>NC_044033.1:129458058-129810558 GCF_901765095.1 Microcaecilia unicolor
GGGAGCGCGCCTACTTCTTCAGGTATTCTGGCGTAAAACAGGAACTCAACTAACATATGTCCTCCCTCAACGCCATCTTGGATCCTCCAGTTTGGGACACTCTTTGTCTGGTTTCTCCTCAGAGGCCTGTCTGATAAGGGTAACCCTACAGCATAGCCCTCTGAGTCATTGAAACACTAAAGCCCCTCCACCACGACAAGGTGGTGTCCCTTCGGAGGGTACTGCCCCGTTTTTAAAAAGGTCTTTTTCTCGGCACAGTAAGAAGCGGCCCAGCACGTAGCAATTTCACATGCAAAAACTAGCGCAGGCCATGTTTTGCCATGGCTTAGTAATTTTAACTCCTGTATATATTACGAAAAAGGAACACAAATGCTGTAAAACAATTACAATAGCAGATCTCAAAAAAGAGCAAGTAAACTAATGTCAGTGAATATAAACCAACCATAAATGAGTAAAGACTTACTAAAAGCAGCAAAAGAGGGTTTACGTACTCCAGGTCAGAAGTAGGCCTGTAATGGATCTGTTCAGCAGATGAGATTGACAGCTAGGTAGAGTCAACTCAAAAAATGATGTTAAAACCGCAAAGTAACACCAAAGACCCTTTTTCAAAAAGGGCCCTCCTTTCCGAAGTCTTTTCCCGGCACCTTACCTGCCCCCAGTGGCGTACTGAGGGCGGTGGGGACGGTCCGCCCCGGGTGCATGCCACTGGAGGGGTGCAGAAAGCAGCCGCGCAGCTGTCAGCTCCGCTGGTTCCCTGTTCCCTCTGCCCCAGAACAGGTTACTTCCTGTTCCGGGGCAGAGGGAGCAGGGAACTAGCGGAACCGAAAGCCGGACGGCTGCTCCCAGCAGGTAAGAATGCACCCGGGGGGGAGGGGGGCTTTGGTGATACGGCGGGGGTGGGTGTGTTGATGCGCCGGGGGTGTGTGTCATGCTGCACCAGGGGGGGACGGATGCCACCGCACCTGGTGGGGGGTGGGGTGCGCAGCAGCGATCCGCCCTGGGTGGCAACTGACCAAGGATCGCCACTGCCTGCCCCACTCTCAATATGGCTGGTGAGTGGTAATATTCAGCTGCATTGTCTGGTTAAGAGCCGCTGAATATCAATGGCTAGATGGGCTCAAGTGATTTAAGGGGCCAGGAGGCTCTATTGCCTGTTTAAATAGATTTGAATATTGACCTGATATTTATAATAACATCTTTTGGATGTACTTATGTCATGGCTTCTTCAATCTTCCTTAATACTGGTCAGTAAATAAGTTTTAGATACATTTCTACCTCTCTATTAGATAAACTTTTGGATTTATTGTTCACCTTCTCCAAACCAACCTATAATACTACTACTAACCATTTCTCTATCACTACTGGATGCAGTGTTGTACAGTGTTCAGAACTGATATGGCCCTGCTTCATGGAGGCTACTTTCAGCATGGTGCCAAAATGGCTGCAATTTTGAATTTTTTTTCCATTAATGACCATGCGCTAATTTCCCAACTAGTGCACAGCCATTAGTGCAGGAACCCTTACCACCACCTATTTACTAGGTGGTAACGGTTCCCGCACTAATTGTCAGTGCACAACGATTTGCCAATCAGCGCAGGGCACGTCTACTCTCCGCCCCCAAACACGCCGCCCACACTAAAACATATTTTATATTTTTACGCTCAGGAATGGCATGCGCCGATCTTAGAACTACCATAGGATGCCTGAGCATGCCCCACGATAGTGCCTTTTAGCATACGGTAAACATGCGTTTGTGCTTACCGCTGCTTAGTAAAAGGGCCCCTAAGCAAGTACTTGGGGCAATGAGAGATGAAAGTGTGCCAATATGGAATTGGCTGTGGCAGAAGCAGGATTTGAATCCTAGCTTCTCAACATCAGGCCATTTCTGCCCCCGAGCTCAAAGGGAGTTGTATACAACTAGACAGTAGGTCCCTGCCCAAGATGGCTTACAATCTAAGAAGTACCTGAGGCAATGGAGGGTGAAGTGACTTGCTCAAGGTCATAAGGAGCAGTAGTGGGAAAACAGGATTTGAACCTTGACTTTCAGTCTGCTGCTTTTAACCACTTCAAGTTTGTGACAAAGTTTGGAGATTTATTGTATTGATCTCATGAAGGTAGTTCTTGAAAGCAGGTCAGAAATGTATTACATCAAACCAATAAAGAGGTATTATTCATAGCTTTCCCTGTTTTTCTCTGTGTCTGAGTGACCTACCGCAGTAAAGTACTTTATTAAATCTTCAGCAAAGTGTGACATCTTGTGCTGTAGTAGCTGTATTGCTTCCCTAAAAGGAAGCTTTCATTTTTATTAGTATGATGCACTGACACAATCAAAATAATCAGTGGACTTTCCCAAGTCCATCTTAACAATGGCTTACAGACTTTTCTTTTAGGAAATTATCCAAACCTTTTTAAACCCTGCTAAGCTAACTGCTTTTACCACATTCTCTGGCAATAAATTCCAGAGTTTAATTACATGTTGAGTGAAGACATATTTTCTCTGATTTGTTTTAAATTTATTATCACCTTTATATTGGTCTGTTACTATAGGTTAAGGACTCTCCTCTAGGCATAGGGCACGTGAGCGTGCACAAGGGAGGCAATAGCACTGCTTCATGCTGCTATAAGCCAAGTGCTATATATAGTCATGAGGGTATATATCATAGAGGTTCTAATGTGAAGTTACATGTTTAGGATTAGTTGTATGGAGCAGTGTGGGCCACCTTATTATCCTGTGCAGTAAGCACACAATCCTAATGGGTTTCCACCAACGTGGTAGAGGTACATGTGGTCATTCCCCCCCCCCCCCCCCACCCCAAGGGTCTGTCATGTTCATATTTGTCTTAGGTTTCATTGCAACCTCCAACTCGCAGCACCTCAAAATGTGTTTTGGTCAAACTTGCTGCTGTTAAGGGGCACTTTGCACATCTCAGCCCGTTTGAAAGTCATAGCACATACCTATTGATGGTGCCTGTTGGGCACATAGGCCTTAGATCGCTTATGGCCATACTATGCAAAGTCGATTTTTAAAAAGAGTTCCGGGGTGGTCTGGGAAATTACAGATCTGTAAGACTGAAGTCAGTGATGGGTAAAATAGTGGAAACTGCTATAAAGAAGAAAATTACAGAACACATAAGTAAACATGGTTTAATGGGACAGTCAGTATGGGTTCAGCCAAGGGAAGTCTTCCCTCACCAATTTGTTTCATTTCTTTGAAGGCATGAATAAACATGTGGATAAAGGTGAGCCAGTTGATGTAGTGTATCTGGATTTTCAGAAAATGTTTGACAAAGTTCCTTATGAGAGACTCTGAGAAAATCAGAGTCATGGGATAGGAGGCAATGTTCTGGTGTGGATTAGGAATTGGTTATTGGACAGAAAACAGAGGGTAGGATTAAATGGACATTTCTCTCAATGAAGGAGGGTGTATAGTGGAGTGCCATAGGGATCTGTACTTGGACTGATGCTGTTTAACATATTTATAAATGATATGGAAATCAGAACGAGTGAGGTGATTAAATTTGCAGATGATGCATAACTATTCAAAGTTGTTAAAGCACATGTAGACTGTGAAAAACCGCAGGAAGATCTTATGAAATTTAATGTAAACGAATGCAAAGTGATGCACATTAGAAAGAATAATCCGAATCATAGTTACCTGATGCTAGGGTCCACCTTGGGGGTCAGCACCCAAGAAAAAGATCTAGGTGTCGTTGTAGATAATACGCTGAAATCTTCTGCTCAGTGTGTGGCGGCAGCCAAAAAACCAAACAGAATACTAGGAATTATTAGGAAAGGGATGGTAAATAAGACCTAAAATACTACAATGCCTTTGTATCTTTCGATGGTGCGACCTCACCTTGAGTATTGTGTTCAGTTCTGGTCGCTGTATCTCAAAAAAGATATAGCAGAATTAGACAAGGTTCAAAGAAGAGCAACCAAAATGATAAAGGGGATGGAAGTCGTCTCATATGAGGAAAGGCTAAAGAGGTTAGGGCTCTTCAGCTTTGAAAAGAGACGGATAAGGGGAGATGTGATTGAGGACTACAAAATCCTGAGTAGTGTAGAACGAGTAGAAGTGAATCGATTTTTTACTCGTTCCACAGTACAAAGACTAGGGGACACTCAAGGAAGTTACATGGAAATACTTTTAAAACAAATAGGAGGAAATATTTTTTTACTCGATGAATAGTTAAGCTCTGGAACTCTTTGCCAGAGAATGTACTAACAGCAGTTAATGTATCTGGGTTTAAAAAAGATTTGGACAAGTTTCTGGAGGAAAAGTCAATAGTCTGCTATTGAGAGAGACATGGGGAAGCTACTTCTTGCCCTGGGATTAGTAGCATGGGAACAAGATACTGGGCTAGATGGACCTTTGGTCTGACCCAATGTGGCAATTCTTATGTTCTTATGCACCCACTCTTAGGACAACGGGATAATGGAGAAGTCTGGTTCAGTTGTACATTTTTAGCAGGGTAACCAGGACCATCAATCATCCACTCAGGTTGCTGGAACAGCTCCTGAGGCTGAAGAAAATATAATCCGCTTACAGGAACAGATCTCTTGGGGACCATCACAGAGCCAACCACTACCGAGCCATCTAAATCACTGCTTTGGAGCCTCAGAGTCCCACAGTCTCTCAGCATATCTAAGATCAGCAACTGTAGGTGTTAATCTTCATTGAAACATATTTTTACTACTTGGTACAGTATTATTGAGTATTAAGGAAAGGATATGCTCATATTTTCACAAGGAGGAAAAGTTACTAGGAAGGTGAAAAGACTGTATATTGTAGGGGTATTTCCCTGTGATCTAGCCTATGCTGGTCTGGGCCTATACAAGCCTATGACATCTTGGTATAATAACATGGCTGCTGCAACATCTCTGTGTCAGCAAGATCCAGCTTCAACTTGTGGAAAATCACTGACAGGCTTGCTAAAGCCAAGGACAGTCTGTGTTCTAAACACCCCCTTCTATCACCCTGAGAATGGAGTAGGGAGGCAGACATGGCTCCAGAAGTTACCATTCTCCAAGGTCACAAAACAAAGAACTCTTCTTGCCATGTACTGAACTGGACAAGATCCTGATTGGTTTCTACCGTCACCTGACCGAGAGGGACGGGGAAAGCGGGAACAGAAGTGAGTCGGAGACCCTTGGAAGAGGGGCAACTGGTAAGAGGACCTGAGAAATCCAGCAAGGCTCGGGGGGGAGCCAGAGACTTTGTATGATACTAACATCGTGACCTGCATCCTGGTGCAAATACCTGTGGCAGAGATATTGGCTCTGATAACCAAAGGAGTGACGGGAACCTACGTGGGCTAATAAAGACCTGCACTACCTAAGACACCGACAGCTAAAATAGCGTCTGGGGAGATTCTGCTCCGGTCTTATCTGAAGCCGTCATCACGACAGCGTGGTAAGATCACAGTGATATATTTCCTGGTCTGGGGTTAGGCAGTGGTTTTATCTAAGTACGACTGGTTTATGTCAGCTCTTGGTCAGAGAAAGCAGCTAATGTGTATTTTGCATAAGGTGTGATAAGTTTCATAAGGATTATTAGGTTATCATTTGTACTGTTCTAATCATTACCGTACTTAGTCTCAGGATAATCAGAGTGTAGTTTAGACAATATATTTTCGGTAGTGCTCATATCAGTAAGGGATATTTTTATTGCATAAGCTAGCGCAGAGTATTTCTATTTTCTTATCCATAATAAAGCTAATATATATATCTATCAGCTGTGTCTTTCTTTTTCACTCTACACACCAAAACACCTGGAGAGGTGCCAGAAGCAAGATTCCTGTATCTCACCCTAGACAGAGCTAGTGAGTCTGTTAGGCAGACTTATGCATCAGGGAATCTTGGTATAAGTAATCTGTGGGTACTTGTTGCCCTAGGTATTATTTATCTCACCCTACAAATGGGAGCTCGTGGCGGGATCTCAAAGAGCTGAGGAAAGAATCCGTTTGTTTTTTTTTCTGTAGAAAGAAAGAAATCCTAGCTGTATAGTTCTGAACTTTAAATTTCTCTCTCTGTGTGTGCACTGGAAAGTGTCTGTGAAGCGTGCTATAGACACTGGTAGTCGTAAATCTGCTGCTTCTGCCAGCTTTACGACCTAGCAGTGAGATAAGGTTTTTTTTTTCAGTACTAGTTGTGTTACTTGCTAGCAGCTTTCAGTTCTTCAGTATGACGTCACCTAGCAATATGCTCTCCGCGCTAGAAGTCACTGTTTTTGAAGTTTTAATTAGTGCAAGACAGTCTAATAAGGCAGTACCGGAGTATTCTATAAACTCTCTGTTGAAATTGTTTAGGAAAAACTCGCCTGAAAGTCACAAGGCATATGATTTTGTATTGCATTCAGTGTTGAAGGTTAAAAATAGATTGACTGTGGCAGCACTAGTGGAGCTCGGCTGTACCCTACTAGCTAAGAACGAAAGTGCAGCTTGTAGTACCTTTGACCTCCAAACTGAACTCCAACAACTGCGTGATGAAGTTAATGCTCTGAAAACAGAACGATTGGATTTACAATTGAGGTTAGAGAGCATTACTTCTCAGGCAACGGCTGGAGGAGGGGAGGGTGCTTCAGGTCCACAGGGAAATGTTCCATGTTCCACTTGTGCAGTGTTGAAAGAAAAGTGTGCAGCCCTAGAGAAAGATAAAGAGCATTGGGAACTGACTGCCCAGTCCTTGGAGAAGGATATGAGGCAGAAAAACGATTCCCTTGCTTCTAAATCTTATCAATTGGAGGAGATGATGCAGACTTTAAGTTTGCGAAAGAAAGAAGCTGATCATTTTCACTCCCGGCAAGAGCAAGTGAGAGAAACATATGAGGATAGGATTACGGCCTTGAGTAGGGAGTTGAAACAGGAAAAAGGGAGTGTCAGCTCTGCCCGGCAGGCTTGGCACAAGGCAGAAGAAGGACAGGTGGAGTTATGGGAGAAGAATAATATGCTTTCACTACAGTTGTCACAGGCTCGGCAGGACAGAGAGATGTGTGTAAAGGCATTAACCCAGTATAGGACAGAACTAGATACGGTCCAGCAGGAGGTATATGACTCTATGGAAGAGGCTACTGCTACACCCATGGAATCACAGAATAGTCCTATGCTAGAACAGTTCAAACTGCCTGAATGGTCCCCGAGAAATGAAGGAGAGCTGGAGTCTAAGCCTTGTCAGTTGACAGCCCCACCCCGGTACAGTAGCCTAGTTCCTGAGACCTTCGACAGCATGCAGGAGCCTAGGCTCCGCCCAGTAAGGCCACAGAACACTGTGCAAATTGATGATGTTAACAGGACAGTTGCACCTAGGCCCCGCCCAGGAAGGTCACAGCTTATTGTGACACCTGAGGAGGGCACCGGTACAATTGGGCCTATGCTCCGCCCAGGAAGGGCGCAGCTCACGGCACCTCTTGATGACATCAGCAGCACCACAGCACCACTGTTTACGTCCCCTACTGGAGAGCAGCGGAACTCCACTCAGACACACAAAGTCATTCCTTTATCTAGGGACCAGTATTCACAAGTAATGAAAACACTTCGGGCGATGATTACACCTTTTAAAGAGTCTTCTGAGGTGACAATCTACGCACATCTGGATAGCGTGCATGACCTTTTCAATTTCTTACAGGTTCAGGCCGACTCAGATAAAGAGCTTTGCTGCAGTGGACGTTTGCGACTGAGTGCCAAACGTATTTAAAGGCAATTTTGGCTGAGAGTAATGATTTCTCCACCGTGGAACAAGCGTTGAAAAGCGGTATGGACTGTTTGCGGACCCCACCGAGGCCAAAAGGGCAGCATATAATATGCGCTGCGGGCCGAATGAGAGTCCACATGAATGGTCCTATCGCCTGAGGCGCACATTTTTCGATGGGGGGGCGGACCCAGAGGCCAAAGAGCTTGAGTTTGGGGAATTTAGGAATCTTTTTGTGAAAGGTCTGCCCAATCAAGTGAAAATGTCTCTAGCAGGAAAGAAAAGTGAACCTTTTTCCCTTCTGCTAAAGCGGGCGGAGGAGCTTTTTGATATGTGTCGCGAGCAGCCTGATGCGGCGACCACCCAAGTAGTTCCTAAGAATCGCAGCAAAGTGGCTCCACCTAGTGTTTGTGCTGTTACATCCACGCTTTCTCTGGAAAACAAGATGTCAAGTCCTTCTACACCCGCCCGGGTTGGCAATACCCAATCTTACCAGCAAAAGGGCACCACGCCTCCGACTGCGCCGGAGGGCCAACAACAGGACCCGAAAAGGAAGCGTTTTAACAAGAGACAGTGGGCAGCGGAAAAGATCCAGACCCAACAAGCACAGATTGAGCAACTGATGGCGCAACTTCAACGAACAAATCCTGCAGCCGCACCCCACCCATCCTCGTCACCGAACAAAGGAGGCAACTTTCAGAAGCCCAAAGAGAAATCTTCCGGGCCAATTACAGGGCCTAGGCCGAGTGTCAAGTCCGTTGAATTACTGGAAGATCCAGTTTCTTGCGAGGAAGACCTGGCATGACTAGACTCGGACCCTCCTTCACCAACCATCATGTCCACAGTTCAGGTGAATGCTTTGTCGTCCAACAGTGAGGAGTCCTCCGTGACCGATGCTGATGCCCAGCCCTCTAACCCGAAAGGGCCTCTCTTACAGGACTCGAATGAGGAAAACAGGTATTTTCTTGGTAAACTTATTCCTAAAGGGTACAGATATACCTTAGCTCTGTTGATTCAACAGAAATTTTCCTGTCAGGGTCTACTGGATACCGCCTCAGAGGTGACGTTGATCACCCAGGGCATGTTTCAGAAACTTGAGGCTTTTCTGGGGGGAGGTGGGGAGGCGCTGCGTGTCACCCCGTGTGACTTGTCACTGGTGGCCTATGGCAATCAAAGCATCGGTACTGTGGGACGGGTTTGGCTTTCCTTGCAGTTCGGCGAGTTGTTTGTCAAACACCCTGCTATCATTACTACTGGTGCTGGTGAAGAATTCTTAATTGGGAACGATCTTCTGAAGAGATTGCAGACTGATCTGGATTATCGCCATGAAGTCATCTGGGCCCAAGTCGCAAGTCCCCTCCCATATGGGAAAGTAAAGCATATGAGCAGAGTCAGTGGTTCCAGCTCCGTGGGGCTTAGGGATTCCCCAATTCTAATGAATTTCCGGAAGTCAGAAGACCCTCACACCTGGGAGCTCCAGTTGTGTGGTGCACCAGGGGGGGATGAACAGCGTGGTGAAGTTATCAGCGTCCAAACGGACCGGATAGCTGACATTGTTCTCCAGGATGACAATTTGGAAATTGTTTTGACTGACTCGACTCATACCGGTGACTCCCCAGATGCTGCTGCCGAGATAGCCCACGAGGCCTCTGTTTCCACTTCCAGTCCAGACTCACCGCATCCTCGCAAGTTGATGGACATTCAACAGAAGGATGATGCTTACACCATTCCTGTCCAGATAGCTGACATCCAAACACTCCAGTCCACGTTGCTGTTGCCTAGTGACGTTTCCTTCATCAGTGACACTCTGTTTTATTGTCTTCGCAAGTCTGTGCAACTTCACTTCAGTAAGTGTTCGCCCACTTCTGTGCAGGTACCTGGACAAGGTGCCAAGACGCTCGTGGGACTGTGTAGCCTTCCTTTGACTGTGGGACAGAAGTCGTTCACCCACCACTTCTCTGTTGTGAGAGGCCTACCACAGCCCTTATATCTGGGCTCCGATTGCCTTGTGCGACTGGGAGTTTATGTGGATCTGGTGAACCTGGTCTTGTGGAGTAGACTTGATGGCAGCCCAGTGGAATCTGAAGTAACGCCTGTTAGCTTGAAGTCTGGACAGACCATACCCCAGGTCTGTGAAGTAGTCTGTGATACAAATGTGACCATTCCAGCTAGAGTGAGGGACTTTTCCATCAAGCTCCGTCTTGCCGAGGGACAGCGTCTGTTGGACAAAGTGGTGTTCTTCAACCCTCATGCTCATTTTCGTGACCTAGGGCTGTCCACCGGTGTTCTGCCATGGTTAGAGGTAATTGGTGAGACTTTTCACCTGTTAGTCACCAATCCACAGTTTGATGAAGTGGAAGTGTCTGCAGGAGACCCTTTTGGATTTCTAGTGGGAGACTCTTTTCCTGATGTCGAGGTAAGTTTGCCCATTGTTGGCAGGCTGCCTTCCTCTTGGAACACCTGCCAGGGGGGGGAGACACCTGAATGTCTGTTCACCTCTCCCAGAGGCCTCATCTCGCTGGAGTTTGTTTGGCCATATGATGCAACGGGTTCGCAAGTGCAGATGGAAGACGACTACTTGATTTTGTCCAGAAGATGTCTTTACCCCAGAAGTCTAGAGTGGTGAATGCGGTTGAAACTTCATCTCTGCAGGAGGACATTGAAGAGCAGGTGGAAATTCCAACCAACCAGCCTTTCTCAGAGTTTGACCGCGATGGTGAAAAGACCAAGTGGGAACAGGCTGATGCTTGTGCTACTGACACAGAGAAGATGCAGTTGACTGAGTTGCTGTACAAATACAAGGAACTTTTTGCTGTGGACTCATATGACTGTGGCCTTACAGACCTACACGTCACCAGAGTGCCTACGGAACCAAGTAGTAAGCCTGTCTTTGTGCGCCAGTATAAGATCCCATTAGCTTCCTATGAGTCCGTGCAAGAGATTCTCAATACCTTGGAGGCCAGGGGCATCATTAGGCAATGCAACAGCACATACAACTCCCCTCTGTGGCCCATCTTGAAAAAGAACAACAGCTGGAGAATTGCCCTGGACTACCGTCAGCTGAATAAGCGAGTACCGCTGTCCAGGTGGCCAATGGCTCCACTGGATCAGAGTCTTGCTACCATCAAAGGGGCTAAGTATTTCACCAGCCTAGACTTAGCATCAGGGTTTTGGACCGTACCGGTACATCCACATGACCAATATAAACTGGCCTTCACGTTTGGGAAGAAACAGTATACGTGGAACAGAACTCCCTTTGGTTTTCTCAACTCCCCGGCTGAATTCAACATCTTCCTACACAAAGCACTTCCAGATGCTGAAGCTCGAGGGACTGTGGTCTATGTGGATGATATTCTGATCAAAAGCCCTACTTTTCAAGATCACTTGGCAGAGATTGAGCATGTCTTCACACAGTTGACAGATGCTGGAGCTAAATTGACCCTAGCCAAAGGACAATGGTGCAAGAAATCTCTGAATTACCTAGGGTATGAAATTTCTGCTGATGGTCTGCGACCTCAGAAGAAGCGAGTTCAGGCCTTACAACAGCTGAAACATCCCACCAATCTCACAGAACTTCGTTCCTTTCTGGGAATATGCAATTATTCCAGACAGTTCATAGACGAGTATGCGGAGATCACCCGACCCTTGGTCAAGCTATTGAAGAAAGATACACCCTGGACGTGGGGTCCAGAGCAGGAATCTGCTATGCAGGAGCTGAAGGATCAGCTTAGCCGCTTTCCATGCCTCGCGTACCCTGAGGGTGGTCGCGAATTCTACGTTGACCTGGGATACTCCAATCATTCCATGAGTGCTGTCCTGTATCAGAAATATGACTCTGATAAGCGGGTTGTGGCCTATGCTAGCAAAGGCCTATCGGATGTGGAAAAGAAGTATTCTGACTGTGAGAAATCCTTGTGGACCACGGTATGGGCTCTGCAACATTTCCGGAGTTACATCCAAGGGGAGAAGCTAATCGTAGAAACTTGTCATCAAATCGTTAGTTTCCTGGGTAGCGACCGAATCAAATCCGGTCGAGTGTCCAACAGTAGGATAGTCTCCTGGACATTGGCTCTTCAAGGATGGCCTTTAGAGGTAAGGTATGCCCAGAAACATCGTAATGTAGTAGCCCAAGGTATGGCTGAGCTGCATGACTGTGCAGGACATGATGCCCTTGCAGGTATTCCTGAAACAGAGGTTCCCGAGCAGGAGAAAGAACCTCATCGGCACCATCTGTATGATGAGAAGATCTGTGAAACCTTGCCTAAGGTCTATGTGGATGGATGCGCCTACCACCACGACACAGACCATGAGTTGGTCGCAGGTGTGGGAGTGGTATGGAACCCAAACCTTCCTGAAGAGACTTTGAAGCACAGCTTGGGTTCACAAACAAACCAGTATGCTGAGATAGTGGCAGCCGTGGTGGCGGTACAGTCTGCAGTTCAGAAAGGAATTAGGGAATTGGTCATATGCACTGACTCAGATTATGTGAGGCAGAATTTTGTCTCTCATCTACCCAACTGGAAACAGAACAACATGCTAAACTCGAAAGGAAAACCGGTACATCATGGAAATTTGATTCTGGCCCTGGATCAACTGGTACAGGACCATGACATGACCATCTATTGGAAGAAGGTAAAGGGTCATGCAAAGGTTGACAGTCCTGACAAGATAGGGAACGATCTGGCAGATCTACTCGCGAAGGAAGGTGCGCTCACAGGAGAACTATGGCGGTTCTCAGAACCTGATACCCTGGCAGTTCATGCTGTCACCCGACGGCAAACAAAACAGCTCTGTGAGACTCCAGTGTTACAGTGGAGCAGTGAAGTCCCATCCTTTGATCTTGTCACGGCTCAGAAATCAGATCCGGTGGTTGGAAGATTTTATGAGTACATCCAGAATCCCCAAGAACATCCATTGACAGAAGAGGAGTGTCAAGCTGAGGAACTGAGGGTACTCTACACCTCCAGAGAGAAGTTCCAGATCCACCAGGACCTGCTTATTCGGACGAGTAAGCATGGCATTGAGCAATGGGTTGTGCCTCAGACGTATCGTGGCATCATGTTGCAACATGCTCATGATGAACCATGTGCAGGACATAGAGGAGAAGGCATCACCTATGAGACCTTGAAGCAAGTGGCTTATTGGCCCCATATGCGTCAGGATGTGAAGCTGTATACTCGAGGTTGTCTGACCTGTTGTCGTTTCCAGCCATCTTCACCATCCCATCGGGCACCCCTCAGGAAGAAGGGTATTGCTATGCCCTGGTCAGATATCCAGATTGATTGGGTTGGACCTGTGGTTCGATCCACCCGAGGCAACAAGTACATGCTTACTGTCACCTGCATGTTCACCAAGTGGGTGGAGTGCCTACCTGCACCCAATTGCACCGCCGAGACTACGGCTACCTTACTACTGAATCATGTGTTCAGCCGGTGGGGTTTGCCCATGCGAGTGGACTCAGACCAAGGATCTCAGTTTACCGCAGAGGTGATCCAACACATGTGGAAGATGCTAGGCGTGAAGAGTAAACTGCACATTGCCTACCGACCTCAGTCCTCAGGACAAGTGGAAAGAGCTAATCGGACCATCATCACCATTCTGAAGAAGTATGTGTCATCCTCAGGTAAGGATTGGGACATGAAGTTACCATTGGTCCTCATGGCCATACGTGCCACACCCCATCGGTCTACAGGAGTGTCACCTTTTGAGATGATGACAGGTAGGGAAATGATGTTACCAATTCATTTGCTTTACAGGACTAATGATGTGAACTTGTCCAGTGCTACTTCCTCTCATGAGTATGTCACCCATTTGCATCAACATTTGCAAAGTGCCTTTGCCTTTGCCCAGAAGAACTTGGAAAGTAGCGCTAGAGGTAGAAAAGCCTACTATGATCAAGGGACTACCTCCAAAGAGTACCAAATTGGCGACAAGGTATTCTATTTCAATTTTGCCAGAAACAAGGTTAAAGAAAAGAAGTTTCTACCCAGTTGGCATGGTCCTTTCCCTATAGTGGAAAAAGCTTCACCTGTGGCTTACCAAATTCGCCTCAGGAAAAATTCTCAAGGTGAAGATAACCTTAAGTGGGTCCACATCAATCAGTTGAGACCATGTCATCCCAGTCACTTGGTTCCAGATACATGCATTGTTGAAATGACACAAACTAACCATGAAGCAGAATAGCTTCGTCTTCTTTTGTTTTTCAGCTACAAAGAAAAAAAACAAAACCTTGAAGATCCGGTGCAGTTGCCTAACAGATTGATCCTGTTTCCGTTCCTGATGTCGTTCTTCACGATGTTCCTGACGCCCTGCTTCCTAATCCATTGGTGGTTTTCAACATCCCTTCCCCTTGTTCCTCATGATTTCCATTGTTTAGTCATGACTGTTGGAGTTTTTCTTTTCCCAAGAATCATTCTTCTTGTTGGGGGGGAATTTGTTTGGTTTTATTTTTATTTCAACCGATCCAGTGTTCCTGACAGTGAAGTTTTGGATGTGTGTTTGTTTGTTTTTGGGACATTTCATTGACTTTCTTTTTGAACTGTGTCCAATGCTTATGTTTGAAGACTTTCTTCATCATCACCATTACGTGGACCATTTTGTTCCTGTTTGATGTCTTCTTGATGTGAGAAGTTGTCCATTCACACCTCATCATTCATCACGGTCCACCCTATTGACTATGGTTTGGACATTATGTCGTTTTACAGTCTAAAGACTCTCATATCATTGACTTTGTTAGACTTTGTGGAGGTCAACCATGAGTAATTCTCCACGATGCAACAGTTTTAGTCTACTATCATATTAAGGACTGATTTGCTTATGCTTTGCCATGCATTTTATAATAGTATGATAATTGATTTTTGATTATGTTTTCATGTGGTAGGACATAACTGTTAACACCCTATGTTTGTTCTAGTATCAGTGATTTGCTATTTAGTTTTTGGTATACTTTTGAACATTTCTATGATTTCATGAAGTATTTGAATTATTTGCTTCCAGTTATCATTACCAGAGTGTTAGTTTTGAGTTACTGACATTTACAGTTCTTAATTTTTGGTCCTGACCATGAGTCTCGATGTCAACCCGTCTAGCTGTATTATTAGTTAGGTTGGAGAAGGCTTTTACTCCTTTGTAGTAAATTCCATCTCCAAGGGGGGGAATCTGTAGGGGTATTTCCCTGTGATCTAGCCTATGCTGGTCTGGGCCTATACAAGCCTATGACATCTTGGTATAATAACATGGCTGCTGCAACATCTCTGTGTCAGCAAGATCCAGCTTCAACTTGTGGAAAATCACTGACAGGCTTGCTAAAGCCAAGGACAGTCTGTGTTCTAAACACCCCCTTCTATCACCCTGAGAATGGAGTAGGGAGGCAGACATGGCTCCAGAAGTTACCATTCTCCAAGGTCACAAAACAAAGAACTCTTCTTGCCATGTACTGAACTGGACAAGATCCTGATTGGTTTCTACCGTCACCTGACCGAGAGGGACGGGGAAAGCGGGAACAGAAGTGAGTCGGAGACCCTTGGAAGAGGGGCAACTGGTAAGAGGACCTGAGAAATCCAGCAAGGCTCGGGGGGGAGCCAGAGACTTTGTATGATACTAACATCGTGACCTGCATCCTGGTGCAAATACCTGTGGCAGAGATATTGGCTCTGATAACCAAAGGAGTGACGGGAACCTACGTGGGCTAATAAGACCTGCACTACCTAAGACACCGACAGCTAAAATAGCGTCTGGGGAGATTCTGCTCCGGTCCTTATCTGAAGCCGTCATCACGACAGCGTGGTAAGATCACAGTGATATATTTCCTGGTCTGGGGTTAGGCAGTGGTTTTATCTAAGTACGACTGGTTTATGTCAGCTCTGGGTCAGAGAAAGCAGCTAATGTGTATTTTGCATAAGGTGTGATAAGTTTCATAAGGATTATTAGGTTATCATTTGTACTGTTCTAATCATTACCGTACTTAGTCTCAGGATAATCAGAGTGTAGTTTAGACAATATATTTTCGGTAGTGCTCATATCAGTAAGGGATATTTTTATTGCATAAGCTAGCGCAGAGTATTTCTATTTTCTTATCCATAATAAAGCTAATATATATATCTATCAGCTGTGTCTTTCTTTTTCACTCTACACACCAAAACACCTGGAGAGGTGCCAGAAGCAAGATTCCTGTATCTCACCCTAGACAGAGCTAGTGAGTCTGTTAGGCAGACTTATGCATCAGGGAATCTTGGTATAAGTAATCTGTGGGTACTTGTTGCCCTAGGTATTATTTATCTCACCCTACAATATACTGTTAGATTACTGCCCCTACCAAATTGACTGCCTCTGCTATTGTTATTACCAAAAGAGATCAAGTAAACCCATTGGTTTAGAATGCCAATACTGGAGTGATCTGACTTATTGACTAAATGGAAAATGCAGTCTGTATATGGGGAAACTGCCTACATCCTCCCGGCATTTGTCAGTCCCAGCCCTGGTCCTGAACTAAATGTATTCTCTTATTATAATGGGGATTACTGAGTGCTATGAGACCCCTCCCTAGAGTCACTGGGTTGGTAAGGGGAGAGTGTGAAACCTAGCCCCAACGGGAGTGTTTGTGGGAAAATGCTGAGGGAAATGTTCCAGGTTGTTGAATGATAGTAAGGGAGGAGTTTAGAGTTAATAAATGTTGTTGTTGGGGAAAACACGAGGTCTTTGGTTTGCCTCTACTCCCGCTAGGACCCTGGAGGAGAGGGGTAAGGGAGGAGTTTAGAGTTAATAAGTGTAGTTGTTACGGAAAACATGAGGTCTTTGGTTTGCCTCTACTCCGACTGGGACCCTGGAGGAGGGGGGAGTCCTGGATGGGTTCAAGAAACTAGGGCTGAACCAAGGAGAGGTTTTTGCCAGTCAAAGCAGTAACTGTGTAAAAGAGGAGCGCTCCAGGTGAGAAGTAGCGGATCCCAGCCTGGGAGCAGGAACAGGGAAGAGCCTGTTGGAGCCCGAAGTAGTAGCCCGGAGAGGTACACCTTGAGGAAGAGTGTGACAGATGCGAAGGTCTGGTCCATAAGAAGATCACTTGTTGCACCAGTGCTACAGGTACAGCCTTAGATTATTCCACCCGAAAAGGATGGGCAATGGACAGGAGGATTTGTAAATATGTACTATGGAACTGAAAGAAGGTTTGAGAAAGTGAAAGAGGAATCTGTGGAGATAGAGTTTAAAATCATATGCTTTAAGTTAGAAAAAAGTTGTATTCTTTGAAAAGAAGCTTGTCATAACTACAGTTCTGGTAACTGCAGATAAGCAGAACTTGTTTCAAGGACACAGATGTTCCTCCCGAAACAGCCAGAGAATCCCCACCTGTTGTATTATCTCATTAAAGGGACATCTATATCCTGTCCCTTTTAGAAGTTGTTATTTCTTAAGGTTATTCATCATTATAACTTGACAATATTTCAAAGGTACTATAGTTCCACAGATGTTATTTTGCTTAGCTTAGATTTTTTTTGACCATCTACTATATATGAAGAATCTGCTGATGTGTGCATTTATTTGTGTCTTATAATGTCAATCGTGTATCCTTAAGTTTTGGATATCTTGATATGAGCAGAACATCTGCATCCTATTTTCATAGTCCTTGCTTTTTCTCAAAGCCATTTATCATCTTAATTAGCCTGTCAACTAGCCAATGTTTTGTCTATAAAAAGAGGAGCTTTTGAATGGAATCAGACATAGGGGCCCTTTTACTAAGCCGCATAGGTGCCTACGTGTGCCCAATGTGTGCCAATTCGGAACTACCGCCCGGCTACTGCGTGGCCTGGGTGGTAATTTAATTTTGTACACATGTCCACTAAACACGCTGGAAAATATGTTTTATTTTCCGGCGCACGGCGCTAACTAGGCAGTAATCTGCATTGTATGCACGCTGATGATTACCGCCCATTTAACATGAGAGACCTTACCGCTAAGTAAATGGGTGGCGGTAAGGTCTTGGGCCCAAAATGGATGCACGTTCATTTTCATTTTGCCGCACGTCCATTTTTGGCTCCCAAAAAAGGCCTTTGTTTTACAGGCACGCTGAAAAATGGACTTATGCGCATCCAATACATGTATCTACAACAGTGCAGGCCATTTTTCAGCGCACCTTAGTAAAAGGACCCCTTAGAGAGAGACTCCCTCTCTGTGTCCTGGCTCTGTTCCTTGCTAAGGCAAATACATTGTACTCAACAGTGAATAAATCAATTGAACTGCTGACTTGTTATCTCTGTCTTCACAACATTATCACTGAGGGTTTTTTTTTTTCTGGGTTCCACAAATTGGTGCGGGAATCCACTCAACTCTGTTTCTCCAGAGACAACTTGCACTGACTGCTGTCCTCTGTTTCAGGTCCTTGGATCAAGGCAAGCACTTGTTTTTGCTTTGCTTGCACTCAGGAGGCAGTGTAGTGCAGTTGCTCTGTAGCTTACGGTACATGAATTGAACCAAAGTTTTCTTTTCCAGTTGTTATGAAAAAAAGTCAGTTTTATGCTTGTCTTACTGTTGAGTCCAATGAGGGAATCCCTGACATGTTCTGTGTGTGTGTGTGTGTTACGTCCGTCAATTCTGGGATCTAATCATTTGTTCCCCTGTTCGATGTACCCACTTTCTGCCACTTGTGTTTTAAATCTGCATTTGTGTAACTAAAATTATTGCTGCTAGTTGATGTTTTATGCAGCACTGCCACCATGTGACCAAGTTGAAAATTGCAACTTTGTTTTTCAATGGTATTAAAGCCCCACAATATAATAATTATTATTATCATTTGTATAGCGCTACCAAACGCACGCAGCGCTGAACACCTGACACAGAGAGACAGCCCCTCTATTGCCTGATTTTTCATGTCAACTTGTTCAAATTTGATAGTTCTTATCTCCTGTTATCTTGATCATTGAGGTTGTTGATCCTGATGAGGATTGATGGCACTTCTTTTAAAAATACAAGTGATAAAGGTTCAATGAATGCAGTGTTTTAGGTGATATTAGGCAAGTTCTAAAAGGAACAATGCACCTGCTTTATTTGAGTGGAACCATAAATAAACAGGTGACTGCAGTAAAGGATGGAATGGAGAAAATAAAGATGGCTAAAACTAAAAACTAAAGTAGATTAGTTTGAAAAACAGGTATGCCTCCCTGCACTAATCAAGCAAGCACCCTTTCTCTTTGCTTGTGATATGAGCTGGATCTACAGCTAAAAGAGCCTCCAGGGATATGCATCAATTGGAATCAAAGGACATCAGGATCAGAAACTGCAAATTGAAACCATCACTACAATTTGTGAGTTGAAGTTCATATCTTTAACATATTATCTCCAAATTTCTGGTATCTTCTTCTGCTTCCAAATAATTTTCACAAGAGTGAACTATAGCCATTTGATGTATGTCTCTAGTGAACAGAAGAAGTACTTGTTAAATATTAGATACTGGACTTTAAAAACTATTTTACCTTGTTTCAAGATTTAAAAACACAAAATATAGGTAGAATTAGCTGACTGCATATCTCATTTTAATCAAGAAGTCTTTATTGAAGCAAACAACAGAGCTCCTCTTCTTAGGAAGCTGATACTTCAAAGGGACTCAGATCCTGATCAAGCACTTTCTGTGTAATTAGCACTCCACTGTTAATTGCTGTCAAAAGACAAACTGCCTTTTTGTTATACTGAATTGCAAGAGAATTGTGTAATATTATTTAACAAGAATGTGCTTTGGTCTAGTAAACCAAAAATCTTCAGACATTCCAATAATCTGGAGAAGAAGAAACAATAGATTCCAAAAAAATTACCAGATATAAATCTCGGTCAAAAAAGTCATACTTGTTCCACTAATCCATCTATATCTCATACAAATTGTTTCTAATACTTTTATACAGTGCTTTTTTTGTAGAAAAAAAGGTGCCAGTACTCATTGTGGGCGGAGTCACCATATATGACTCCACCCCTATTATAGCCACAGCCACACCTGCCACACTCCTTATACCAGCCATAGCGCATATAAACAGATATCATTGAAAATATTATACTAGTATAGGAGAAAAAATAACGTGATTTTTTTTCATTATAAATAATTTCTGTAAGCTGTTACAGCTCCAGTATACCCAGTGCAAAATAAGACAGCAGATGTAAATTCTCAAATTGGACATATTCCAGACACTAAAATGAAATAAAATGATTTTTTCCTACCTTTGTTGTCTGGTGACTTTGTTTTTCTGATCATGCTGGCTCAGTATCTGATTCTGTTGCTATCTGTCCTCTTAACTCAGTTTCCAGGGCTTCCTTTCCATTTATTTCTTTACTTTCCTCCTTTCTTCTTTATTTCTTACCCTACATCCGTAAGTAAAAGCTGGGTCCTCCGCAGACTTGACTGTCCAGTGGATCCAGCTTCTGCCTATTTTCTACATCCATGTGCAGTTTTTCTCCTCTCTTCCTTTTCCCTCATCTCATCTTCTTCCTCACTCTTTCCTCAGCTCCATCCATATCCAGCATTTCTTCTCTCTCCCTTCCCTCTCCTCCATCCACCCATGTCTAGCAGCCCTCCTCTCCCCTGCCCTCCATCCACCCTTGTCCAGCGACCCCCCATACCCCCTGCCATCCACCCATGTCCAGCGATCCTCCTGTCCCCCTGCCATCTACCCATGTCCAGCAACCCCCCCATCCCCCTGCCATCCACCCATGTCCAGTGACCACCCTGTCCCCCCTGCTATCCACCCATGTTCAGTGACCCTGCTGTCCCCCCTGCCATCCACCCATGTTCAGTAACCCTGCTGTCCCCCCTGCCATCCACCCATGTCCAGCAACTCCCCTGCCATCTACCCATGTCCAGTGACCCTCCTGTCCTCCCTGCCCTCCCCTGCCATCCACCCATGTCCAGCAACCCTCCCTGTCCCCCTGCCATCCATCCATGTTCAGCGACCCCCCTGTCCCCCTGCCCATGTCCAGTGACCCTCCTGTCCCCCCTGCCTTCCCCTGCCATCACCCATGTCCAGCAACCCCCCGTCCCTCCTGCCATCCACCTATGCTCCCTGTACCCCCTGCCATCCACCCATGTCCAGCGACCCTCCTGTCCCCCCTGCCATCCACCCATATCCAGCGACTATCCTCGTTTCCCTGCTCCCCCTCCCTCCAGCCACCCATACCCATCTGAGCCCCCCTCCCCGACCCAGTCTGTCCCGCATTTGCACTTTCCTGGACCCCACTACCCCTCCAGTTATCCCATCTCTTTCTGCCCTTTTCATCCACCCACCTTGCAGCATAATATCCCTCCCGTTCCACTTTGCTTGCTGTGTGCTAATAAACAAGCATGGCAGAAGTGCAGGACCGTGGCTCTCTGCCTGCTGCTACTGCTTCTTGTGCGAGGTTAACTTCCGGGTCGGCACAGGAAGCAGTAGCAGCAGGCAGAGAGCCATGATCCTGCGCTTCTGCCATGCTTGTTTATTAGCGCACAGCAAGCAAAGTGGAACGGGAGGGATATTATGCTGCAAGGTGGGTGGATGAAAGGGGCAGAAAGAGATGGGGTAACTGGAGGGGCAATGGGGTCCGGGAAAGATTGCGGATGCGGGACAGAGGAAGTGCAGGACTCGCCGGGAGGGAGGGGTCGCCAGGAGGGGGGGGGGGGGGCAAAAAAAGGTGCCGGTACGCGGTACCGTCGCGTACTGGCACAAAAAAAAGCACTGCTTTTATATACATTTTTTTTACTAATATATGGGAGAAAAAGACCTCAGAGACCTCTTTTCAAATTGGATTTGTACTCCACCATTTGTACTTTGAACTGTCTTGTTTTCATACCTACATAATACTTATTGCAAGGACAGGACAGTGTACACTATATAATCCGATTTACAGTTTGTGAATTTATTTATTTATTGTATTTGTATCCCACATTATCTCACCTATTTGCAGGCTCAATGTGGCTTACATAGTTTTGCTATGAATTGTTATGTTTTGGATGAATTGCATTCATCCAATGTACTTTATCATCTGTCAGATTCACAAAAGACTTATGTGCTGGTTTATTAATGGGCTGTGTCAGCATTAGCACACGGACAGCCGCTAGCATGGCTTGGTAAACAGACCCCTTTAATTTGTATTCTGATTTTACATATTGTGAAGATGAGGCTTCTGCTCCCACTCTCCAGCAGGCCTCACTGGTCTGTGGCCACTGGTCTGTGGCCTCTGAACAGGACTCCAGACAGTCTCTTCTCAACAGCCTGAGTAATCCAACCTCAAGCTCCTGGGCCCCTTTCTCACTCAGGGTGAGCTGGTTCTCAGTATGCAAATTGTATGCAGATTAGCATGTTATCCTTTCACGCTCAGGGTGACCTGGTTCTCCAGAGGCAAAATTAAACAGGTCTTACCAACAGCATATTCTTCACACTGAGCCTCCCCACACAGATTCCTGGGCTCAGCATTAACCTCAATACTTTGGGGACTTCTAACCCCAGGCTTTGCAGCCTGCTTCTCAGTACTGGGCCATACAGCCCTACTTCTTCTTTGGACACCCAGTCCTTCCTTCCTTGGACACCCAGTCCTTTCTTTGAACACACAGTTCCTCTAAGTACTGAGGCTACACAGTCCAACACTAATGCTTTAGGGACTTCTTACCCCAGCCTGTTTTTCTCCCTTGAACACACAGTCCACCACAAGTCCATAGGGTTTAGCCAGTTCTTTCCAGGGGGAGTCTCCTCCTTCAGCTACCAGCTCTCTTCTTTTCCTTTTCTTTCCCATCTCAGGTGGGGTATAAAGTGGTTAATTAGCTACACAGGACCCAGCCCATAACCTCCTACACCTGTGGACCTCCCAGGGCTCTCCCCAGTCCTAGCAACCGCCATCTATTCTCCTAGCACCTTCTAGTGGCCTACCCAGGACATCCTGGACATTTTTAGGGGAACAGCACCATCTAGTGGCCTGCCCCTGCTAGGACAGCCTCTTATTTATCACAATATACTGTACATACTACATTTAAACTGTCCTCTCAATGTTATTTTCCCCTTTTTGACCAACTTTTTTCATATGTCATTCTCCTTTTTTGTTTTTGTTTAAAGATACACAGGTGGTGGTGTTATATTGATGACATCTTTGTGCTGTGGAAGGGAAATCAAGACAAGTTTTTCCAGTTCGTTAACTGGGTCAATACAAGTGATGACCACATTCAATTTGAAGCACAATGTTCTACAAATTCAATTCATTTCCTTGATATTTCTGTCAACTTAAACAATGAAGGTTTTGTTACTCGCACCTTTGAGAAATCAACGGACAGAAATTATTTTTTATTATATTCAAGCTGTCATCCTAAACATCTAAAGGACAGCTTCCCATTTTCACAGATGTTAAGAATAAGGAGAAATTGTTCGAAGGATGAAGATTTTAAAAAGCAAGCTAGGGATTTAACAAAGAAACTTGAAGTAAGAGGAATATCCTAAGCAAGTATTAAAACTTGCATATAAGAGAGCCAAGTATAATAATCATGATTGGCTTTTGACGGGAAACAAGCTACTGAACAAGACGATTTTCAAACCTGTGTGTTGAGCCATTCAGTTATGGCTCCTAAAGTAGCGAATGCCAGTGGCGTAGCCACAGGTGGGCCATGGTGGGCCGGGGCCCACCCACTTAGGGCTCAGGCACACCCAACAGTAGCACATGTTTAGCAGTAGCTGATGGGGATTCCAAGCTGTACCAGCTGAAGACTTCCCCCCTGATGGTAATGAAAATGGTTTGCTCCATGATACTGGCACCTGCGAATGCTCTGTTTTCAGCGCATGCCTGCTGCAGACTGCCAAGGTGGAGAGAAGCATTTTCCCACCAGCTTAGATATTTTTTGGGGGGAGGGGGAGAACACTTGGTGCCCACCCACTTTTTGCCTAGGCCCACCCAAAATCTGCTGTCTGGCTACGCCCCTGGCGAATGCTATCAAAAATAGATGGGATATAGTTGAATCACATCCCTGCTTTGAGAAATCAAATTGCAGATTGTCTTTATCCGAGGCAAAAATCTTGAAGAATATATTAATCCCACAGAATCACCAGGAAAGATTGGTCAAGAAGGGAGAAAAACATTGGGAGGACAGCTTAAATGTAATGCATGCAGTATATGTAAGATCACATTAGGGCCCTGTTTACTAAGCCGCGCTGTAGGTGTGCAAAAGTTTTAGTGCATGGGTGTCTCTATCATTAGCATGCGCTAATTTTTAGTGCATGATAAAAAGCACGCCTACAGCGCTGCTTAGTAAACAGGGCCCTAAGTCTTTTGTGAATCCAACAGATGATAAAGTATATTGGCTGAAGCAATTCATGAACTGTAAATCAGATTAAGTAGTTTACGTAATTTCTAGTCCTTGCAATAAGTATTATGTAGGTATGACAATGAGACAGTTCAAAAATGTATGTAAAGGTATTAGAAATGATTAATAGATTTGTATGAGATATAGAAGGATTGGTGGAACAAGTATGATCTCTTGATCGAGATTTATATCTGGTAATTTTTTTTGGATGATTGTTGCACAAATTTATACCAGTTACTGTTTTATGAGATTGGCTTACAGCAAACAATAGATTTCCCCATCTGCCTAGAAGATACAGACTCAAGAGGCAAAAGTTTTATCTACCTATACCCACACAAATACTTGTCTACTGCCATCAAGCAACCCCTAGAACTACAACTGCAACCACAAACAGACCAGTACTTGGAAACTTGGGCTTAGTAAATGCCAGATCAGCCAATAAAAATGTTCCTATGATCCATGATCCATCAATGAATACCACTTAGACATTTTGGGAATAACTGAGACCTTGCTGGATGAAAGCGGAGGAGTACCATTGGCTGAACTATGCCCCACAGGATTCACTATCCTGCACCAACCAAGACAAGGGAAGCAGGATAGAGAGGTAGCAGTCCTGATCTGAGAGACATTCAAACTGCGTAGAGACTCCATCCCCCACCTGTCTGAGTCAGAATGCCTGCTAATACAGCTGGGAAATAAGGAACTAATGTGGCTGCTTGTGGTCTACAGAGCACCTCACAACACCACATGATCTGTGCAAGAACTGCTGAATCTTGTGATTGAGGTAACCCTGAGCTACCCTAGGTATTGGTCATGGGAGACTTTAACCTACACATTGAAACTCCATACACCACTACTTCTGCCTTTCTTGATACGATGGCAGCTCTAGGGTTCATCCAGGTGATCAAATCTCCAACCCATGAAAAGGGCCATATGCTAGACTTGGAGGGGCATAATCGAACGCGAACGCCCATCTCCATGGGCGTCTATGTCCGAGAACGGGTATGTGAAGGGGTGGGACAGACCGTATTTTTGAAAAAAATGGGCGTCCATCTTTTGTTTCGAAAATACGGTTTGTACAGCCAAAATGCCATGGATTTAGTCGTTTGTGAGCTGGGCGTTTGTTTTTTTAGCGAAAATGGAAAATAAAAACGCCCAGCTCAGAAACGTCCTAATCCAAGCCATTTGGTTGTGGGAGAGGCCAGGATTCGTAGTACACTTGCCCCCCTGACATGCCAGGACACCATCTGGACACCCTAGAGGTCAGTGCGGTGGACTTCAGAAAATGCTCCCACATGCATAGCTCCCTTACCACGGGTGCTGAGCCCCAACCCCTCTCCCCCAAAACCCACTACCCACAAATGTACAACACTACCATAGCTCTTATGGGTGAATGGGGCACCTACTTGTGGGTACCAGTGGCATAGCCAAGGGTGGGCGGGGGTGGGCCCAGGCCCACCCACTTTAGGTTCAGGCCCACCAAGTAGCAGCACACCTATAATGTGGCTGGCAGGGACCCCAAGCCCCACCACCCAAAAACTCCCAACAACTGTTTGCTGCTGGTGAAAATTTGCTATTTAAAAGGTATATGGGGGAGAGGGGATGTTTGAAAGACCATATGGCATGCAGGTGAGAGAGGGAGAAATCAAATCACTTGTAGGACAAGGCGGAGTTCTGCCCACCCACCTTGGGTCCAGGCCCACCCAAACTTGGGTGTCTGGCTACGCTCCTGGTGGGTACAGTGGGTTTTGGAGGCTTCCCATTTACCAGCACAAGTGTTACAGGTAGGGAGGATGGGCCTGGGTCCGCCTGCTTGAAGTGCACTGTGGTACCCACTAAAAGTGCTCCAGGGACCTGCATACACGCAGGCCTATAGGACTTGTTGCTGCTGTATAACCTTGGCACACCAGTTGACAAGACTAATCTCTTTGAAAAAGTCCTTTATTTGAATAAGCACGTTTACTCACAGTTAACTGCAGATCAGAGGTTGTGCCCCACTGGAAAGAGTCTTCCTGGTTCTGAGATTAGCAGTAGGTCAGAGCTGGCAGAATGCTGTACAATGCCCTCTTTCAGCAACATTCAAGGGAAGAACTAAGTTCTGTAACGTGGCTAACACATGAAAGGGATCTAAAACTGTGTTACAAAAATGGCCACTACCTCATGGACTACCGGGAACAAAACAGGGCACACTCTGACCCAGTAAGCAGGGGGGAAAGCACCATGGGAGTAGAGCCTACCAACTACCAAAATCATGAGCATGTAACACAAGCTAGTGGAATCACGGAGACCCAATACCCTACACCCACCACAATGCATTGCTGATGTGACTCTGCAGTGCGCATAACAGAAAAGGTGTCACACTCACCCAAGAGCCACATCAGAACCAGGGAAAGGCTGTCAGAGGATAGAACACATTCTGCTGTCATGGAGGTGGGTACATCAAATTTACAAGACCTAATTTTATAAATGTGGGGATCTTTCCATATATATCACTATCAACTGCCAAACATTCACTCTTTTACATTCTATAAGTATATTGAATCTGCTTCCAAAAGAGACTTTTTCTTTTTGGGTATCATCAGAATCTTCATCAGCAATCCCTTACGGGCACAGCGTCCCTCATACTTAGGGCACCGTGTAACTCCTCATAGATCAACCCAATATTATCCATGAAAACTATGAAGATTTAAAGGAAAGAAAAGAAAAAAAAAAAAAAGAAAGAGTAAAAATGGATAATATTGGGTTGATCTATGAGGAGTTACATGGCGCCCTAAGAATGAGGGACGCTGTGCCCATAAGGGATTGCTGATGAAGATTCTGATGATCCCCCAAAAGAAAAAGTCTCTTTAACATATGTTTGGAAGCAGATTCAATATACTTATAGAATGTAAAAGAGTGAATGTTTGGGAGTTGATAGTGATATATATGGAGGTGGGTACGGTATTTGAGGCTGGCATAGAGGCTGGAAAAAAAGTTTTTAAAGTGTTTTTTTTTTGGTGGGAGGGGGTTAGTGACCACTGGGGGAGTCAAGGGAGGTGATCCCTGATTCCCTGTGGTGGTCATCTGGTCAGTTGGGGCACTTTTTTGGGACTTGGACCTGAAAAAAAGGGTCCAAATAAAGCGGACCAAATTCTTGTCCAAAATGCCCTTCTTGTTTCGATTATCAGCTAAAGACGCCCATCTCTCCTCGGCCGATAACCATGCCCTAGTCCTGCCTTCGCCACGCCTCCGACATGCCCCCGTCAACTTTGTTCGTTCCTGCGACGGAATGCAGTTGAAGACGACCAAAATCGGCTTTCGATTATACCGATTTGGTCGCACACGGGAGAAAGACGCCCATCTCCCGATTTGGGTCGAAATATGGGCGTCTTTCTCTTTCTAAAATAAGCTGGTTGGTGTTCTGCAAAGGGGTCAACATTTTGGAACACAAGGCTGGTGGCATAGAGATTATCATAGACTGATAATTTCCTAATCAAATTTTTTATTAAGGACAACATAAAACAGATGGATCCAATCAAAGTATGGAAGGAAATCTGAGACATGAGAAATCTAGCTGCTGAAATCTTTCTAGAGGACTTGTCCTAACCCCATGTGGATGGAAAGATGATGACAGAGTCAGAACAGGTTGATATCTGGAATGCATGCTTACCAATGGCATTAGAGAAAATGACCCCTCTATAGAAGTTCTGATATAGAATACTAGCATAATGTGGTATCAGCACACCTTAAATTTTGGTTCTGCAGCTCCTGTCTTTGTTTGGTAATCCAGTTCTGGTTGGGGGTTTTTGCCTGCTGCTGCCACTTTAAGGCAGTAGCTCAAGGGCTCACGTTTATCCCAGTGTCAGAGAAACCAGAGATCGTGACACATCTCCATTTATGTGGTAAACCACATTCAACTTTGCCCATGTGCCCACCCATTCCCAGGGTTGAGGGGGACCATTTTATTTAATTATATTGTCATTCCATAAAAAGTTAACTCACCCCCACAATCATCAGAATTCCAGCATCTTTTAACCTTATCCTTGTCCTGCTCCTCATGTTCAGTAGACCCTGAGGTGGGGCTCTTCACCCTCTACAGGGCCATCTGTGTGGGTTCCTTCAGTAACTGTTCCTGCTCTTCTTCCCCTGCAGGAGGCACCTGGCTGGTGGCTACACTATTCCTCTGCCCTCTGGCCTTCTGAACACAGAATAAACTCTAGTCTCTGCTATGGCCAAGCACACCCGCTCGTTAGTACCTGACTGGTTGCTATTGTGAGAAAACAGACATGTGTATAACAGTTCCTTTCCCTCTTCATGTATATATCCCTGGTAGTTGTATAACTGCTTGTGATTGACTTCCAACTCTAAACCGATTTATTACAAAACAGTTATCCCTTCAGGAGGAATCACTGTACCACTCCCTTATTTCCATTTACACCAGCAATTGCTCAGAGTCTTATTATTTGCATAAGTACAACTCCTCCCATGCATTTCCCATCCTGTGGGTCAGGACGAATCTCAAAGCTACTCCTTTACTCGTGATAGTAACTCACTTCCCTCAGGCACAGACCGCTAAAGCTGTTCTTCTTCTAGTGATGCACCTCACAGGGCTGGACCCCGGCCTTGAACAGGCTTCCCCTGCTCTGATTCCTGCCTCTAGGCTGGATTCCCCTTTTCCACCTGAAGCTCCACTCTCTCTCACTCTCTCATTTGCCACTTATATGGGCAGCAACTATTCTCTTTACTCTGCCTGCGTTTATTCTTCAATCCACGATCCCCCAATACTCCCAAAGGTCCTGGCGGGGGTACTGGCAAACAAAAACCTTGTGTTCTCCACTACAACTTATTTTATCATTTTCCCAAACCCCACCCCTGCTGTCATTCACCAGAGGAATCCACTTTTCCTCTGCAACTTCTTTGTCAACCCCTCCCTTGGGCAGGCCTCCTACTCTCCCTCCAACCCACTGGCAGGGACCGCCCTCCCCCCAGTGCCTTGTGTATAAGGAAGCATGCAGAACAGAGAGTATAGTCTAGGTACTGCCTATACCTGCTGGTTGGTACTTGATGGGTGGCTAGTGTAAGGTAGCAGCTCCTTGAGAGGTAGTCCAACCATTAACACAACATGGTGACCATCTTTGTTCCCATATCTCGAAAATATTTTAGCAACCATTCTGCTTTCTATTGCTGCTTAATCATTGCTGCAAGCTGGCCAGCTATAATTTTGATGACACAGTAATGAGCTACTATAATAATCTTATCTGGCATCTCTGTTTCCAGCTTTTACATTCAGTTTTATCAGCTTCTATAATTGGGGTTCCAGTCCATTTACAAAAACTGTCATGAGCTCTGATTCAGCTATCTGAACGGAATCCTTTCACTCTGAATAGGGTGCAAAGGAACAACATACTCGTTCAATTAAATCTTCAATTCTCTCCCTTGCACTCTGCTTTTACAAAGTCCAGGCCACAAAAGTGGGAAATGCTTCTGCAGCAGGATTTACTTGGAGCTGTTTAGGGTCAGTGTGTCGGTCTTTAGTACTGGGATCTGGCATGAAATTTTGTGTTCCTATTCGTAGAATTTAGGGTAGTCGCACACAGCAGCAAGTATAGGGTCTCAGTGGCCTAATTATTGTATCCTATTTACTTTTCCCAATCACCAGGACTCTCCTGTTTATCAGAGATCTTCCTTTAAATATGGCATGTACCTCCCCAGCCGACCTAAGAAACCTGTTTTGAAAGATGAATAGAAACACCTTGAACCCAAATATTTTTCAAGATAAATCTAGCTTAGGTTTGTGTTTTCTTTCCTTAAAATATTCTTTTAACACAGAAGCTTGCACATAATTCAATTGCCTTTTAGAAACTTCCTCTTTCTGCCTTTAATATATATTTGGTGTTGCTCTTTTCCCTAAAACTATACTCATTCAGCCAATTTAGTTTCTTAAAGAGTTACACAAACTTAGAACAATGGCCTGCATATAGTCAATGAATCTGAATGTCCGTTATCAAATTAATCTTGAATAGTCCATCAGATACTATATTACCAAATGTATTCAAATGTGAAAACCCTAATTTTTTCCAAGTCAATCAAAATTTACATTTTTCCCTAGAACTTTCTTCATATCCCCTTAAATACTGGATTCACTGATGTTGTCATAAAACTTCCCTTAAGTGCCTTCTTACCCCCCATTTTAAATGGTCCCTAGGTTGGAAATGACAAATGTGGATGATCTCTCAAGTAATAATACCATTTATTTATTTATTGGGATTTATTATGCACCTTTATGAAGAGATTCACCTAAGGCGGTGTACAGCAGGTACAGTTTAACATAAGATTAAAAAGGTTCCAGGTTCCAGCTTGGCAGAGTTTAAAAAGGGGTTAGATGGTTTCCTAAAGGACAAGTCCATAAACCACTACTAAATGGACTTGGGAAAAATCCATAATTCTAGGAATAACATGTATAGAATGTTTGTACGTTAGGGAAGCTTGCCAGGTGCCCTTGGCCTGGATTGGCCGTTGTCGTGGACAGGATGCTGAGCTCGATGGACCCTTGGTCTTTTCCCAGTGTGGCATTACTTATGTACTTATGATTTACAATGTTTTTAGCAGCATAACAATAGTAAAATAACCAAGAATAAATATAAATACAATAAAAGAAGTAAATTTGAAAATAGTAAATTGAAACTACCGTGAAACAGTATCAAAAATATACACATTTAACAGCACTGGAAATCGAATACCAGAGATATAATACAATGTTAGCACAATACTAATGATACACCTAATAAGTAAACAATTGAACATTCAACTAACATAGATATGAAGCTAAAGACTTTCTACAATATGGCTTATAATATAGCTGAAGGACCAAGAGCAGATACATGATGGGAACAAGATGTGTGGTACAGAGTTAGTTGGGATAATTTGAGGGTTAGCTAAAATAAAGGCAAGCTTTTTATATAGTTATGCAAGAGATAAGGAACAGATCAAAGTTACAGTATGTGTAGCAAGCTAGTCCAGGTGCAGAATGTGTGTACAGTCCTTCACCCTATGTATTACTGATGGGAACTCCCCCCTCCTATGGTAGAAAATAGAAAATTATTTTCTACTTTGGGAAACTGTGTGCGCCAACTTTGGAACTACCACTAGGCTCCTGTGCTACCCCAGCAGTAGGGCTGATTCGGCGTGCGGTATCCCTACCACACCTTTGTAAAATCTACTAGAAATTCAGCTTTTTTCTTTCTAGCTCCCCCCTCTCTCTGGAATTGTCTGCCTAAAACTATTAGATTGGAAGAATCATATGTTAAGTTTGGCAAACTCCTAAAAACACACCTATTTCAGAATACATTTGAAAGTAATCTGGGATGAAAAAGGGGAACATGGGCAGAATGAATATGCAGTAATAAATCATATTTTTTGCTTATATAAACTTGTTATGAATGGATTGTCCACTGATATTTTTACTTTTTAGAATGGATGTTTTTAGCTTGCTGTGCTTTCCTGTCAAACAAATGGAGTTCTTATATGTTATTTTAGATTTTGATATTTTACTCTTTAAGATGTAAACTGTTCTGGTTTGTGTATGCAATAAGAAACGGTATAGAAAATAAATAAACGATAATTGAATATTTTGTACTGTCCAGTTAAGTTTATAGTGGCCAAAGATAGGACTGCTATTTAGCAGGCCAGCGCTTGAATATTCACGGACAGTCAGCTATATCATGCGATATAGCTGGTTAGCTGCTATGTGCTAGCCACAAATATTCATCGGAGATAACTGGCTATCTCCCACTGAATATTACTAGTTAGCTAGCTAAATGCTATTTAATTGTGCAGGAATGGTGCTAAATATCTGCAGGTGAGTCTTTTCTGTATTATTTTTTTTTTTAATTGTTTTCATAATTCTCGTATCAGCCACTAGATGTCATTATTACTCCACAGGCCTACAGCTGCAATGCAATTTATATTGGCTATGAATATGACGATTTTTAAAGACAGACTTTCAGAAACAGCATGTTTAAATATCGACAGAAAGCAATGTCCTCCCCTCCCCCCACAGCAAATGTCTTATTTTATTCCTTTTCTCAGGTAGAATTCAAATGAGGCATGGAAGCAGAGATTAAAATGATTGCAGGGAAAAGCTGAAACGGCAGGTAAAGCTGCAGGGTGCTGGGCACCATTGGTACTCTAAATTCTCATAACTGATGTAGCCAGTTTTCCATGCATGGACACGTGACTAAGGGGCCCTTTTACTGAGCTGCGGTAAGCATTAATGTGTGCTTACCACAGATTAAAAAGCACTACCGTGGGGCAGGGGCATAGCTACTATGGGGCCATGGGGGCCTGGGCCCCCATAGATTTGACCCTGGACCCCCCTGCCGACAACCCTCTCAACCCCCCCTCCCGCCGCCAACCCGCCATCGCCGTCTGCTACCTTTGCTGGTGGGGGACCCCAACCCCTGCCAGCCGAAGTCTTCTTCCTTCATTTGGTTTCTGAGTCTGACGTCCTGCCGTGGGGCATGCTTAGGCATCCCGTGCAGAACGTCAGACTCAGAAACCAAACAAAAGAAGAAGACTTCGGCTGGCGGGGGTTGGGGGCCCCCCGCCAGCAAAGGTAGGTGACGGCGGGCGGGCAGGGGGTCGACCTGGTCGAGAGGGTCATCGGCAGGGGGGGGGTCATAGTCATTGTTGGTGGTGCTGGCGGCAGCGGGGGTGTCGGCAATGGCGGGGGTGTGTGTGTCAGCAATGGTGGCGGGGGGGGGGGGGGGGGGGGCGGTGACACCGGGGGGGGGGGGCTAAAATGTGCCCCCTCACCTCAGGCTCTGGACCCCCCTCCCGCTGAAGGCTGACTACGCCCCTGCCGTGGGGCATGCTTAGGCATCCCGTGGTAATTTTAGGATTGGCGATTGCTTCCTACATGCTAACAAATAGAGGGGACCTCTTACAAACGAGTGCCAAGAAGTGGCTTGCGGTAGCGTGGGTGCACGCGCTAGCTGAGCAGTAATGCTGATTTGATGTGCATTGCATGTACGTAGGCTCTTATGTAACTTTGTAAAAGGGCCCAAGAGTTTACTTTTTAGCACTGGGGCATGTCTGGGGGCAGAGAGTAGGCATGTTCTGCACTAACTGGTTAGTGTAGGATTAGTGCGAGCCCTTACTACCTAAAATTAGGTGTTGGTAAGTGCTCATTCACAAATGTCCATGCGCTAATGGGAAAATTAGCATGTGGCTATTAATGGGAATGATGGGAAATGGGCAATTTTAACACTATGCTAAAAGTGACCTCAGTGAGCAGGAAAGACTCGTATTGGTGATAGCGCTGGCCACTATTTAATGCAGCTTAGTAAAAGAGTCCCCTAGTGTAATAAATTTGCTTCTTGACGGATTAATACAAGCTGGAGAGGGGAACTAATTAAAAGAAACAAAGTCCTCCCAAATTGCAACTTTGGTACCTTTTTGTCCTGTTCTTGACCCTGATCTTTTCTTTTCCTTCTCCTTGTCCCTCTAAAATCTTCCTTTCACCCTTGACTCAGAACTCTCTTTTGCTATTTCTCCATTATTGTTCCAATCATTGCTATATCATTTCATGTTTTCATTTTGTAGGGAAAATGGGACTTGATATACCACCTTTCTGTGTTTTTTTGCAACTACATTCAAAGTGGTTTACGTGGAGGGGCATAATCGAAAGGGACGCCCAAGTTTTGCTGAGGATATCCTTGTAAAACGTCCCGGTGGAGGGGCGGGGAAACCCGTATTATCGAAACAACATGGACGTCCATCTTTCGTTTCGATAATACGGTCGGGGACGCCCAATTCTTCACATTTAGGTCGTCCTTAGAGATGGTCATCCCTAGACTTGGCCGTTTCTGATTTTTGGCGATAATGGAAACCGAGGACGCCCATCTCAGAAATGACTAAATGCAAGCCCTTTGGTCGTGGGAGGAGCCAGCATTCGTAGTGCACTGGTCCCCCCTGACTTGCCAGGACACCAACCGGGCACCCTAGGGGGCACTGCAGTGGACTTCAGACATTGCTCCCAGGAACATAGCTCCCTTACCTTGTGTGCTAAGCCCCCCAAAACCCACTACCCACCACTGTACATAACTACCATAGCCCTTACGGATGAAGGGGGGCACCTAGATGTGGGTACAGTGGGTTTCTGGTGGGTTTTGGAGGGCTCACATTTACCACCACAAGTGTAACAGGTATGGGGGGATGGGCCTGGGTCCGCCTGCCTGAAGTGCACTGCACCCGCTAAAACTGCTCCAGGGACCTGCATACTGCTGTGATGGACCTGAGTATGACATTTGAGGCTGGCATAGAGGCTGGCACAAAAGAGTTTTAAAGATTTTTTTGAGGTGGGAGGGGGTTAGTGACCACTGGGGGAGTAAGGGGAGGTGATCCCCGATTCTCTCCAGTGGTCATCTGGTCAGTTCGGGCACTTTTTTGTGGTTTGGTCGTAAGAAAAACGGGACCAGGTAAAGTTGTCCTTTTTTTTCCATTATGGGTTGAGGACGCTCATGTCTTAGGCATGCCCAAGTCCCACCTTCGCTACGCCTCTGACATGCCCCAGTGAACTTTGGTCGTCCCCACGACGGAAAGCAGTTGGGGATGCCCAAAATCGGCTTTCAATTATGCTGATTTGGGTGACCCTGTGAGAAGGACGCCCATCTTCTGATTTGTGTCGAAAGATGGGCGTCCTTCTCTTTCGAAAATAAGCCTGATAGTATAAACAGATACTTATTTGGGGCAATGGAGAGTTAAGTCACTTGCCCAGAGTCAGAAGGAGATGCAATGGGAATCAAACTCAGTTCCCAAGGATCAAAGTCCACTGCACTAACCATTGGGCTACTCCTCCACTCCTTTAGTGGATTTGATGCCATAACTCAGTTAGAACATATAAGCATTGGGATTTGTTATCATCATGTAACCAAGCGTCAGTCTTTAAAGTGTATCAACCAATGGCAAGTCAGCTTTAACAGTACTTGATGATGTCACAACTTACTTTCTTTCTACTGAAATTTGAGATGACCCAAATACCCAGTAAAAGGGCTTGTTTTTCAAATTCATGACATAGGAAATTTCCTGCAGAAAAATGTCCATTGTTGATTCTAGTTTTAAACAGTGGTTTGGAGAGACACCATACCATACCGCAGGATTTTAGCATGCCCCACATTCTAAGTTGTGTAGTACATTATGAGTGACATTTCAGTATGGATGAGCCTTATCTTTTCTTATATGTGTTACCTCTGGATGATGCCATGCACATCTGGAATATGGTAGGGGTACCACACAGACTATACTGATTGCAATATCACAGAGAGGAAGGAAAACAAGGATGTATGCTCACAACCAAAGACCAATCCAAATCCAATATATTATGAATAAAAGAGAAAAAAACGAAGGACCTCTTCTCAAGACGTATTAGCGGTTCCCAGTGCAGAATGCCAACAAAACCTATTCACTTTGAATGGGCTTGTTGGCATCGCCAAGCGGGAACTGCTAGTGTGGCTTGATAAAAGAGACCCTATATTTTTTTGAGTGAAGGGGGGTAGTCAGTAAATCAAGTCACATACGGAGACCTGAGCGCTTAATTTTATGAACTGACCATTAAACAACAGATCCTCATAACAGCTCATTTACATCAAATATCCACTTTAAAATAAATCTCTCTTTCATTCATAAATTGACCACCAGAATGTCAGAGCAAGACATTTGCAATCTGAAATATTAGTTCCAAAGCTGAAAAAAGGCAGTACTTATCTTTAAATTACTGGGTTTGGAGTTGTCCAACAGAGCACCCTGTTTCAGAGTTTCTTTCTTTATGGACAATTAGTATTCTACAACACCATTCACAAAGGTTTGAGCATTTATTTAGTTCCAATAATGTCTGCTCAAACAGCCCTCAAGATGTGATTTGTGGTTTGGATTGTTTTTTTTTTTTTAAAGATACGGATTTAGATCTACCTCTCCAGTTTTGAGTTTTGCACAACTGAAACACACTTCAAACAAAAACATAAGGAAGTAAATACTTAGCAGTCAGACTGCAGTCTAACTTTAAAGAGGCAAGAAATCTCTTCACAGTTCTCTGTATTTCAGTGGTGCTCTCCACCTAAGTGCCCCTGGCTGAAAATTCACAAATAACTTTAGACGGATATCTTTTCAACACTTTGCAAATATTTGTCTGCCTACTCAATAACTTTTTGTGTGAAAGCAGAATTTGTACAAGCTTAGATGAATTTAGCCCCTAAAGCACTTGTTCTGTTTCAGAAGAAAGTTTATTTGGATTTTAAATTTCATGGCGCGTTCATAACATTTTACAAGTGAAAATGATAGATATTAAAGATATGCATTAAAAATACAGATGAACTTCCTGGGTGTTGAAGAAAACCAACTTTCAGCCTTGTGCCTCCAAGAGGCTATGATAACATCCTTAATGCATGTTCTGTCCTAGTTTATTGTCTACTTAGTTTCATTCTGTACAATATAACTGTTTTATTACTTTTTACGTTTCTCTGCAAAGTCTAGGATCTAGTACATCCAAATGGTGCTTCTACCCTTGTACCTACTATAACAGAGCAGTACTAACTCTCTGATTATAGCATTGTCTTCTTTCTGAGTTAGAGTTCACTGTTAGAAGGGATCTGTTCAGTTCAGATTTATTCAGTAGACAGGAAAATGAAAATTTGACTTCCTGACCTGGGGCTGCAAAGTGTAATGGATGTAGAGGCACATTCCTGTTCTGTCCTCTGGTCTTTGGGACTTTTTCTCCTTGTTTTTCTTGGCCACTCCTGGGAGATCCTATTCATGTCTTACATCATTCTCTGTCTACAAAAATTAGCATGGCTTCGCTGAACTTTATCATTACCACATGTATTTGCTTCCTATGAGGTTCACTGAGGATCAGTATTCCACTGGCCACCATACATGTCCTCTTGATATTCTAATTATCTTTGGCACCACTATTTTGGCTAATAGATTGACTATGATGGCTCCTCCAAAGGAGCAGTTACCACTTCTGTTCTATAAGTTGCTGGAAGCACTGTAGACTTGAGTAGTCACATAAGCCATCATATAAACATCTCCTCACTGGGTCTGAGCTCTGCTGGTACAGAAGGATGACATGTCTGCTCAGACACACAGCCTGCCTAGTTTAATTAATATGCAGTGGTGTACTTTTTACTTGAAGTTCCAATAACTGACAGAACTCATTATCCATGGGTTTAGCTCTGTTATCTGAAAGCCACCCGTTATCCAAAAACTCTCAAGTTCTCAATTAACCATTCTGTTTTATTAGCTGAAAAAGGTCTACTACCCAAAACACATGGAGTGGACTTCTATGGTCAGTAAATATTCATTATTCAGAGGAGCTATGGTCCCAGCCCCTTTGGATATAAGGTATTCTACTTAAATTTATATTTTATTTTCAACCATAAGCTAAACTTGATTACTACCGTGATGTGAAAAGGTTTTTCCGCCTCTTGATTTCCCCTATTATTTCATAAATGTCACACTGAATGGTTTCTGATCTTTAAACAAAATATAACATTAGACAAAGGGAATCTGAATAAACACATAGCACAATTTTTAAATTATTACTTCATTTAGGGCTTCTTTTACAAAGCTGCACTAGTGATTCCTGTGCGCAAATGAGAGGATGCCCATTCAGTTCCTATGGGCTTCCTCTCATTTGCCACTCGACTTTGTAAAAGAAGGGCTAATTTATGAAACAACATTATCCAACATCCACATCACCCATTTGAAAAAGTAACTGCCCCTAATCTTTAGCAGCAATAATTGTAACCAAATGCTTCCTATAATTTGATATCAGTCTTTCACATTGCTGTTGAGGAATCTTAGCCCACTCTTCTTTGCAGAACTGCTATGATTACGATGCCTTTGTAGGATTTTATGCATGAACTGCTCAAATAAGATCCTGCCACAGAATCTCTACTGGGTTCAAGTCAAGACTTTGACGAGACCAATTCAAAGCTTTAAACTTGTTTCTCCTCAGCCATTCAGATGTAAACTTGCTTTTGTCCATTGTTTTGCTGCATAACCCAATTATACTTCAGCTTCAGCTCATGACACCAGGACATTCTCCTTAAGAAATTTGGTACAGTGCTGAATTCATGGTTCCTTCAATAATGGCAAGTTTTCCAGGTCCTGAGGCAGTAAAGCATTCCCATGTCATCACACTACCAGCACCATGTTTGACTGTTGATATGTTGTTCTTACAATGGAATGCTGTATTTGCTTTATGACCAAACATAATGGCACCTGTGTTGTGCAAAGAGTTCCACTTTGACTTGTCTGTCCATAGAACATTATCTCAGAAGGCTTGGGATCATCCAGGTGTGTTTTTCCAAATGTCAGATGAGTATTGATATTAATCTTGAATAGCAGCAGTTTCTGCCTTGCTATTCTTCCATGTATTTGTCCACATTCCATAGTTATATAGGTCACGGAGCTACTAGCTCCGTAGACACCGACGGCCTCAACAGCCAGGAATTGGCTGATTCGAAATCACGCGAGCCGAACCGACCCCTGGAGGATTCAGAGGACCAGCGGTGGTCTCCGGCCGAGCTCAGCTGACTCTTGGCGGTGCCGGTGGACAGACTGAGTGCTTCATGGCAGTGTCACAGGTCGGTCGACCAGCCAGGTTGCGGCGGGAGTTCTGAGCAACTGGAGGCGCGGTGCAGATTTGGCTACGCCGTGCGGGAACACCGGATGCTCGGGCAAGGCTCCCCACCGATCCTCCTCGCTAACCCTTCACCATGCCTGCCGATCTGGTGCGGGTGAGCGGGCGGGCGGCCTGGGGCTGATCGCGGCTGTCTGCTGCCGCATGGCTGCGGCCTGTCCCCTTCGCTGTCGTCCATCTGGCGGGCCGCGTCTGCCGCGCTGGTCGTGCCTGAAGTCCTGTGCGCTGCAGCTGTGCTCCTGGGCGTGGATCATGGACCATGGGACTGGGATCCATCCTGCGGTGGTGTCGGGGTGTGACCTGTGCGGCCGGACCGACAGGAGCGGGACAGGAGCCGAGAGGAGGCAGAGTCCATCGGCCCCAGCTTATTCCAGCCTGCCCATCCAGCGACCTGTGCGACTGGGCCGACGGGGGCAGGGACAGAGGCTTTTCCCCTGCCTGTCCAGTCCATCTCTTCCAGCCACCCGAACCAGCTTCTCCCTGCTTGATCCAGTCCATCTGCTCCAGCTTGTCCCAGTCCGCCTGTTCCGGCTTCTCCTTGCCTGTTCCAGTCCGCCTGATCCAGCCTCTTCCTGCCTGTTCCAATCCGCCTAATCCAGCTTCTTCCTGCCTCTTCCAGTCCGCCTGATCCGGCTTCTTCCTGCTGTTCCAGTCTGCCTGATCCGGCTTCTCCCTGCTTGTTCCAGTCCGCCTGATCCAGCTTCTTCCTGCCTCTTCCAGTCCGCCTGATCCAGCTTCCTGCCTGTTCCAGTCCGCCTGATTCAGCTTCTCCCTGCTTGTTCCAGTCCGCCTGATCCGGCTTCTCCCTGCTTGTTCCAGTCCGCCTGATCCAGCTTCTTCCTGCCTGTTCCAATCTGCCTAATCCAGCTTCTTCCTGCCTCTTCCAGTCCGCCTGATCCAGCTTCCTGCCTGTTCCAGTCCGCCTGATTCAGCTTCTCCCTGCTTGTTCCAGTCCGCCTGATCCGGCTTCTCCCTGCTTGTTCCAGTCCGCCTAATCCAGCTTTTTCCTGCTTGCTCCAGTCCGCCTGATCCGGCTTCTTCCTGCTTGTTCCAGTCCGCCTGATCCAGCTTCTTCCTGCTTGTCCCAGTCCATCTGCTCCAGTTTGTTCCAGTCCACCTGATCCAGCTTCTCCCTGCTTACTCCAGGCCTTCTGCTCCAGCCTGCTTGCTCCAGGCCTCTGCTCCAGCTTGCTCCAGACTGCCTGATCCAGCCTGTTCCAGCCCGCTTGATCCAGCTTGTTCCAGTCCATTTGCTTCAGCTTGTTCTAGTCCACCAGCTCCTGCTTCAAACCATTCCAGCTTGTTCCAGTACTGCTGCTGTGCTCTCCACCGCACTCACCTGCTCCTGCCTGCCTGCTGCCCATTCCACCTGCTCCTGCCTGCTAGCCACTCAACCTGCCTACTAGCCAATCACCTGACTGACTGCCCACCCTGTAACCTGCCTGTCTCCCAGCCCATCTTCCTACCAGCTCATCACTCCCCTGCCCGACTGCTCACCCTCACCTGCCTGTCTCCCAGCCCATCTACCTGCCCTGTGAACACCTCAGTCACTACTCATGGCCCCCATTCACATTCTACTCCTTGCCCTGTCCCTCCCTAATCTTTTCCCCCTCCCACCGCTGTATACCACACGATCTCACTACCCATCCATGTCCTCTCCCGTCCTGCTCACTACTGCAATACCCTACCTACCCCTGTCCCCCACCACCTCACCATCCCTATTGTCCTCCTCCTTCTTCCTAGCTCTCAACCTTCAACACCTCCTTCCTGCCATGAACCCTTCCCCATTCCTCCTAAGCGCATCCCGTCTTCGTCGCCTTCGTCGCCCTTCCTCACCCACCCTTCTCCACACTCTCTTGCTCCTTCTCCTGCTATCCGTGGGAGACATCAATCCCAACCCAGGTCCCCCACACCTGTCCTCGTCCTCATCTCATCTATGCGAACGTTCCCGCAATATCTCCAATCTCATCTCTATTCCCCTCCTCCTCCCCTCCTCCCTCCCCTTCTTGTGCGCCCTGTGGAACGCCCGCTCAATCTGCAACAAACTTCCCTTCACCCACGATCTCTTCATCTCCCATTCCCTTCAACTGCTTGCCCTAACTGAAACCTGGCTCACCCCCGACGACTCTGCCTCAATCGCGGCCCTATGCCACGGAGGTTATCTTTTCTCCCATTCGCCCTGCCCAGTTGGTTGCGGAGGCGGCGGCGGGCTACTACTTTCGCCCTCCTGCAGTTTTCAACCTCTCTACCTACCTCAGTCTCACTGCTTCTCATCCTTTGAAGTTCACTCCATCCGTCTATTCCACCCGCTGCCACTCAGAGTTGCAGTCATTTACCGCCCCCTGATAAGTCCCTCCCTTCCTTCCTTACCGACTTCGATGCCTGGCTCTCCGTTTTTCTTGAGCCCTCATCCCCATCCCTCATTCTTGGTGACTTCAACATGCACATTGATAACCCATCCGACTCATATGTTTCTCAGTTCCTCACTCTTACCTCCTCCTTCAACCTCCAACTGAGCTCCACCACCCCTACTCACAAATCTGGCCACTGTCTTGATCTCGTCCTCTCTTCTACTTGCTCACCCTCCAATTTCCGCGCATCAGCTCTTCCTCTCTCTGACCATCACCTAATCACATTCATACTTCAGCACCCTCCCCCCTCAATCTCGCCCAACACTAACTACTACTTCCAGAAATCTCCAGGCTGTTGACCCCCCCACCTTATCCTCTAGTATCTCTGATCTCCTCCCTTCCATCATGTCCTCCGAATCTGTTGACAAAGCTGTCTCCACTTACAATGCCACTCTCTCCTCTGCTCTATACACCCTTGCACTGTCCATCTCCTGTCCCACAAGGCGTACCAATCCCCAGCCCTGGCTGACCCCTTGCACCCGATACCTTCGCTCCTGCGCCCGTTCGGCTGAACGCCTCTGGAGGAAATCTTGCACCCATACTGATTTCATTCACTTCAAATTCATGCTATCCTCCTTTCAATCCTCCCTATTCCTCGCCAAACAGGACTATTACACCCAACTGACTAATTCCCTCAGCTCCACCCTCGTCGTCTCTTCGCCACCCTCAACTCCCTCCTCAAAGTGCCCTCTGCTCCCACCCCGCCCTCACTCTCTCCTCAATTTCTGGCGGACTACTTCCATGACAAGGTCCAGAAGATCAACCTTGAATTCACCACCAAACCGTCTCCTCATCTTCATCCTATAACCCACTCTCTCAACCAACCACCCCAGGCCTCCTTCTCCTCTTTTCCTGATATCACCGAAGAGGAAACTGCCCATCTCCTCTCCTCCTCGAAATCCACCACCTGTTCCTCAGACCCCATCCCCACCAACTTACTTAACACCATCGCTTCTACTATCACCCCCACCATCTGTCATATCCTCGACCTCTCTCTCTCCACTGCAACTGTCCCGGACACCTTCAAGCATGCTGTGGTCACACCACTCCTCAAAAAACCATCTCTTGACTCTACCTGTCCCTCCAACTACCGCCCGATTTCCCTCCTACCCTTCCTCTCCAAGATACTTGAACGCGCCGTTCACAGCCGCTGCATTGATTTTCTCTCCTCTCATGCCATCCTCGATCCGCTTCAATCCGGCTTTCGCCCCCTACACTTGACAGAAACGGCACTATCTAAAGTCTGCAATGACCTGTTCCTCAACAAATCCAAAGGCCACTACTCCATCCTCATCCTCCTCGACCTATCCGCCGCTTTTGACACTGTCAATCACAACCTACTTCTTGACACACTGTCCTCCTTTGGGTTCCAGGGCTCTGTCCTCTCCTGGTTCTCCTCTTATCTCTCCCATCGTACCTTCAGAGTACACTCTCATGGTTCGTCCTCCTCCCCTATCCTGCTCTCTACACCTCTTCCTTAGGCTCCCTGATCTCATCTCATGGTTTCCACTATCATCTTTATGCTGATGACACCCAGCTTTATCTCTCCACACCAGTCATCACTGCGGAAACCCAGGCCAAAGTATCGGCCTGCTTATCCGACATTGCTGCCTGGATGTCCAACCGCCACCTGAAACTGAACATGGCCAAGACTGAACTTATTGTTTTCCCACCCAAACCCACTTCTCCTCTCCCTTCACTCTCAATCTCAGTTGATAACACCCTCATCGTCCCCGTCTCATCTGCCCGCAACCTCGGTGTCATCTTCGTCTCCTCCCTCTCCTTCTCTGCGCATATCCAGCAGATAGCCAAGACCTGTCGCTTCTTCCTCTATAACATTAGCAAAATTCGCCCCTTCCTCTCTGAGCACACCATCCGAACTCTCATCCACTCTCTCATTACCTCTCGCCTTGACTACTGCAACCTACTCCTCACCGGCCTCCCACTTAGCCATCTATCCCCCCTTCAGTCCATCCAGAACTCTGCCGCACGTCTTATCTTCCGCCTTGACTGATATACTCATATCACCCCTCTCCTCAAGTCACTTCACTGGCTTCCGATCAGATACCGCATACAGTTCAAGCTTCTCCTACTAACCTACAAATGCACTCGATCTGCAGCCCCTCCTTACCTCTCTACCCTCATCTTCCCTTACGTCCCTACCCGTAATCTCCGCTCTCAAGACAAATCCCTCCTTTCAGTACCCTTCTCCACCACCGCCAACTCTAAGCTCCACCCTTTCTGCCTCGCCTCACCCCATGCTTGGAACAAACTCCCTGAGCCCATATGCCAGGCCCCCTCCCTACCCATCATCAAATCATTGCTCAAAGCCCACCTCTTCAATGTCGCCTTCGGCACCTAATCACAACACCTCTACTCAGGAAATCTAGACTACCCCAACTTGACAATTCGTCATTTAGATTCTCTTTGAGAAAATTTATTGCAAGGATCAAAACAAATGAAGTCCATACACACTAATAGAAATGCATCAATACACTCCCTTCTGAATTTCTCTTACCCCGTATTTTTACCTCACTTCAAACTCCACCCACAGATAAAATGTTATAACCTATGTTCTCTTGATATTGTTCTATCGCCTTATCTTTTCCCCATTGTAACATCCCATGGTTTCTACGCCCTAACGATTTTTGACTTGACTTTGTCTTCCCATAACTCCTCACAATGTAACCCATAATCGTACTGTAACACACTGTATTTCCATCATTCACAATGTATTGTAAGTCACACTGAGCCCGCAAATATGTGGGAAAATGTGGGATACAAATGCAATAAATAAATAAAATAAAATAAAATAAGCTCTTCTGAGCAGGGACGGTCCTTATTTGTTAATTTGTACAGCGCTGCGTAACTCTAGTAGCACTCTAGAAATGTTAAGTAGTAGAATCCCACTTTTGCCCAGTCTCTTTCTTATTGTGGAGTTATGAGCACTGATCTTAGCTGAGCCTAGAGAGGCCTGCAGTTTGTTGGATTTTCTTCTGGGAAGTTTTTGACTGCCCAGATGTGTTGCTGCTGTGCGCTTGGAGTAATTTTGGTAGGCCAGCCACTTCTAGGAAGATTTACTACTGTTCTAAGTCTTCTCCATTTGGAGATAATAGCATTCACTGTGGTTCAGTGGAGTCTCAGATCTTTAGAAATGGCTATGCAATCCTTTTCAGACATATATTTCAATAACTGTTTTCTCATCTCTTCTGGAATTTTCTTGTATCATGGCATAGCATTCTTATAAAAACTGTGGTGACTACTTCACTGTCATGGTAAGGTTCAATATATAGTGAGTGTTAGATTCAGTAGGGCTGGCTGCAGTCAATCATGGCTGTGTTCGGTCAGCTGAATCTAATTAATAAATTATGGTCAATTGATTGATAAAACTGGCTATTTTGGGGGCATTCCGGGGATGAAGTCAGCACTTAGCTGGTTAACTGCCGATATTCAGCACTTAACTGACTAGGTTAACCACATAAATAGGACTGCATAGAAGTCAGTCCTATCTTTAGGCAATAACCAATATCCAGTTAAGTGCTGAATATCACACTAAACCTGCTATGTGTTAGCCAGCTCTGGAAACCTGGAAATTCACTGGCCCAGCATCGAATCTCCGGGTTTAACGTCGGCAGCAGATTGCCGTCGGCTGAATATTATTAGGCCCTTTGAGATTTGTATATTGAGCTGATGAACAATTTTTGAAAAAAAAAACCCCAATCATACAGTAACATAGTAGATGATGGTAGATAAAGACCTGTACAGTCCATCCAGTCTGCCCAATAAGATAAACGTATTACATATGATATGATGTGATGTGATAATTTATGTATATACGTGATCTTGATTTGTCCTTGCCATTTTCAGGGAACAGATCGTAGCAGTCTGCCCGGTACTGTCCTTGTTCTAAATTTATGACGTTGGCAAAGCCCCTGAAAAGCTCCACTGCAGCTCATTGTAATCTGTTCAGCCACGATCAGGGCACAGACTGTAGAAGTCTTGCCCAGCACTGGCTTTGCTTCTCAAGTACCGGTGTTGCTTCTTTGGATCCATTCCTTCCAAACAGGATTCCTTTGTGTTTATCCCATGTATTTAAAAATTCTGTTACTGTTTGCATCTTCATCACCTCCCGCGGAAAGGCATTCCAAGTACCTATCACCCTCTCGGTAAAAAAATACTTTCTGACGTTATTTCGGAGTCAGCCTCCTTTCAACCTCAATTCATGTCCTCTAGTTCTACCACCTTTCCATCTATGAAAAATGTTTGTGTGTGGATTTATACCTTACATCTGTATTATATCACCCTGGTTTCTCTTTTCCTCCAGGGTAAACATGTTCATGTCAGCAAGTCTCTCCTCGTACATCTTGCTACATAAACCCCATACCATTTTTGTCATTTTTTTCTGAACTGCTTCAAGTCTTTTTACTGCTGCTTATACCCCTCTCTATGCAGCCTAGCATCTTTCTGGTCGCAGCTACTACTTTGTCGCATTGTTTCGTCACCTTGAGATCCTTGGACTTCATCACCCCCAGGTTCCTCTCCTGAGCTGAGCTTATCAATCTCTCCCATCCTATCCGGTATATCTCTTTTGGATTTCTGCACCCCAAGTGCACCACTCTGCACTTGTTCACATTAAATTTTAACTGCCTGACCCTTGACCAGTCTTTCAATGCTTGAAGATCCCTTCTTATGGTTTCCACTCCCTCCAGGGTATCCACTCTATTGTCTATTTTCGCGTCATCCGCAAAAAGGCATACTTTTCCTTCTAACCCTTCAGCAATGTCTCTCACAAATATATGAACCAAAATCTGCCCCAGCACTGACCCCTGAGGCACTCCACTACTCACCTTTCTTTGCTCTGAGCGGATTCCATTTACCATCACCCTCTTTCGCCTGTCGGTCAACCAGTTTCCAATCCAGTTCACCACTTTGGGTCCTAAGTTCAGCCCTCTCAGCTTAGTCTTCTGTGAGGGATAGTATCAAAGGCTTTGCTGAAATCCAAGTAGATTACATCTATCACATGTCCTTCATCCAGTTCTTTGGTCACCCAGTCAAAGAAGCCAATCAGATTTATTTGGCAGGATTTTCCTTTGGTGAAGTCATGATGCCTCAGATTCTGCAACCCGTTGGCTTCTAGAAAGTCAACCATCCTTTCCTTCAGCAGCGACTCCATTATTTTTCCTACCATGGACATGGGCTTACTCTCTGTAGTTTCCCACTTCTTCCCTATAATAACAACAGCAACAACAACAACAACAACAACGACGACAACGACAGCAACATATTTATATATCATTTCACCTAGGAGTAGAATTAATAAAATTGAAATAAGAATAGAGTTAATAAGTTTAAAAATGAAACCATTTAAAGAACAGTCAACAATCAGTTGTCAGCATTCTCCTGAAATAAAAAAAACATTTTACAAAGGTTTCTAAACTGTAACAAGTCATATTCTAGGTGCAGTTTCAGAGGTAAAGCATTCCAAAAAAAGAGGAACAACTTCTGAGAATAGTTGTTTATTGGTTACTTTTTTTCTAACACTACATCTAACACTAACACTAACACTGTGAATTGCGATCATAAGACTGTAGTATTAGCTGAGGTGATTAGATAATCTGGACACTAACCATGTAATAATTTAATGGATTAGTACAGAACTTTAAATTCAATACATGATGAAACTAGTAACAAGTGCAAAGATCTGAGCAAAGGTGAAACACTGTTGTATTTAAACTTAACCTAAATAATCTTAGCAGCTAGTGGTCATGGCAGCCATTTCGACATTGCTGTTGCCTGTAGGACTCCCATTGGACCATCATGGCCTATGAGGTAGGCCCTGGGGGGGGGGGGGGGGGGGGCCTAACTTGAGCAGGACTTTTTTGTCTTGCAGGGAGAGGGAGGGGGATCAGGACCGGGGGCAGGGATTAGGAAGCCCTGATACCACTCCAGCTAGTTAACCAGGCATCAGCTAATATTCAGCCAAAATTTGAATATCATCCAATGCAAAATAAGGTGAAATCTGATGTAGCAACTGTAGGTTGCTAAAGGCAGTTTTAACCACATGAGTAGCAGAAATTAGAAAAGCTAGCAAATTTGGCAACAGTATAATAATGGATGAGTTCAATTACCCCAGTATTGACTGGTTAAATGCCATATCAGGCAGTGCTAGGGAGGTAAAATTCCTAGACATAATAAATGACTGTTTCTTGGAGCAACTGGTCCAGGAACTGACAAGAGGGGGAGCTATTTCAGATCTAGTCCTTAGTAGAATGCAGGATTTAGTATAAGAGGTAATGGTGTAAGGTCTGCTGGGAAACAGCCATCATAACATGAACAAATTTAACAATAACTGTGGAGTGCAGTCACTAGAAACTGGGGGAAGGCCGACAGTTGCTCAAAGGTGCATGGTTCAGAATAAGGTATCATTCAAAGATATCAGCAAAACAGGGAAGATAGGGTATCCCGATAGTGAGTTTGCAAAAGAGACCGTAGAAGATCAGGTGTCCTTAAATAAAAATAAAAATCAGACAAAAGATTGCAAATTAATACTGTCAAGTACTGAGCATGATGTAAATAGGAACAACAAACATAGTTTGAAATGTCTATATGCGAAGCCTAAGAAATAAGATGGGAGAGACAGAATATATTGCACTAAATGAAAAATTAGATATAATAGGCATCTCTGAGACCTGGTGGAAGGAGGATAACCAGTGGGACACTGTCATAACGGGGTACAAATTATATCGTAGTGCAGGGCCGCCAAGAGGGGGGGACAGGGGGGAGAAAAGTCCCGGGGCCCGGGCCTCCAGGGGGGCCCGGTGCCGCGTGGCCCGCCCTCTGCTGCTGCGTGGCCCGCCCTCCGTCACTCCCAGAACTAACCTTAAGCCTCCTTTCACTTTGCAGCAAGCAGCAGCAGGTCAGGCCACTCCTTCCTTCCATGTCCTGCCCTCGCCTGACATAACGTCCACGAGGGCGGGGCACGGAAGGAAGAAGGAAAGGTCTGCCCTGCCACTGCTTGCTGCGAAGTGAAAGGAGGCTTAAGGTTAGCTCTGAGGGCCCGGCCCGAGAGCGGGTGGAGGGGGGCCCGGCAACCTCGGGTGGGTGGGCGGCGGGGGGGGGGGGGCTGGCGATCTCAGGTGGGCGGCGACCTTGGGTGGGGGGGGCTCCGGCTCTCGGTGGCCCTGTCGTAGTGAAAGGGTGGATAAAATTGATGGATGGGTAGCATTGTATGTTAAGGAGAGCCTTGAATCAAATAGATTGAAAATTCTGCAGGAAACAAAACATCTTGGGATCCCTATGGACTGAAATTCCATGTGTAAAGGGGAAAAGGATAGTCGTAGGAGTGTACTACCATCCGCATGGCCAGGATGAAGAGATGGATGTAGAAATGTTAAAGGAAATTAGGGAAGCAAACAAACTGGGCAACACAATAATAATGGGCGAGTTCAATTACCCGATATTGACTGGGTAAATGTAACATCGGGGCATGCTAGGGAGGTAAAATTCCTTGACGAAATCAAGGACTGCTTTATGGAGTAGCTGGTACAGGAGAAGATGAGAGAAGGAAAAATTCTAGACCTAGTCCTTAGTGGAGCACATGATCTGGTGCGAGAGGTAATGGTGCTGGGGCCGCTTGATAACAGTGATCATAATATGATCAAATTTGATATTAGCTTTGAAGTAAGTATACAGAGGAAATCCAATATGTTAGTGTTTAACTTTGTAAAAGGAGACTATGATAAAATGAGAAGAATGGTGAAAAAAAACTTAGAGGAGCAGCTTCGAGGGTCAAAAATTTACATCAGGCATGGATGCTGCTGAAAAACACCATCTTGGAAGCCCAGGCCAAATATATTCCACGTATTAAAAAAGGAGGATGGAAGACCAAACGACAGCCAGCATGGTTAAAAAGTGAGGTGAAGGAAGCTATTAGAGCTAAAAGAAAATCCTTCAGAAAATGGAAGAAGGAACTGACTAAAATAATAAGAAAAAGCATTAGGAATTTCAAGTCAAATACAAAGCACTGATAAGGAAGGCAAAGAGGGACTTTGAAAAAAAGATTGCGTTGGAGGAAAAAACACATAGTAAAATTTTTTTTTGGTATATTAAAAGCAAGAAGCCAGCAAAAGAATTGGTTGGACCACTAAATGACCAAGGGGTAAAAGGGGCGATCGGGGAAGACAAAGCCATAGCAGAGAGATTAAATGAATTCTTTGCTTCGGTCTTCACTGAGGAAGATTTGGGAGAGATACTGGTGCCAGAAATGGTATTTGAAGCTGATGAGTCGGAGAAACTGAATGAAATCTCTATAGACCTAGAGGATGTAATGGGGCAATTTGACAAACTGAAGAGTAGCAAATCTACTGGACCGGATGGTATTCATCCCAAAGTACTGATAGAACTGAAAAATGAGCTTGCTGAGCTATTGTTAGTAATAAGTAATTTATCCTTAAAATTGAGCGTGGTACCGGAAGATTGGAGGGTGGCCAATATAACGCCGATTTTTAAAAAAGGTTCCAGAGGAGATCCGGGAAATTATAGACCAGTGAGTCTATAATTGCCCGGTGCCGGGCAAAATGGTAGAGACTATTATAAAGAACAAAATTACAGAGCATATTCAAAAGCATGGATTAATGAGAAAGCCAACACGGATTTAGTGAAGGGAAATCTTGCCTCACCAATCTATTACATTTCTTTGAAGGGGTGAACAAACATGTGGATAAAGGTGAGCCGGTTGATATTGTGTATTTGGGTTTTCAGAAGGCGTTTGACAAAGTACCTCATGAAAGACTCCAGAGAAAATTGGAGAGTCATGGGATAAGAGGTAGTGTCCTATTGTGGATTAAAAACTGGTTAAAAGATAGAAAACAGAGAGTAGGGTTAAATGATCAGTATTCTCAATGGAGAAGGGTAGTTAGTGAGGTTCCCCAGGGGTCTGTGCTGGGACCACTGCTTTTTAACATGTTTATAAATGACCTAGACATGTGAGTAACTTGTGAGGTAATTAAATTTGCTGACGACACAAAGTTATTCAAAGTAGTTAAATCGCGGGAGGATTGTGAAAAATTACAAGAGGACCTTACGAGGCTGGGAGACTGGGCGTCTAAATGGCAGATGATGTTTAATGTGAGCAAGTGCAAAGTGATGCATGTGGGAAAGAGGAACCCGAATTATAGCTACGTCATGCAAGATTCCACATTTGGAGTCACCGACCAAGAAAGGGAGCTAGGTGTCATTGTTGATGATACATTGAAACTTTCTGCTCAGTGTGCTGTTGCTGCGGCTAAGAAAGCAAATAGAATGTTAGGTATTATTAGGAAAGGAATGGAAAACAAAAATGAGGATGTTATAATGTCTTTGTATCGCTCCATGGTGCGACCGCACCTCAAATATTGTATTCAATTCTGGTTGCCGCATCTAAAAAAAGATATATAGTGGAATTAGAAAAAGTGAAGAAGGGCGACGAAAATGATAAAGGGGATGGGACGACTTCCCTATGAGGAAAGGCTAAAGTGGCTGGGGCTCTTCAGCTTGGAGAAAAGACGGCTGAGGTGTGATATGATAGAGGTCTATAAAATAATGAGTGGAGTGGAACGGGTAGACATGAAGCATCTGTTTACGCTTTCCAAAAATACTAGGACTAGGGTGTGTGCAATGAAGCTACAAAGTAGTAAATTTAAATGAATCGGAGAAAATGTTTCTTCACTCAACGTGTAATTCAACTCTGGAATTCATTGCCAGAAAATGTGGTAAAGGCGGTTAGCTTAGCAGAGTTTAAAAAGGTTTGGACGGCTTCCTAAAGGAAAAGTCCATAGACCATTATTAAATTGGACTTGGGGAAAGTATTTGTGGGATAAGCAGCATAAAATGTTTTGTACTTTTTTGGGGTATCTTGCCAGGTATTTGTGACCTGGATTGGCCACTGTTGGAAACAGGATGCTGGGCTTGATGGACCTTTGGTCTTTCCCAGTATGGCAATACTTATGTACTTTAGTAGCATTTAATTTTCAAAAGGGTATGTGGGGCTAAAACACAATTACCTGGAATTAGAGGGGTCACATAATTCTGTTTTAGAGATTTAATATTCAACACAAGCCCAAAAATAACACTGAAAGAAAAAGACCCAAGGCTCAGATATTATAAGAAAGATAGAAAAGCTGGTTTACTGAATATTTTGTATTGGCAGCAGTAAAACAATATAAATCAGAGACAATGCACTTATGCAGAATTACCCAAAACGATGTAAAGTACTGAATTTATGTACCTGTCAAGGCAGTATAGAGAATGCACACATAACCTAGTCATGAATCTTATTAGGACACCTGACTCCCCAAGGCACTATGAAAAGCAAGAAAAGTTCAACCTGACAAATGGAAAAGGCTCTCTCACTCATTAACTCTGGAGATTGAGGCAGTCAGGAGGTTGGTGAACTTCTTTGAAGGAAGCAGGCACCACAGCTGGGATTGCAGATGGTCTCTCTCTTTCTCACTGGACAGTCAGTCAGCCAGCAGACTGGTGGTCCTGGTCAGTCAGCAGGCAGGAAATCTCCCCAGTGGGCAAGATCAAGCAGGTAGGTGATGCCACTATTAATGATCCTTCATTATGTGGCTGGCTTGGGCCAGGCTGATAGCAACTCTCGTGTGAACTGCACAAGATAACACTCAGCTGCCATCATTATGCCTAGGAAAAGTTTCTCATACCCTTTCCTTTGGGGTTTTCAATTGTTATGACTGGAGGGGCCAAACAAAAGGTCCTTGGCCAAGCTGGTTTCTTCTGATAATGAGGTCCCAGCCTCTGTAAATAAGCAATGTTCCATAAGCCTGAGGCCTGCTTCAAGCACGAAGCCTGACATTGACCTAAGTCTGTTAACCATAAAGTCAGGTTCATGCATAGTGCCTTTCTGTAGGGTTCCTAAAATGAGGAAAATGATGTAAAAAAAAAAACCTGAAGGGCTCAGCTGCAAATCAGGCATGGATGTTGTTTAAAAATACCATTTTGGAAGCCCAGACAAGATGTATTCTATGTATTAATAAAGGTGGAAAGAAGAGCAAATGACAGCCAGCATACTTAAAGGGAGAAGTGAAAAAGGCTATTAGAGCCAAAAGAATATCTTTGAGAATATAGAAAAAAATCCAAATGAAGAAAACAAGAAGCAAGTTAGATGCAAAGCATTGATAAAGAAAGCCAAAAGAGAAACTTGCCTTTAGTAATAACTTTTTCAGGTATATCAGATGCAGAAAGCCTGTGAGGAAATTTGTGGAACCATTAGATCATCAAGGAGTAAAAAGGGCACTCAGGGAGGACAGGGCCAAAGCAGAGAGGCTGAATGAATTCTTTGCCTCAGTCTTTACTGAAGAAGATGTAAGAGATCTACCTGTAGCAGTGATGGGTTTCAAGGGTTATGATGCGGAGGAACTAAAAGAAATCTCAGTGAACCTGGAAGATGTATTGAGCCAAACTGACAAATTAAAGAGTAGTAAATCACCTGGACTGGATGGTATACACCCCAGGATACTGAAAGAACTCATATATGAAACTGAAGATCTGCTGTTAATGATCTGTAACCTGTCGTTAAAATCATCCATAATAGCTGAATATTGGAGGGTTGCCAAAGTAACACCTATTTTAAAAAAGGGATCCAGGGGTGATCTGGGAAATTGCAGACCGGTAAGCCTGACATCAGTGCTGGGCAAAATAGTGGAAACTATTATAAACAATAAAATCACTGAACATATAGACAAACATGGTTTAATAGGCCAGAGAGGCTCATTTTCAACGCATTTAGACTTACCAAGTTACATAGGTTACTATGGGGCTCATTTTCAATAGAGAAAAACGTCCAAAAATTGGCAAAAATCTGCATTTGGACATTTTTCTCACAAATACATTCAAATTGGTATTTTTGAAACCAATTTTTAGATGTTTTTCTATGAAGTCCATCAGAAGTGCATTCAAGTCACAAGGGGGCATGTCAGGAGCGTGTTAAGGGCAAGATCTGGGTGTTTTTCTGCCATAATGGAACAAAACAAAAACAACCAGGGCTATAAGTTGGACGTTTTGGTCTAGACCTGCTTTATTAACAAATAAGCCATAAAAAAGTGCCTTAAACACTTAACACTCGAAACTCATGCAAACAATACAACCAAAAAGATGTTCTACTGCATGTGGAAACTGAAAAGAATAAGGCCATTCTTCCCAAGATCCGTCTTTCGCTGCCTAGTGCAATCCCTCGTATTAAGCCATCTGGATTACTGCAACTCACTGTACTCAGGTTGCAAAGAGCAAATACTGAGGAAACTTCAAACAGCCCAGAATACAGTAGCCAGACTCATCTTCGGAAAACCAAAATATGAAAGTGCAAAACCCATACGAGAGAAGCTACACTGGCTTCCACTCAAGGAACGCATTACTTTTAAAGTATGCACATTAATCCACAAAATCATTCACGGCGAAGCTCCAGCCTACATGTCTGAGTTAATAGACTAACCACCCAGAAACGCCAAAAGATCATCCCGAACTTTCCTCAACCTCCACTTCCCTAACTGCAAGGGCGTAAAATACAAGACGCTACACGTGCCAACCTTTTCTCACGTGGGCACGCAGTTCTGGAACGCACTGCCGCGCAACCTGAGAACGATCTACGAGGAAACCTCCTTCCGCAAATTATTGAAGACCCATCTTTTTGAAAAAATTTACGGAAAGAACCAAAACACATAAAGTCCACACTTACTGTTCACTAATGCATCAATACATCCACTTCTGAACTCTCACCCCCCGTAATCTCACCTCACTCATACCTTTACTCACAGAAATATGTATACCATACATAATGCCCTTTTAGCTTCCTGCTGTCTCCTTCCAATGTTTCAAGGTTTTGTTCCAGTGTTTATATTCCTTAACAACACTTTGATTGTCTCACATAACTCTTCACAATGTAATCCATAACTAAGTTGTAACAAATTGTATTTCCATCATTCATATTGTATTGTAAGCCACACTGAGCCCGCAAAAAGGGAAAATGTGGGATACAAATGCAATAAATAAATAAAATAAAAATAAATGACCAGATGACCACTGAAGAAATCAGGGATGACCTCCCCTTACTCCTCCAGTGGTTACCCCCCCCCCAAAAAAAAAGTGATTAAAAACCTTACCAGCCTCTATATTAGACTCAGATGTTATACTCAGGTCCATTAGAGCAGCATGCAGGTCTCTCTAATGGTGGGTGCAGTGCAGTGCACTGCAGACAGGTGGACCCAGGCCCATACCTCCCCCTACCTGTTACACTTGTGGTGGAAACTGTGAGCTCTCTAAAACTCACCAGAAACCCACTGTACCCACATATAGGTGCCCTCTTTACCCATAAGGGCTATTGTAGTGGTATACAGTTGGGGGTAGTGGGTTTTGGGAGGCTCAGCAGGCACGATAAGGGAGCAATGGTGAGATGTGTACTTGGGAGCATTTATTTGAAGTGCACTGCAGTTCCCCTATGGTACTTCATTGCTCTCCTGGGTTGTCTGTGTGGCCATTCTACCAAGAATACTGCCTCCTCCTACACCCCAATGGCTTGATTTTGTGTGTTTTTCACTTGGACATTTTTTTTTAATGGACCAGCAAGATAAATGCATGGAGCACAAAAACATCTAGAAAATAGCCATTTTTGAAAAAAAAAAAAAAAAGATAGACGTTTTTCTATTTTGAAAATGGCTATATTCCCCACTTGAATTTTGGATGTTTTTAGTAAAATGTCCAAAGTCTTACTTACAGTGGCGTAGCCACAGGTGGGCCTAGGTGGGCCAGGGTCCACCCACTTAGGGCTCCGGCCCACCCAACAGTAGCACACGTTTAGCGGTAGCTGGTGGGAATCCCAAGCTCTGCCAGCTGAAAACTTTCCCCTGATGGTAATGAAAACGCTACTCTCCATGATACTGGCACCTGAAAATGCTCAGTTTTCAGCGCATGCCTGCTGCAAACTGCCAAGATGGAAAGAAGCGTTTTCTCACCAGCTGAGGTTTTTTTGGGTGGGGGGAGAACACTTAGTGCCCACCCACTTCTTGCCTAGGCCCACCCAAAATCTGTTGTCTGGCTACGCCCCTGTACTTAGATGTCATATCGAAAATGCCCCCCACACAACTTTGTAATTCTAAGGGCTTTGAAAATATACCCAATTGTTAACATGGATTCAGCCAAGAGAAGTCTCGCCTCACCAGTTTGCTTCATTCTTTTGAATGTGTGAATAAACGTGTGGATAAAAGTGAGCCAGTTGATGTAGTGTATCTAGATTTTCAGAAGCGTTTGACAAAGTCCCTCATGAAAAACTACTGAGAAAATTAAAAGCCCATGGGATAGGAAGCAATGTTCTGTTGAGCATTAGGAATTGGTTGATGGATAGAAAACAGAGTATAGAGTTAAATGGCTAATTCTCTCAGTGGAGGAGGGTGAATAGCGGAGTGCCCAGGGATCTGTACTGGGACTGATGCTATTTAACATATCTATTAATGATCTGGAAATGAGAACGATGAGCTAGGTGATTAAATTTTCAGATGAGACAAAACTATTCAAAGTTGTTAAAATGCATGTGGATTGTGAAAAAATGCAGGAAGACCGTAGGAAATCAGAAAACTGGGCACCCAAATGGCAGATGAGATGTGACTGTACTACTTAATGTATACTATTCCCCATCATTTTTGTAGTGTTAATTACAATAAGTTGTTAGCCACATTGAAACTAATTTATTGGGATAATATGGGATATAAACGAAACAAAATAAATAAATAGATAAATAGATAAATAAATGTGTAAAAGTACAAAATGCACACTGGGAAGAATTATTCAAATCAAAGTTATTTGATGCTAGGTTCCATCCTAGGTGTCAGCATCCGAGAAAATGATCTAGGTGTCATATTGGACAAAACACTAAATTCTTCTGCTCAGTGTGTGGTGGCGGCCAAAAAAGCAAACAAATGCTTGCGTGAGTGGCGGGAAAGATCTGAGGGAACATCATGGCTGTCGTTTCCATGCTTGATACATTGGGGGAATGGAAGAAAGGGAGCCAAATGGTCAACCGCTGTGTGGTATACTGGGAGCAAATTGCTATTGGGCCGCTGATGCGTGTGATGTTATGAGTGCATGAGAGCAGAGGTCAAGCACTAAGATCAAGGGTGGTGCATGGAGGGATAAAAATTGGAGTGGAGCACGTGGAGAGTGTAGATGAGTTGGTGTTTGTGATCGTTGGAGGAGAGGACATATAAGAGGAGATAGCCCATCGATTACAGGTCACAATCAAACTGTTGGTGGAGGATGGTGCTAATGTGGGCTGAGTTATCTGTCCGGGATGCACCTACCAGAGTGACATGCTTCTGGTGTGTTTGTGCTGCCAGGCCTATGGTTTGAACTTGTATAGGAGAAAAGAGAGTGTGGTGATCCCTGCCAGGGAGGCCTAGAGCAAGAGGAAGGCCAGAGTGGAAAAGAAGGCTGCAAGCGACCAGATGTAGTGTATCTGGACACGAATACGAGAGTGGAGGAGTTACAAGTCTTTAGCCTCGAGCTCTTCGGGGGGAAATTCCTGAGGAGATGGTAGTGGCTAACCCAGAACTGCCTCAGCTAGTGAATCTACAAAACTGATCGGGACCAGGAGGCCCAAACCCGTCAAAATTGTCGTAAAAGAAATGGGGAAGCGATGGCGTGGGGTGATCAGACACCAGTTCTTACAAGACCTCTATGTCGATGACAGCAAGCAGCCCAGAGGGCCAGAGAAGATCGGTGGAAAAGTAGTTGGTGGAGTCTTTGGAAGGGGTGACTCTGAAGGTAAAAGCAGCGGGCCCTGTGCCTGACATCCTCTGGAGAAACCTTGAATGAAGTCGAGCAGCGAGGTGCCCTGGAAAGAGAGAAAGAACTGCCCCACCTTGAAAGTGCCCAAGGACTTGGAGACAGGCCTTCCAAAGCCCGCCACCATGCTTGATTATTGGTGTCTGGCTACGGGGGAACTGGATCTGAACATCCCCAAGCCCTTGGAGACTGAGTGGGTGATAAGAAGCCCGGAGGTGGACCGCTTGCTCAGAAATTTCTGAGTTCACACAGGTTCAGTTGGCAAGGGTGAGATGCCTGTGCTGAGAGTTAGAGGGGGGGTCTTCCGGAGGAGGCAGATGTTTTTCAGGATGGGGGGGGGGGGGGTCTGCCGGCCAAGCAGGAGAGGCAATGCACAGGGCACAGTTTTGGTGCCCCGTGCCTCCTTTGCATCTTATGCGGCCACACCAGTTCATATACCTTGCTATAGCCCTGGCACCTATGTAAGCACCTTATTCTAAAATTATCATTATAACTGACCCACCCATGTATGTTTACCCATATGAGATGGGCAGTTTTCTAAAAGCCCATTTTTGTGAATAAAGCACTGATTTACCTGTAGAAATGGCATCTATTTTTGATTGAACTGCCTGCACTAAGGGGCCCATGCATTCATGCAACCTAAAAGCTCCATTCATGAAGCCTAAGTGCTCTACGTATTCTAAAGGCTCCATTTCCCTCCCATGAATTCATAATCATATCATAAGAAATGTAAGACTATATTGGCCAAAGTGATTTACAGGACTTCTGATCTCAGCATGTGCCAGTGGTGATTCAATTCAGAAAGATTACTGTTGTTAGAAATTACTCCACTTTCAAAGAAGAAAATATCTGTTGTTTTTTTTGTTTTTCAGTAGCTCTGGTGGCTGTTTTGGAAAATGTAACATTCCCTGGTGGCTATATTGTAAGCTGCCTGCCCCTTCCTCCTAGTAATCACAACAGAACATGCTCTGCAGATTTTGTGCAGTGAGGTTTTTACAGTACAAAATTGCTCTAATATTTTTGAATTGCACTGTAGAAAAACTGTTTTCAAAAATGATCCACTCGTACTGGAGGCTGGTATTGTAGAAAGGATCACTACGAATTTAAAGCTTAGAAATGGAAGAAAGTGAGCTTAAATCAGGGCTGCCGAAAGGGGGGGAGCAGGGGGGGCAAAATTCCCCGGGCTCGGGACTCCAAGGAGGGCCCGGCGCCGGGGTCTCTCGCCCTGTCCTGCTCCCAGGCCACCGGCGCTGCAGTCCGCAGTCTCCACCTGCCTACCCTCAGCTCCCTTCTGTCTGCCAGTGACCCGGTCCCCTGCATTTAAAAAAAAATCTCAAAATTGGCAGCGCAGCGCCTTCTGTGTAAAAGCAGCAGATCGCCTCGGGCGGGCCTTCCCTCACTGTGTTCCGTTCTCCTCTGATGTAACTTCCTATTTCCACGAGGGCGGGACACAGTGAGGGAAGGCCCGCACAAGGCAATCTGCCGCTTTCACACAGAAGGCGCTGTGCTGCTGATTTCGAGATTTTTTTTTTAAATGAAGGGGGTCGGATGGCAGACAGAAGGGAGCTGAGGGTAGGTATGTGGAGACTGTGGACTGCGGCGCTGGCGGACTGGGAGCAGGAGAGGGAGGCGACAGCAGAAGTGATGGGGGGGGGAGGGGGTGGGGTGGCAATCCTGGGGGGGGGGGGGGGGGGGGGCGGGGGGCGGCCTTGCCCGGGCCCTGCTCAGTCTCTCAGCGGCCCTGGCTTAAATATAACAAGATAGCAAGTACATCAAAGCCTTAGATTCTAAACGAAAACCTACTTTCCCTTTGCAGACAAGGGAGAGTCAGAGACCATTTGAAAGCTTGAAGATTTCTAAACATCCTGTATTTACGCAATGTGTGAAGCCCTTTACAGAATAGCGCTTAGCATCAGTTTTTTTTTTCTGGTTCCTCATTTTGACTGCCATTTATAGAATCTGGATCTACATGTCTGCTAGAATGCTGTGATCAATCGGCAATGATTTACTGGCCATTCTCTCCCTGAACAAGCCCATTTTGAGAAGACGTGGAAATGTGCTCTTTCAGTAGCCAACTCAGGGAACAGAATGCATGTCCAACCAAATTTGGCAAAAAGATGAGAATTGCTAAAAATCATTTATTTAAAATGGCCTTTGGAATTTATAAGAATATTAGGTTTGTACTATACAGTTGGTTGGGAGGGGGTGGTGGAATATTTGATAGACTGGTGGTTATAATTTTTAATGCAGTTATGAGTACTGACAGGGCCGGTCTTAGCAATTGCGAGACCCTGTGCAGACCAGTTCAGTGGGGCCTCTGCCTGCCCCTCCGCCTGCCACCATAAGCCATAATTTATCAGAGATTAAAAGGAGGTTTAGAGCTCTTGGAACCCCACCTCACCCCATACCTTGATGTGCATCCAGCACTTTTCAGTAGAGAGTGGCAGACAGTGGCAGTGATTTTCCTATCCCGTCAGCTGCTGAGCCCAGAGCCTCCTCACTGCTGCATCCTGCCCTTTTGGAAGCAGGAAGTGACATCAAAAGGGGGTGGGATGCAGTAGCAAGGAGGCTCTGGGCTTGGCAGCTGACGGGATATAAAAATCGCTGCCTGATGCTTTCTACTGAAAAGTGGATTCATATTAAGGTACCGAGCAAGGAGCTATTCCGACACAGGAGGACAGATGTGCCAGAGATGCGGGGCCCCTTGGAGCATGGGGCCCTGTGCGACCGCCCCTGCCTAAGACTGGCCCTGAGTACTGAGATTGGGCCCAGTAGGCAGTTGAGGCAATTTTTATCTTTTTATGTTTCTGTTTTATTTTTCTTGTTATTTCTTGTGTTGATTTTATTATTTTAATGTGTGCATGATTGTAATCTGTCATGGTAATTGGTGGACTATAAATAAATACATCTGCAGCACAGTTTCCAGCTCCAGCAGAAGAGAGGACTTGAGGCTGGAGCAGGAAGCTGTGCTGCAAATACTCAACAGTAACTAGACTAGAGTCGAGTGTAAATATCCAGTGAAGAGGAACTAGCTGGAGTGACACCCAGAGGGGCTGCCAAGACTGACAGGCTTCCCAGGCTCTTTTTCTTGTCTCTGTCTTGGTCACTCTCAGTGCTCTGCCTCCAGAGTTGTGTGTGCATGTTGTTGTGTATTTGTTTTTATATTTATAGTTCCAGCATGTTTCCCTGGCTGGCTTGCACTACCTGAGGGTACTTATTAATTTGTGCTTTCATAGGTCAGCTCCTGCATGTGACCCTCTCCCTCCAATCAATGGAGTCCTGGCAAGTGCTTGTTTCGGTGCTCTTAGTGACATGCACTGTATCCTAGTCTCAGGTACTGAACCTACTGATCCCTTTCCATACCTTCTAGCCTTGTAAGTCTTCTTGCTCCTACCTTCCTGCAAAGTCGAAGTTTCCATTTTAGCTCAGAACATGCATCACTGCTCTGTCTCCTCCTCCCCTTTTTACCCATCTTCCCCAGTTTTATTTTCCACATATTTCATCTGCAATAAGTCAAGACCAATTCTTCAAAATCCCCTTATCTACTTCTCACAATATTGTCGCCTGTCAACAACTGTGCAGCATTCAGTTCAAAGACTTGCCCTGGGGCACAAAGACTGCTGATTCTATATTCTGCATAAAGTAAGTGAATGGTTTACACTTATTCTGTTTTTGTTACATTTATACCCCATGCTTTCCCACTCATGGCAGGCTCAATGTGGCTTACATGGGGCAATGGAGGGTTAAGTGACTTGCCCAGAGTCATAAGGAGCTGCCTGTGCCTGAAGTGAGAATCGAACTCAGTTCCGCAGTTCCCCAGGACCAAAGTCCACCAGCCTAACCACTAGGCCACTCCGCCACTCCACATTTGTGCAATAAACAGTTGAAATTCAAGAAAAGAACAGAGTCTTCCTTGTGGATGTTGGGCAGCTGGTTTAGCTGGCTGTCTAGTAATGCATTTGAACGCATTTATGTGGACAGCACACAGTTTCTGAGGCTCTTGGGTCTCTTGCTGCCTCACATTTCCTGTTCAGCCCAACACAGCCTCTTCTAGCAGCTCAGGTCCAAATCCTGACTTTTCTGCTGGGGGGGGGGGGGGGGGGGGGGGGGGGGGGGGGGGGGGGAACACAGAGGGAATGTGTCTTCTTACCTTCTTTATTCAGCTCCATCCATCTTCATGAGCTTTCTGTCTTCTGCACCTGGGCTTCGTTGGCTTTCTGCTCATCCTGCTATAAGGATGGGTCTCCTTGTACTCCTGTCATATTTTTATTCTTTTTCTTCTGGTTTAACTTCTTCCTGTCTAGATCATTCTTAGGTGGGTTACTTTACTATGAATATACTCAGTTTCTTATGGGACCTTGGTCAGGATCATTCATTGCTGAGGGGCTGTTGGCAAAAACAAGCCACACTTTCCACTGATGCTGGACTTAGGGGCCAATGCTAAAAGCAACCCGGGAAATATTTTTACAACTAAGTTAGGGGATAGGGATGGGGTGCATTAGACACCAGTGGAATATTTTATAAGTCAGGGGAAGGGGGTGAGGGGTTGTGGTTAGGGTGGGTCGGGTGGGAGGATGCAGTAGACACCAGGGAAATATTTTTGAACAGTAAATTGGGGGGGGGGGGGGGGGGGGGGGGGGGAGGTGGATAGTTATATTAAAGGGAGGGGGTGTCACCCTAGCCTGGCAGTCTGTGAGCCAATCATCACATGCACTAATAGAAAGGGTGACATTTTGCGATGAGCTGTGGATTACGTGGCAGTAATTTGCATGTTCATTGATTATTGCATAGCTGCGGCATATTTTATCATTAATGGTAGAACCTATGCACTGAGCTGGCGCTATTATGTGGCTTTATGCATCAGTCCCTCAATAACTCAATCTAGCTAGAATTTGGGTTCTCAAGCTAAGACTACTTCAAAAATAGTCTTTTCTTCTCTCTCTTGTCTCCTCCTGTCTTGTTCCGTTCCCTTACTACACCTGTTTGTCATGTTGATCTTTCTCTTTTAGCTGTTTCCTCCCTTTTTGTTTTATGCTTCTCTCAAATTTCACTCTCTCTCACCCTATTTCTCACCCTTTTCGTCCTTTTTACTTTTCACCTACCTATCAACTCTCCATCTCCTCCTCTTACTCTCTCAGCCTCCTATTACCTTCCATATTTTATCTACCCACCATTACTACATTTGTATTCTCTGCACTCACTATCCTCCTATCACTAATCTCCTTGCTTCTCCCAGCATTTCCTTCTCTCTCCTTAAGTCCATCCTCGGAGCCCAGCATCTCCTCCCCTTCTCCCCCTTGTAGCTTGATGTCTTCCTGTCCCTTCCACTCCACCCTGAAGCCTTCCCTCTGCTACATTTTGCCACTTAGTCAACAGGAAGATGTGTCAGAGAGGACAGGATGCAAAGGGAAAACTTTACAGTCGGCCACAGGTGGTGTAAGTAAACTGCTGCTGCTTCTGGCGAACCCTTTTAAACAAAGAAATGTGTTACAGTATATCCAGGAAGAGGGAGGAAGATGCTGGACTGGGGGGGGGGGGGGGGGGGGGGGGGGGGGGGGGAGGGGGGAGGAAGATGCCAAACCACAGGGCCTTCCAATAGCTGTGGGGCCCATGGCAGCTGCCATATTTGTCTGCCTTCTACAATGCTGACCCTAAAAAGGGTGCACTTCTGCTGGGTGGACCTGAGCTCAGAATGGGTGGGCCCCTGACCACCTGTGATTGTCTCTGCTTCAAGGATCTTCAAATCCTAAGAGAATTTTCTGTATTTCTTTTACTCAGGTGCACCTTCAGAGTTGGTTTAAGCCCAGATGTAATCAGCAATGTTTTTTTTCTTCTCTTTGTAGATCCCAGGGATGTCCTCTGTGACCCATCCTGCTTCACAGGACCAGAATTCCCTATACAGGGAAGGCTGGTTCCCTGTTCCAGCTTACAGCTTCAAGTAAGTACAGAAGCCTCAGCAACCCTGTCATTTCTCACTAATTCTTTTCTCCTTAACACACTATTGCTGGGCTAGCCAAAGTCCTTGATCCCCTTGAGAACTTGCTGCAATGGCCAGTATATCAGAGGCAAAGATGCTTCCTTTCGCTCTGCATTACAATGGGAAGCAGGAGCCAAAGACTAAAACTTCAGACAGAGCTAGGTTTTATACCAGTTTTCCTCCAAAAAGGCTCTCTTCCTACCATTACTTCACTGGTTAGGAGAGCCCTTCCTTCCTTCTGGAAACTGCAGGAGTACTTACAAATCAAGGTCCAGTATCTTAGTAGAACTACAAGAGGACTCCATTATCTTCACAATGCAAACCCATAGAAGTTTTTATATGTTAATATTAGTATTATTCTAGTATTCTGCATATACCTCTACAGTTCAAGGACGGATCACAATTGGTGAAGAGCTGGACTAATCAGTCCAGGAATTAAGGGAGAGAGAGCAACTAATAAGAAGGTTTTTAGGAGCTTTCTGAATGTAGGTACTGTGAGCATGATCTCAGGGTTTTAGGGAGTTGGTTCCATAGATGGGCTAGTTGGTATGGGATGGATAGATTTAGGTGTTTGCTTGACCTTAGGTTCTTATACACTGGTAATTTGAGAAGAAGTGAGTTGTGAGTATTATGTCTTGGAGAGGGGTTTCATAACAGAGGTACAAAGTTCGACATGTACTCTGGAGCTTCCCTGTTGAGTGTTTTGACGGTGGCGATACCCCCTTTAAACTGTATTTTTTCTCTGATAGGTAGCCAGTGGAGTTTAGAAAGGTAAGGTTGAAGTGATAACCCAAATATTAGTCTGACTACAGAGTTATATACTTGTTGCAGACACTGAATCACTGATTTGGAACATACAGCTAGCACTAGGTTACAGTAGTTCAGTTTGGGGAGGATTAGGGATTGGACCAAAAGTCGGAAAGTTTCTAGAGTGAAATATTTTTTGAGGGTCTGCCATTTTCTCAGAGTAATGAAGGATTGTTTAATAGTTGACTGGGTGTGGTTTTGCATGGTTAGTAGATAATTCAACTCTACTCCCAAGATTTTTGAATGGAGTTCCAGAAAGAATTTGTTTCCATCCAGTGTTAGAGACTTGACGTATCTGGGGTCTGATTTGGAGCCTAGTCATAGGAATTTGGTTTTACTCTTGTTTAGTTTAAGCTGTGGAATGTGTCCAGTTTTCTATCTCGCTGACACAGGTTCTGATGGCATCTATTGTATCGGACCACATTTGGGAAACAGGGATGATCACGGTGATGTTGTCTGCGTAGATAAAATGTTTTATCTTAGGTAGTTGGAGGGTAAGGTCTAGGGACTGCATTAGTAGGTTAAAGAGTGAGGGGGAGAATGTGGAAACCTAGGGGACCCCACTGGCAGGGCTCAATTTGTCAGAGAGCATCTTGTCTTTCTTGACAATGTAGTGTCGGTTTGTTAGGAAACCATAGAACCAGGCTAGGACCCGGCTGTGAATGCCGAAGTGATTCAGAATTTGTATCATCAGTTCAAAATCTACTAAATTGAAAGTGCTACTTAAGCCAAATTGAATGATGATTGCGCATTGGCCAGTACAAGGTTATCAGGGCTGACACCACAGTTTTGGTGCTATAATTTTTTCTGAAACTGGATTGTCATGGGTGTAAGATATCAAATTTATGGAGGTAGTGGGCCAGTTGTTTGGTCACACAGCCCTCCATAATCTTGACAAATAGTGGAGTGAATGCAAATAGAAATAAAACAAAACAAGGAAAGGAAGACACTGTTGGTACTGAGAAATCCACCAACTGGGATCCTTTGAATGATATCTTGTGAGTGAGACTGTGAAATTTATGTGATGGAGGTGACATTACAGATGTGCTGAGACATCTTAAAAGTGTGCTTTGACTACAGCCAGTTAGGAGAGAAAAGGACACTGCAGATACTGAGAGATCCACCAACCAGACTCGTTTGAATAATATCTTGTGAGTAAGATTATGAGATTCGTGTCACAGAAGTGACATCTTGAGACATACCAGGACATGCTTTGACTGTGGTGTGTGGCCTTTGGAGCCCCTTCAGAGCCCATGGGGAGCCAAGGAGCCTGGAGACTTTATAAAGTCAGTTGATTTGGTGAACTAGCCGAATTGTGAGTACCCATGTGACTTTTCTTTTTTTTTCCCTTGGCTGCTGATTAATTATGAGAAAATGTAAAATTAAGAGTAAAGTGCCAGTTGCCTCTTCTCCAGTTATAGCTGGCCTTATGTATAAACATCTAATACCTGCTAGATTATAAGCCTCTGAAGCTGTTCCACCAAGAGTTGATTTGACTGTGGGTCCATCACTCAGTTCAGGTGGATGTACTCACCCACCTCTGCCTGTTTCAGCTAATGATGTAGATCTTCCTATAAACTTAGCCCCTCTAAGCTGGGTGAGTTAAATTCACCTGTGAAGGGAAAGGCTTCTATTCCAAAAGTTGTCTTGATGCCTGAATTTTAAGTTGCATTAGATTCTGTTTCTTCATCTGAAATTACTTTGTTGGATGTCTAGAAAGTGATTACATGAACTGAGAATTTATTGAAGAATATAGTTCAGCAACTGTTCACTCATACCGAAAAAGCAATGACTAAATTTCAAGAGCTGGATTCAGAGAGTGATTTAACTTCCAAAAAGATAAATATTTTGGATCCTCAAGTTCAATCTTTGTATGCAGTTGGAGTCTTTGGTATTAAATATAGCCTTAATATGCATTCTGAGCTTGAAAGATTAGAGAATGCTATGAGAGGGGAAAATTTGCGTTTTCTGAATTTTCCTGTGACATGGTTGATAGCGCCTCAGATGCTTTTACCTATATATTTTACAGAGATTGTACAGCTTCCTAAACTAGACACTATTGCTATTCAAAATTTATGTTATATTTCTAGGAGGCCTTGAGTAGAGTTGGGAAAGGGGGGGTGGTTGGATAGACTCGAAGTAGTAGACAGTTTGGATCTTTCAAGATTCTTGGAAGATTTGCAGGATACAATTAACACTTGATCCACCCTCCTTGTGTCTTTTTCCTCTGAAAAAGATAAGAACTCTATGCTTCAAAATAAAACAAAAGGAAAAAAAAAGATGATGTTGTTTATTGGACTAACTTATTGTCGACTAGCTTTTGAAGGCCAGAGCTTTCTTCCTCAGGTCAGGCCAATGACTTTTTTTTTTGTCTTATTTCCAGTTATTAACCTTTAAATGGACTAACATGGCAACCACACTACTTTCTTATGTTGTAATTTCCTCCTGCAATATTGTAAACACCTCTGAAACCTGGGCTGTAGAGGGTGCTGGGAGAACTCTTCTGCCTTACACTGGTATCTGTCTAGGGTTTTCTTGGCTGCTAGGCCCTCTTTCTCTGATGTAGAGCAACTGGTCTGCATAGATTCTTAGTGCCTCTACTAAAACCAGTGTAATTTAACCTTTGTCTAACATCAGTTTTATTCAGGCAGATCTCTGTGTTCTACACTTGGACATTCTGACTTCTTCAAAAAAGAGGGATTGGCCAGGAGTGCAGTATTATAATCAGAGGGAGGTAGCTGTGTTCAGAAGGAAAATTCCTCTGAATATAAAATACTGACACGCCTGTGACTAACTGTCTTTGGCTTTTACCTTCCCAATCTCTGATCATATACATTAGGGAAGAACCATCGAGCCTTAGTCTTATAGGCCAGAAATTGTACAAACTGTATACTGTGCTGCTCAAGGAGTGAACCAGAAGTGTAAAAGTGGCAGTAGCCACTTAAGAACTGCTCTATTGGTTGTTTGAGGGATCAGGAAACACTCTGGATTCCTCCTGAGATACTGAGGAGAGGGGAGAGACTGACCTATATGTGTATTTCTTCCAGCAAGGTGACCTGGATTTCATGGTAATCCAGCAACATCCACAGGGCTAAAGAAGAAACTTTATCATCTATAGCTACAGTGTTCCCAAGGAGCAAATAACATCCCAGTGGGACCTGCATTAAAAGATCTGCAACTGAGCCTCAAAGCCCCTGAGTCTTATTGCAGATTCCAGTTTCAGCCCTAGTCTCAACCTATAAATATTGGGCCCAATACTCATCAGATGGGAACCTAATTATTTGATATTCTGGAAATACCTTAAAACCTGTCTGTTTAAGCAATTTCTCATGGATGATCATAATTAATTTAAACCCCTAATTGTATAATTATTCAATTTCTCAGTTCTATTCTAATTGTTCTTATACATGGATGACTATAAATTGTTACCTTTTTGCATCTACCGAGGTGGAAAAGGTGTCCCATGATAATCACAGAAGCAGATAAAGGAGTGGGAACAGAACCAGGCTCTTCAGAAAATAGACCGGAGATGTCCGATATTAGAAGTACACTTTATTAAGAGGAGACTCAACAACGCGGGGTACAAATGTAACAAAAATAAAAAAAATAAAATAAAATAAACAAGGTACCCTGTTTCGGCACTGGAGTGCCTTCTTCAGGAGTCTACATGAATATGAAATATATATATAAACATATGACCAATGGGTATAAACAATAAGTAAAAACATAAAGTGAAACAATAAAAGGGTGAGTTGAATATTTACAAGCTTATGAACAAAAATACAAAGTAAAACAATGATTGAGAAAGTCAAAATTAACATTAGACAAATGTAAAATACAATGAAAGAAAGGACGATTTTGTACGAATGGCTTTTAACGTAAATGAATGAACAAGTGCTTATGATGTGTAGGTTGTGTTTACCAATCCAGAAATATTGTATTGCAAAAATTTGAACATTGAGACATATTGAGTAATAAAAAGGTGAGCTGAATAATAAACTATGGAGATATACAAAATGATGAGTAAAAGTGAAGAACACTGTCAAGATGACCTTAAATTTGTGGTGTAAATACTAACCTGAATACTTTGTCGTAAAAAGTTAATGGACAAAGCTTACAGGATGAAGTCTTTTGTTAGTGACGTGTTGGTCTGAAAACAGTGTAGGTAAATGACTGTTAGAAAAGGTAGGAAGCAGGACCTTACAGTGAAGAGGTGATATTTTGGTGTGTATAAAGTGGAAGGAAAAAAGAATATGAAATAAAAGGAAATAAAGGAAAAAATAATAAGGAGGGGTCCAACATAATGGAAATAAATTAAACAAGTGGGTACTATGATGCAAAGAACATGTGCACTGCAGACAACTCAAAACAGAGAAAACAATGGCATAAAGTACGGTGGGATTAGAAATTACTGCACAGTGTAATATGGTTTAAAAATATATGAATAGGGGAAAAGCCGGCAGAGTGAGATAACGAGAAAAACAGCAGGAAAAGCAGCGATGTGGCAAATTGTGAGAAAAACTCAGGTGTGCAAATGAAGCATAAGTGAAGTTGGGGTAGGGGAGAATAAACATGCCTAATTGAAACATCCTTACCTTAAGAAAGTCTTTTGTAATGTTGTAGAGAGTATGGCTGCAATGCGCCGCTAGTATGCTATGAAAAAGCCGAGTGCTGTGTGGAGAGGGCCAAAAAAAGGCGCCAAAAGGGAGGAACATGTGCCGTGAAGTATGTTGTGGACAGCACAGTTGATAGCGGTGGAAATACAGCATAAACAATGGAGTGAGGCCAACATTTGGGTGAAGGATAATGTAAAGGAACAATAAGAATGTGGGGAAGGATTATGTGGATGGTGCGATAAGATAATATGTGCATTATAATACAAAAATATAGAATACTTAGGTCGAATCGTGAACTGAAACAGTACTTTTCAATATTATGTGGAAAGGGTAAACAATATAATGATAGGACTAAGAGTAACTCCATGTCTGGGTGATTAATGGGTATGTCTCCGGATTATTTTCTGAAGAGCCTGGTTCTGTTCGCACTCCTTTATCTGCACCTTTTTACATCTAGCGTTCATTTTCATATTACATATTGTAATTACTCAGTTATTTAATATATACTATCCTACATCACTTTTTGTACTGTTAATTACAATAAGTTGCTAGCCACATTGAACCTGATCTTTTGGGATAATGTGGGATATAAATGAAATAAATAAATAAATATGCAAAATGATTTAAATAGTCAGGAGAGGCTCCTGGCTGTTTAAATAGCCTATCGGGGCTAACTGGGCATTTTCAGGTGCACTTAACTGGATAGTGCCACTGAAAACACCCAGTTAGCGCCTAAGCTGAAACTGGTGATTTTGGTGGTTTTCCAGGGGTGAAGTCGGCACTTAGCCAGTTAAGTGCCAATTTTAAGCACTGAACCAGCTAAGACAGCTGCATAACTAGGACCACGTAAAACTCAGTCCTGTCTTTTTGTGTTTCTTCATAGCTAGTTAAGTGCCAAATATTGCACTTAACTGGCTATGTTTTCATTGGCTTTGCATACTCAGAAATTTAATGCAGGAACCCAGACATGGCCCAGCATTGAATTTCTGGGTATAATGCCAAATGCTGATCCCCACCGGCTGAATATTGGGCCTATTATTTATATACAGGGGTATATGGCATTCAAAATTGTCTGTGCAAATTTGGGTGTGTGCAATTTAATTGAGTAATGAGCCAATGAGTGCCGATAATTGGGAGCTAGCAATCAATTATTGGCGCTAATTGGTATCAATTTGAATTTACATGAGCATCTTACAAGGCACTATTCTATGTGAGCACATACATTTTTCAGCATGCAACTAACAAGGGGGCGTGGCTATAGGAGGGGCATGGGTAGGTCAGGGGCATTCACTACAGATGTGTACAGTATTATGGAATATGGGAGATCTGCATCTAATTTAGGCATGAGGATCTACAAGAGGTTTCAGCTGGTATAAATCCTCATGCCCAAAATTGGGCATGGAACCTGGCGCTGAGCACTAGTTTATAAATGGCACACGACTCGGAGCGCTCTTTACAGAATAGTTCTCGGTGCTCATTTTTTTGACACCATTTATTGAATGTAGTCCTTGGGGACCATCTAGGACAAAACTACCCCCCTCCCCCATTACACTGAGACCTGGCCTGCCCTGCTCTTCTATCTGCAGCTGCAGCTTCCCATTCTCCAAGTACAGATTTCTTAGGGGGTAAAACCAGGACTTAATTAGCCTGCTTCATTTAACATAGAATCACCTGGCAAACCTGCTGTGATCCTGAGCATAACAGTAGGTTATGAGAAGGCACGCAGCCAGACCTCAATTTATTTATTTTTTGGTGAAGGAGCCAGGGCCGTGCCTAGGGTCTCTGGCGCCCCCCTGCAGACTATCAGTTGGCGCCCCCCTGCAAAACACTATACACAAACTTGTGCAAAAACACACTCATAACCTCACCAAACCATAACAGCACTAATTCCAAGGATAGGACGAGCTACAACCTTATGCGTGAAAAGGCAGAACTGTAATTACACCGGGCTCTAAAACACGAGTACACAACCTAGTGAAACAAAAAAAAAAAAAAAAAACCAACACCAAAAAGGGCTGAAAATGCTACACGCTAGCAGAATACTGCACCTTGATCGCACATGAAAAACACATGACACAACAGATATGAACGCAAAATACAGACTCAGCATGCAGCAATACTAGAAAAATTGAAACTTACATGCAAAATATCACAGATGCACATTTCCAAAAGCTGACATATTCCAATTAATAAATTCTGAATAAAATACTTTTTTCTACCTTTGTTGTCTGATTATTCAGTTTTTCTATTCGCTTTGGTCCCAGTGTCTTCTGTTTTATGCAGTGTCTTCTTTCCATTTGATATTTTTTCTCTCACCATGTCCATCATCCTCCTGTGTCCTTATGCGTACTGCCTACCATCTGTAGCCCTGTCCCTATCCTTCATTGTCCCGATCCAGCTCTTAAATTCAGCAGTTTTCCCTCCATCCATATCCAGCATTTCTCCTCACTCCCCTCCATCCATGTGCATATACTTCCCTCCCCTCCATCCATGTCCAGCACCGTCCCTGTTTCTCTCCTACCCTTCCATCCAGTGTCATCCCTCTTTCTCTCTCCATCCTTCCACCCACTACCCTCTCCCAATCCTTCCGTCCATTGTCTCCCTCTATCTTAACCCTTTTCCATTCAGCATGTCTCTCTCACCCCATCCTTCCAGTGTCTATCCTCTTTCCCTCCCTACCAGCATCTTCCCTCATTCTGCCCCCTCCTTCCAGCATTTTGCAAATCCAATACACTGTAGTTAAGCTTCTACATGCCTGTAGGAAATTTGATCACGTTACCCCTCTTTTGATTTCAGAACATATGCTCCCAATATCTTATAGGATCTCTTTTAAACTTAATATTCTCTTAATCTTCGGGCCTGCCCTCTTTCTTAGCTAGTCTGTTGGTTCCCTTTCTCCTGCAAGGGCCCTGCAGTCTGCTGCCCAAGGACTTCTGACAGTTCCATCCTTCTGTAAGGTTGAGCTCCACTCATCCATTACCAGCAGCAAGCATTTTTTTTCACTGCAGTTCTCATTCAAAACCTTCAAAATCAGTTACAACATCCATCAGTCACCACTCCCACCTTCCTTTAATCGCTGTCCATTGCAATGATTCTGTTAGGAATTACCACTAATGGAACCTAAATGCTAAACAAATGAAACAATACATTTTACACTGCAAAAACTGATTTACCTGACACCACCAGACCCTTGTGTTTTACGGTAGCTGGTCCAAATCTCTGGAAATCGTGTCAGAGGGGCACTACCTGGCAGAGGAAGGCGCTAGCATAAGAAGAAAAAGCAGCGCGGGGCCGCAGCAGCCTTCAGACATGCGCTGTCGGCTCTGCCGATCCTCTGCTCCGAAACAGGAAATTGACGTCAGGGGGCAGAGAACCGGCAGAGCATGTCTGAAGGCTGCTGCGGGCGGCCCCGCGCTTCTTTTTCTTCTTTTGCTGGCTGTGGGAAGAAGCGGCGCCGGCGGCAGCAGTGGCTCAGCATAGGTCAACAGCAGCGGCGGCGGCAGATTTCGTCGGGAGTCTAGTGCTAACATGGTAAGCGGGGTAAGCGCGGCGCCCTTGAAGGCAGGCGCCCCCCTGCGGCGCTTACCTCGCTTACCGTGTTAGCACGGCCCTGGAAGGAGCTGAGTCCAAAGTGTGAGGGCATATTTTGACCCACCTCCCCACTGCTCTCCACCCCCCCTGCAACTGGTTATGAGTGCATGGAAGAACTAAATCACTCTGCACTTACAGAATGCAAAGTGGCCTCTCCTACTTATGACTTCTGTGTGGGATGCAGGACCTGTGAGTATGTGCTTACTCAGGGGCCAATGTACAAAGCTTATTGAACTTTCAATGTTTGCTTTAGACCCATTGTAGTCAGTCTAAATCAATTGTTATTTAGCAAGTAAAGTACAAAGGGGTTTTCCAAGGCTCTAACATGTGACTTTAGCAGGTACTCAGAACCCTTTGCAAATGCATTGCAACAAGCTCATTGGTATTAAAATAAGCATTCCAAGCAATGCATAGACCATAAGCACCTACCTTTAATGTGCAAAATTTTACAGCAGGTCTGGAGGAGTAGCCTAGTGGTTAGAGCACTAGGCTGACAACCAGAGCCTGCTGCTCCTTGTGATTTTGGGCAAGTTACTTAACCTTCCATTGCCTGAGGCATGATTAAATTGTAAACCCTCTGCGGATAAAGAAATATCTAAAGTTTCTGAATGTAACACTCATTGAGCTATTACTGAAAAAAGTGTGAGATAAAACTAAATACACATAGGCGGTGGCCCAACTGTTTGGGGAGGCTAAAGGGGGCGGGGTTAGGGGGTGGGGCCAGGGGTGGAGCTTAAATCCATAATTGTCTGATAACACAGAAAAAAAAATAAATAAAAATAAAAATCACAATTAATACCTTTTATTAAATTTAGATATTAGATATGCTGTAATTGCCTATTGCTCATGTTTGTTCTATTCTTACTGTACACCGCCTTGAGTGAATTCCTTCAAAAAGGCAGTAAATAAATCCTAATTAATCAATAAATAGGTTTCAGACCTTATCCCTAAGACATCCTACTACAGAGCACACTCCACTCCTCCTGGTGTCCATATTAGGAAGAGTGATTAATTCAGGAAATAAGCGAATATTGCAGGTAACAGAAGGAAGTGAAATGTGGGAGTTTTATTTCACTGAACTCTAATTTTATTTATTACTAGTAAAAAAGGCCCATTTCTGACACAAATGAAACGGGCGCTAGCAAGGTTTTCCTCGGAGTGTGTATGTTTGAGAGAGTGTATGTGAGAGTGACTGTGTGTGAGAGAGAGTGAATGTGCGAGTGTGTGTGTGTGTGAGAGAGAGAGAGTGAGTCTGGGTGCGAGTGTGTCTGTGAGAGAGAGAGTGTGTGTGTGAGAATGAGAGTGTGTGCAAGTGTGTATGTGAGACACAGTGTGTGAGAGAGAGAGTGTGTTTCACACAGATACAGTGTGTGCGAGAGAGAGAGAGTGTGTGTGAGACACAGACTCTCTGTGAGACTGAGTGTATGAGACCAAGAGAGTATGTGAGTGACTGTGTGACACATAGAGAGTGAATGTGATATAGTGTGAGACATAGAGTGTGTGAGAGACAGTGTGTGAGAGTGAGAGAAAGACATTGACTGTGTGAGAGAGAGAGAGAGTGTGTAAGAGAGAGAGTGTGTGTGTGTGTGACAGAGATACCTCCCCCCCTCTCTGGTGTCAGGCCCCCCCTCTCTCTCTGGTGTCTGAGCGTTACTGTGCAGGACGCTGAGCTCTGGCTGTGCTTCAAGGAACTGACCAATCCTATTTAATAGGATGCACTTCCAACATTCTGAAGCCGAGAAACCTCGTGTGGTTGGTCACTTCTGCTTGTGACGAACCCGGAAGTATATGATGTCAATTCAGGAGATGGATACAGAGAGCAGGAATGCCTCAGCCATGCAGTCAGCTTCAGAATGTTGGAGGTGTGTTTTATTATATAGGATATGTGATCAACAATAAAAGAATTTGCAGGCTCAATGTGGCTTACATAGTTTAACATTGTCATTACAGGATATCAGGTATAATTAGTAATGTGTAACGATTAAGTAAGGGAAGAAAGAAGAAGGAAGGGAGTGAGTGATTAGGGTAGTTCTAGAAGGTGGGTGTTCATAATTGAGTGGGTTGGTGAGGTGGCACAGTGAGGCTTTAGGTTCTAATTGTAGGCCTTGTTGAAGAAAAATGTCTTAAGAGATTTTTGAAAGATAGTTGTTTCGTTGATTGCTTTTAAGTCTGTAGGTAATGCAATCCAAAACTGTGTGCTCATGTAAGAGAAGGTAGTGGCATGCATCAGCTTGTATTTAAGTCCTTTTACTGGGATCTATATAGCAAAAGGAAAATTCTATCTATATACCAAAGGAAAATCCTGCCAAACAAATCTTATTGACTTTTTTGAATGGGTGACCAAAGAAGGTGCGCTAGATGTAATCAACTTGGACTTCAGCAAAGCCTTTGATACGGTCCCCCACAAAAGACTCGTGAATAAGCTGAAAGGGTTGAACTTAGGACCGAAAGTGGTGAACTGGAGAAGAAACTGGTTGACCGACAGGTGGCAGAGGGGAAGGTGGTAGAACTAGAGGACATGAATTGAGGTTGAAGGGGGGCAGACTACTAATGTCAGGAAGTATTTTTTCATGGAGAGGGTGGTGGGTATGTGGAATGCCCTCCCGTGGGAGATGGTGGAGATGAAAACGGTAATGGAATTCAAACATGCGTGGGATGAACACAAAGGAACCCTGTTTAGAAGGAATGGTTCCATGGAATCTTAGTGGAGATTGGGTGGCGACGCCGCTAATTGGAAACAAAACGGGAGCTGGGCAGACTTCTATGGTCTACGCCCTGATCATGACTGAATAGATAGGGATGGGCTGGAGTGTAAATTTTAAGGGGCTTCGATGTTAGCTTCAGAACTTAGTACAAGAACAGTACTGGGCAGACTTCTACGGTCTGTGCCCTGAGAAAGGCAAGCACAAATCAAACTCGGGTATACATATAAAGTATCACATCCATGTAAAATGAGTTTATCTTGTTGGGCAGACTGGATGGACTGTACAGGTCTTTATCTGCCGTCATTTACTGTGTTAATCCTTCAGCAATCCTAAAACAATCTTTTATTTGGAAACATATTGCTCCTGAAAGGAGACACCCAAGTAAGACCAAAGAAGGCACTACAAGAGCAAAAAAAAAAAAAAAAAAAAGCCAAACACGTATTTTAGAGTTTAGCATGAGTTCCTTTCACTGAAGTTCTGAGTCAGACCCTTCACAGTTAAGAAGCTTCACAAACCGATTTGGCATGGAGAATTAGAAACAGAGAGGAAGCTTCAGGACGTTAGTAAGGAGCAGTGGCGTTCCTAGGGGGGGCGGTGGGTGCGGTCCGCCCCAGGTGCACGCCGCTGGGGGGGTGCCACGCGCGCCTGTCCTTCCTTCGTTCCATGCTCCCTCTGCCCCGGAACAGGCTACTTCCTGTTCCAGGGCAGAGGCAGCATGGAACGAAGGAAGGACAGGCGTGCGCGGCACCCCCCCCAGCGGCGTGCACCCGGGGGGGGGGTGTTTTTTCGTGGGGGGGGGGGGGTGTCCTTTCACCGGGGGGGGGGGGGGGGGTCGCGCTGCACCCGGGGGGTGGGGCGCATCGGAGATCCGCCCCGGGTGTCAGCTCCCCTAGGAACGCCACTGGTAAGGAGGGAAAGCAAAAGAACCATTAGAGGGTGAGATTGCAAAAATTCATTACACTGTACCTTTGATGCTTCATTTCCTGAAACCGCTGTGATGATCCTTGTTAGAAAATCAGAATAAAGCTTTCTCTTCGCTTCTATCCCCTCTAGTGGCCTGACCCTGAGACTCCCAAGAGCAGCTGGGCAACTGGATTGCTCGCAGTCGCATTCAAAAGCACAGCTGCAGTTCTCAATCTCTGCACTCACTCAGCCACAGTTTCTTCACATGGCTGAGTTGCTAAGGAAGCGCAGCTGTGATTGGTCAGGGAATCCTGTTTGGCATCTAAAAAGGTGCTCCTGATTGGTCGGACACCACGAGTAATTCAGAGAACTCTGAGAATTACTCCCAGCATCCTCCAGACAGGGAAGGACTTGTTTGCTGCTTACTGAGGGAACAGGCGAGGCAAAGTGGGACGGGTTACATTTACATTCCGAGGTGGGTTTGGCATGACGAGAGACACATAATTATGCTGATGCTGACTGCATCCGGGGCCACATTTGGAGAAGGAGGCAGGCGGCGAAGGTCACAGCTGGGCTGGGGAGGCTTAGCCTCCCCAAGCCTCTTATACGGGGCGCCTATGTAAATACATTTATAGTCCCTGATTCTACCCCAGTGAAATCAGTGCTACCTGTTCCATAATGCATAAAATATAGCAAAAAGCACCAAGAGCTTATTGATCAAACACTGGATCAATAAAGAACTGTGTCCTGTCTCTGAAGGCTCTTGGTGCTTTTTGCTATATTTTGGACTTGGTTCTGTAGTCTGGACCCTCTCTGTATTGCTACTTGGTCATAATGCATAAAATCCAGCACTGAGTAACTTGAGGCCTCTAAGCATCAAGTCACTCCAAATCCAGTGCTTATTCACAAATTGCAGTCACAGAAAAAAACAAAAGACAAACTAAAAATCTTCCACAAAAACCTGCAAGCACAAGCCAAAAAAGGGGTGGAAGCCCCCAAAACCACGTTCAAAGATTACAAATTCCGAGGACATATAATTTAATGTTTTCGAGCATTTGTGATGTGAAACTGTTTGCAGTGTGTCCATTGTTATCGAAGTGCTTTAGGATTAAGCATTCTGTATCTGTTTTACAACAGAGGAGTGTGTTCAGTGATTCAGCTGTGTTTATACTGGTTCCATACAGGACCCCTGATGAAGGCCCACTGTGCCGAAACATGGCCCGTGTAAGGTTTACTTGTATGCACATTGATAAATAAACAATTTGGAACAATAAATTACATGTCCTCGGAAATTGTGATCTTTTGGACTTGTGGTTTTGGTGCCTTCCACCCCTTTTTTGGCTCGTGCATTCACAAATTACTACAGCTACAGTAGGCTCTGTACTTTTTTTTTTTTTATTGCTATTTCTGGAGAAGTGAAATGGGAGAAGGCCATGAATGAAGGTGGGGGGGGGGGGGGGGGGGAGAGAAGGGGAAAGTGAATACAACTTGGGGGGGGGGCATTCAGAAGGAAGAAATAGGACTTCATGGCAGGGGGCCCACAAATGGATGTTTGTATAGGGCCTAATGGTGTTACTCCAGCCCTGGGAGTGGCCCAGTCTAAAGCTTTTCCTATGAAAAGGAGCTAAAGCCTATTTAACTCTGCTCTGTACTAAACATCAGTGGATGTGCATGAAACCACTGAACACAATTCATAAGGAACTCCTCTGATGCTTCTTGGGTACCCTCATACTTTTTAGAAGGCTCCCCAAAGGTTACTAGAGGTTTCCAGGCACCAAGGTTAATTGCAACCTTTATTTCAGAGGTGCCAAGTTGCTCAGGTCTAGGCTAGAGATTTAGGGATGGTCCTAGATTTCTGAGCACTCCATCCTGTTGCATTATGGGACTTGCAGCACTGATTTCAATGGGCAGAACCAGGCACTACAAATCCCACACTGCTTTGGGATATAAGTTCAAAAGCAGAACTGCCCAAAATCATCAGCCTGGAACTGGGTAACTTGGCAGCTCAGTTGTTTCTTAGACATATTTATCCAAGATTTCAGAACTGGATCACAAGCAGGATCAGGAGAAGGCTTGGTACGAGGCTCTTGGGATTTTACAAGCTATAACAAATTTTAACAGGAATTCTAAAAGTGCAGGACTAGGAACAGGACACAAAACATCTTTGGAGAGTCTCTGGTGGACGATTCAATAATGTACAAGGCTAGAAATCCAGGGAGGGCTTTTCAAAGAACTTAGAAAGAGACAGGGAAACTGAGCATAAACTCTGCAAGCCTTCTAATTAGCAATCAGGTAAGAGCAATTCTTTACATCTGTATACTGCTGGCTTTGCAGAGGGAGAGAGAGAAATAAAATCCAGAAACAGTCAACAGATGCATCTTTCCCTTTAAACTGCTCTAGGCAATCCCATTTAGCAGAGTACTTTTCAGCCTTTTATTTCAGTTGAGTGAGTCAATTTATCAGCAGTTTTATTTTGCTAGTTTATTTGAACTCAGAACTTTATGGCTTTATGGTGCTGGTACATCTCTCAGCACCTTCCTTTGGCTGGTTCATTTGTTACAACTTTCCTGGTCCAGGGGTGACTGCTACCTAATAGGGACTCCTCACTGGCTTACAGACAGACAAACAGGAATAAAGTAGTAATTCTTAAGGTAGTTTATTGTTACTGTACCTCAGAAGTGTACTCAACAACAGAGAATGACAGGGGGATGAGGACGCATGGTAAATCGATGGTAACAGTAATATTTTAATGGAATTACCATGGGGACAGAGGTTGAGTTTGTGGGGATGGGGACAAACTTTGTCTCTGTGTCATTCTCTAGTTCTTTCCTGCATGCAAAGTCACATCATCTCGCCTCACCTCTGCTTAACCTGTTTAGGTGCATGAAAATGAAAAATAAGCAAAACTGGTGGCTAAAACTAGCAAAACTTGCATGGGGGATCCGTGCATTTCTCCATGTGTTCTGAGAGGAAATTTTCTATTATGGGAAGGACTATGGAAGAAAGGAGACCTAGACCGAATCCTGAGATTGTTGATGACTTATTATTCATCCAGGGATTAAAATCATAACAGTATTTTAATTATAATTAAAAATATGTTTTAATTGATTATAGGCCTACAAAAAGCCCTACATAATATATACAACTGCAAAACATGCAGGGGCAGGGGCAGGGGCAGGGGCAGAGCTTGCGAGGATGGTGTAGGGATGGGGTCAAAGCTTGTGGGACCATGAGTGGGGAAGCGGTTTGAGTTTGCGGGGACGTGGTGGGGATGAGGTCCAAGCTTGCAGGGACGGGGTGGGGATGGAGTCTGAGGTTGTGGAGATGGGGACACCCTATGTCATCCTCTAGTCAACACAAAAGTCAACAAAAGAGCTAGAGAAGGTGCAGGAATCCAGAGGCAAGGGGAAGCAAGGAAAATACAGAACCTTAGGAAAGCAGGGAGCCCTTTTACTAAGCCATGTAAGCATCTAAGCGTGCCCAACGTGCACCAAAATGGAGTTAACTTACAGCTACCGCATGGCCCTAGAAACATAGAAACATGACGGCAGATAAAGGCCAAATGACCCATCCAGTCTGCCCATCCTCTGTAACCCCCCAATTCTACCTGTTCCTAAGCGATCCCACATGCTTATCCTACTACTACTACTAATAACATTTGTATAGCGCTACCAGGTGTACGCAGCGCTGAATATGAGACACACAGAGACAGTCCCTGCTCAAAGAGCTTACAATCTAGGTAAAAACAGACAGACAAGACATCTTTTAATTAACTTGTATTAAATTTAGCTGTTGATTATTGTCAGTCTTACTTTCATTGTCTGGCCATTTTATTTTTCTAATTATCTTTCTCCCAGTCTCTGGTTTCTGCTTTCCTTTGTCTGTCTTAACTTTCTTTCCAGGGTCTCCTGTCCATTTGTCTTTTCCATAGAGCAGAGAGGGAATAGGGAAGGTAGGCTCTTTCCAATCAGTCCTAGACTCCACCACCTCCACCGGGAGGCCATTACACGCCTCCACCACCCTTTCTGTGAAATAATACTTCTTAGGTTACTCCTAAGCCTGTTCCCTCTTAACTTTGTCATATGCCCCCTCAATCCAGAGCTCGCCTTCATTTGAAAAAGGCCCTTGCAGTAATTTCATTTTTGGTAAGCGTCCGCTACGTGGGCCCGAAAAATATTTTTAATTTTGAAGTGTCATTTGGCGCACGTAGGTCATTACCGCCTGGTTACCATGTGAGACTTTACCGCTAGGTCAATGGCTGGCGGTAAGGTCTCAGACCCAAAATGGACGCACGGCAATTTTCATTTTGTTGCACGTCCATTTTCAGAAATTTTTTTTAAAAAGGCATTTTTTACAGGCGCGCTGAAAAATGATTATGTGTGCGCCCAAAACACGCGTCTACATTACCACAGGCCATTTTTCTGCACACCTTAGTAAAAGGACCCCCAGGTGACTTGCCAGGAGTAACCCAAGCCTGGAATAATGATGAACCAGCAGAGGAGAAGCCCAGAGGCAGGGCAGAAATACCTGAATCTGACCTGGACTGGTCTCTGCTGATCCAATCAGGAAACAGAAAAATAACAGAATTACAAGACACCACTAGGTTGCAGGAGGAGGAATAGTTGCAGTTGTTTTGGATGTTTTATTCTACTTACTGCTTTAACAAAAGCTACTGTATATGGCAGAGAACATGCCTTGAATATAGGCACAATCGGTTGTATCTATTCAAGAGCTGGTGTAAACGAAGGTGCATATTTTATGCACTTCTGCCTGTTGACTAAAATAGTTCATCATCTATGTACGAATGTGCCAAATCCACCTGTGCTTTCTCTAAACTCCATCCCTGTGCATGCCCATCAGCAAAGTTTGGACCATCATATCAAGATGCATATTTTTATGCCAGTTGGTATTTTATAAGAGTTCATTTACACACTATGGGGCTACATATGTGCTGGAATGACTATATAAAATTACTTCCTGTATACTTATAGTTAGGTGCATTACTTAAAATTTTCCCTTGAATCTGTTTACTATTTGTATTGGGATAAAAAGGAACTTTAATCTGATACCCTTCTTTACCCACATATATTCAAGTTGGCAGGAGTTCAAGACTTTGTAATTCAGAAATATGTTCATGCATACTGAGTAACTCAGAATGGTGAGACACCTTAAAATGTCTTATAAAGAGATTTTGGGGCTCATTTTTGAAACATAAAAATGTCCACAAAGTGGATGATGGGTGTTTTTCTTGCAAAAACATCCAATTTGCCAATTTTGAAACACATTTTAAAGACATTTTTCTAAGTAGTTCATCTGCAGTGCATCAAAATCACAAGGGGGCAGGATATGGGCATTTCCACAACTTGGACGTTTTTCTGCCATAATGGAACAAAGCAAAAACATCCAGAGCTAAAAGTTGGGCATTTTGGTCTGGACCTATTTCAATCATGACTAAGTCATAATAAAGTGCTCTAAATGATCAGATGACTACTGGAGGAATTAAGGCATGGTTCCCCCTTACTCCTCCGGTGGTCACTGACCCCCTTCCACCCCCCCCCCCAAACATGTGAAAGAAATAGTATATTCCAGCCTCTATGGCAGTTTATGTTATGGCCAGTCCTATTAGAGCAGCAAGCAGGTCCCTGGAGTAGCCTAGTGGTCAGTGCAGTGGACTGTAAAGAAGGGGACACAAGCCCATATCATACTCAAACTGTTACATTTGTGGTAGAAAGTGTAAGCCCTTGAAAACCCACCAAAAATCTATTGTACCCACATATATGTGACAACTGCAGGCATAAGATCTATTGTAGTGGTGTATAGTTGGGTAGAGTAGGCTTTTCAGGGGTTATGAAGGGCTCACCATACAATACAAGGGGGTAATAGTGAGATGTGTACCTGGGAGCTTTTATATAAAGTCCACTGCAGTGCCCTACTGCTCTGCTGGGATGTTTGTGTGGCCAGTCTACTAAGAATGCTGGCTCCTCCCACATCCCAATGGCTTGATTTTGTGCATTTTTCCCTTGGATGTTTCGAAAATGGTCACAAAAGAAAAACGCACTGGGCACAAAATGTCTAAAAACGTCTATGAAATGGCCATTTTCATAACAAAAAGATAGATGTTTTTCAGTTTTGAAAATGGCAATTTTCACCACTTGATTTTTGTACATTTTCAGGAAACGCCCAAAGTTGGATTTAGATGTCATATCGAAAATGCCCCTTCACATATAGCATTTAGAAAATATTCACCCCAAATGTGTCTGCATTGTTTAAAGCAGATGATCTGCTTGATTTTATTTTTTAAACTCTGTAAATATGTTTTACCTGGACATTTCCTAATTCAGCTAGTTTGAGTGACTTGAGCCCTCAGTTATTATTGGAAGCTTAGCATATACTAAAAGAAGGTCTCTATTTCTGCATCAATGTAGCAAAGCTTTAGATCTGAAGAAAAACCATTTCTGCTTTTGAAGGAATGCAGCTCTGTCTTAACACTATGCACTGGAGATTTTCAGCTTGACTGATGCTGAGTTAGGCCTGAATGCTTTTAAAAATATGAGCAATTCTTGCTAACGAATGTAAGAAAAATATGATATCGTGGAGCTCATATTATCTTGAGAAAAAAATCTGTCATTTTGCAAAGACTGCACGGACATAAATAGGGGTCAATCTTCATCAGGTCTACTGCACGGCATGCTCTCCTTTATTTGAAAACATAAACGTTAGTGGCTTAAAGTGGGACATAAAGATTCAGTTGCCAGTCTGCTTCAATTAATAAACTTAAATATTTACAAGTCTAGTAAAGATCAGGAATGGTAAACTTTCTTGAGCTCAAGTGCCATGAAGTGGCAGACATTTAGAGCTGCCTGATGTGTAATTGCTCATGAATGGGATGGGAAGTCATTGGCTTTGCCTTCAGAATTCCAGTAGAGCTGGTCATTATGCTGTAAGGGCCCTTTTACTAAGGTATTTTTTTGTGGCTGAAAATGGATGTGTATCAAAATTAAAACCAGCGCGCGTACATTTTTGGCCTGAGACCTTATCGCCACCCATTGACTTGGTGGTAAGGTCTCACGCGCTAACTGGGCAGTAAGCGTCAGTGTGTGTAAACTGCCGATTACCACCGGGTAAGCGCCACGTGGTAGAAAATTTCTACCACGTATTTTGGATGCACATCAAAAGCCAGGCGGTAGTTCCAATTTGATGCGTGTTGTACGTGCATAGACACCTATGTACCTTAGTAAAAGGGACCCTGAGTTGGGTATAACTTATAGAATAGAGTGTAGTGCTGGGATCTGTGCCCAACTTTGGGCATGAGGATTTACACCAACTGAAACCTGGTGTAAATCCTCGCTTGAAAACTAGGCACAGATCCCCTGAATAGTATAATAGTGTGCACATCTTTAGTTAACGCCCCTGATCCGCCCATGCTCCTCCCATGGCCATGCTCCCTTTTCGGTTGCGTGCTAAAAGATTTACACACACATCTTTATAGAATAGAGTTTCGCAAGATGCGCATGTAAATCCGAATTGTTGCCAAGTAACACCAGTAATTAATTGTTAGTGCCCAGTTATTGGTGATAATTGGCTCGTTACTCAATTAAATTGTACATGTAAATTGGGTACATGCCCAAATTTGCACACACAATTTTGAGCCCAATATATAGAATCCAGGGGATAATGTGCACTGTTGCTTAATAGCGTACCCACATATCAAACAGTGCACACTCAGTAGTGCATCCTATTGCTCACTAGTTTGCACTATTGTGCAATAGGGCTCCTATTGATAAATAGTATGTATTGTTGAGTAATAGGGTGCACTATTGTATAACAGCATGTACTAGCAACAATTCAGCCAAAAATAAAATACAAAATTTAGATCATTTCTTGTCATTTTGGATTAAGAGCAACATGAAATGACATGGGAAATGTCATTGACATTGCCTATGTCATTTCAAATGAATAATGACTATTACAGAATAAGAAACTCACAGCCAGAACATCACAAAATATAGTTTCTGCATTCAATGTATGCGTGAACTAGCCCCAAAGGTAAAACTCTAAATTGTATCACTAAAATAAAAGTGGAGAAAAAAAGACCTTTGCTGTAATGAAATGCTATAAGCACCCAAGCTTAAGTACACAACCGTATCACAGGTCAAAAAGACTCTACTTAGCAATAATTGATCAAAAGAGAGTTCAGTTATCAAAGGGGATTAATTTGCATCACCTCCAACAAAGGAACAATACAAATATAGGTGTCCTTGTACTAAGGTGTGTTAATGATTAGCGTGTACTAAATGATAAAAAGCTCATTATGGGGCCCTTTTACTAAGCCGTGGTAGGCTCTACACGCATATAGTGCACACCCAAATGAGACAACCGCCAGACCGGCACACCCCCTGGTGGTAATTTCAGATTTAGTGTGTGCCCATGACGCCTGGATGATTTATTTATTTCCTCCCACGCGCACTGTTTCCAGCGGTAATCGGCTTTCGGTGCGTGCTGACCGGTTACCATGTGTGTAGGGCGTGAGCCCTAACCGCTAGATCAATGGGTGGTGTTAAGGGCTTAGGCCAGTTTTAGACATGCACTGGTTTCAGTTTTACTGCATGCCCTTTTCCTGTCACACAGAAAAAACTGGGCACGCCTCATACACACGCCTACACTGTCTCAGGCCACTTCTTATTGTGGCTTAGTAAAATGGCCCTTATATTCCTATGGGCATCTTATCATTTAGAGCTGCAGTAAAAAGTGGCCTTGCTAGTTTGGACAAGCGAAATTGGCGCACGCTAGGCTATTTTGTTTTTACTGCGGCAGGTAAAAAGGCCTTTTTAAAAAAAAAGGGCCAGTAAATGGACTTGCGTTAATATTAAAAGTAGCGCATGGCTATTTACGGTCTGAGTCCTTACCATCACCTATTTACTTGGCGGTAAGGACTCGAGCGCTACTTGTGGGGTAATTGGACTACTTGTGGCAATGTGGCCCTGCTGCTGATTACCGTCGTAAATGCCTCCCCTCTGTGGTAGAAAACTGAAAATTATTTTCTACTACAGGAAACAGGGCTTGCCAACTTCAGAACTACCACTGGGTGCCTGCGCTACCCTGGTAGTAGGGTCGATTTGGCATGCACTACCAGTGCAGTAGCCCTCCCGCAGCTTGGTAAAAGGGGTTCTATATTTGGCTTGGACTATTATGTACTGCAAACTAAAACCCTTTGACAATTGTAACTCTTTTTGATCAATTATTGGTAGGTAGAGTTTGTTTTGACCTGTGATATGGTTGTATGCTTAAGCTTGCGTGCTTGTAGGGTTACAGCTGAGGTCTTTTTTTCTCCACTTTTAGTGATAAAGTTTGGAATTTATCTTTGGGGCTAGCTCACGCATACATTGAATCCAGAAACTATATGATGTGATATGATTTCAAAAGAATGCACATCCCTATGATACAGAGGATAATAATGTTATGCGTATCTGTTTACATGATTAATATTAAGGGTTTTTGTTTTAATTAGTGAACTGTCACATTGAATCTCAACCAGTTTGCTGAATCCCAGCATACCAGTGTAGGCCAGTTGTGATCACCTTTCTGTTTATAACACAGAAAGCTGCTGCTGAGTTCTATAGCCAGAGCAGCAAAGCAAAAGCATAAGAGTCATTGAGAGAACAGGGAGTGACTTCGGATAATTAGCCTAATCACTCCATGACATAGGGAAATTAAGGTTGTCAGATCTAATTATGCTAAACTGCCTTTATCATAGAGGGTCATGTGACAGACAGACAGGAGAAGACTGAGCAATTAAGGGAAAAAATACAAGCCTGTGCATAGCATCTATCCTATAGCAATCTTACTCTATACAGCTCAAAATACAATACCAGCCTGAGCATAGCATCTATATTATAGCAATACAGCTATATACCAGTTCAAAATATAATACCAGCCTGTGCATTTCATCTATATTATAACAATCCTGCTCTGTACCACTTCAAACTACAATGCTATCCTGTTCATAGCACCTATACTATAGCAATCCTACTCTATACGAGTTCAAAATACAATACCAACCTGAGCATAACATCTATTATATAAGTACGTAAGTATTGCTAAACTGGGACAGAGCAAAGGTCCATTAAGCCCAGCATCCTGTTTCCAACAGTGGCCAGTCCAGGTCACAAATACCTGGCAAGATTCTGAAAAAGTTCAATACATTTTATGCTGCTTATCCCAGAAATAGCAGTGGATTTTCCCCAAGTCAATTTAATAATGGTCTATGGACTTTTACTTTAGGAAGCTGTCCAGACCTTTTTAAAACGCCGCTAAGCTAACCGCCTTCAACACATTCTCTGGCAATGAATTCCAGAGTTTAATTACACGTTGAGTGAAGAAACATTTTCTCCAATTCGTATTACATTTACTACTTTGTAGCTTCATCGCATGCCCCCTAATCCTAGTATTTTTGGAAAGAGTAAACAAACAATTCACGTCTACCTGTTCCACTCCACTCATTATTTTATAGACCTCTATCATATCTCCCCTCAGCCGTCTTTTCTCCAAGCTGAAGAGCCCTAGATGGTTCAGCCTTTCCTCATAGGGAAGTCGTCCCATCCCCTTTATCATGTTCATCGCCCTTCTCTGTACCTTTTCTAATTCCACTATATCTTTTTTGAGATGCAGAATTGAACACAATATTCAAGGTGTGGTCGCACCATGGACTGATACAAAGGCATTATAACATCCTCACTTTTGTTTTCCATTCCTTTCCTAATAATAATAATATTATTATGCTATTATCTATATTAGTTCAAAATACCTTTTGCAACTCTACAGATTAACACACAGTGCCCTACTTTTGCTTCAGTTTTGCCAATGCAGAATCCTTTAAAGTTTGGGCTTTTAGTTTCATTGTAATTTCTAATTTTACATCTCTCTGCTGTCCAGGAGTTTATAAATATTTGTACATTACAAATCATTCAGAAAGCCTGGCTGCAGTATTACATAACAGCTGAATGATGCATTTCTTATAATTTAGCAGTAAACTATTAAGGTCCTAGTTACTAAAGAGTGATAAAATTTTGTACTTACAATCTTCCGGATTTTATATAGGTCGCTCACAATTGATACAAGATCTGTGTGCAATTCAATTGATTGATAGGTGCTAACAAGTATCAATTAGGCACTTAATTGTTGTTAACAAGCACTTAATTGGAGTTGCGGGCAGATCTCCTCTGCTCGCTTTTCAATAACATGGCACCTAACAGGCTTATTTTCGAAAGAGAAGGGCGCCCATCTTTCGACACAAATCGGGAGATGGGTGTCCTTCTCTCAGGGTCGCCCAAATCGGCATAATCGAAAGTTGATTTTGGGCGTCCCCAACTGCTTCCCGTCACGGGGATGACCAATGTTCCCGGGGGCGTGTCGGAGGCATAGCCATTTCTGGTGCTACAAAAATATTTTCTATTTTTCTAGTGACAGCCACCCAATTTAAAACACAAGCTAGTGAGAAGCAAGCTCTCAACAGAAACCCAAAAAGAAGAGAATGACACACATCCTTGCAATATATCCAGCTGCAAACTATGCCAAACATTTCACAAGACCCCACAGTCACTCACAAAGGAAAAATATTCAACATAAAGGAATCCTTCACATGCTCCTCTTCCAATGTAGTATATGTCATCCAGCGTAAAAATGTGACGAAGGGTGCTATATTGGAGAAACAAGCCAGATGCTGAAGAAGAGATTTAATTTACATCATATGAAAAATGCCAGTGCCAACCAAGATGTTACCCCTGTGGGACAGCACTTTACAAAACGAGAACACTGTACTAACGATTTTATAGTGAGAATACTTAAAGAAAACTTTAAAACAATACAGGAACGCAAGACCTTTGAAGTCAAAATGATTAAATATTTTGACACCCACCAGACAGGACTTAACAAGGATCTGGGTTTTCTAGCCTATTATAAACCAAGAAATTTCACTGCTTTGTCACCCTCTGATCACCATGCATATCTCCCTTTCTTTCATCCTCTCAGCCCTCTCTGTTTCTCACCTAGCCCACCCCTCCCTCATCCTTTCAGACTGTCACTGAAATACTTTGACACGTCACTTATATATGCCGTTACTTATCAAAATTTGCTTATTTCTGATCTGATGAAGAAGGGCCACCTTCGAAAGCTAATCAAAAAATGTATTAAGTTAGTCCAATAAAAAAGGTATCATCTTATTTTCTTTTCTCTGTTTTATTTTATTCTATTTCTATTGACTCGCTTTAGAAGTGGACTAACAAGGCTACAACACATCTCTCTACTTAAAAAAAAACCCAGAAAACAAAGAGACAGCCTTTTTTACTCGCTGTGGTAAAAGGGGGCCTCAGTGTGCGCCAAAACATGAGCTGACACTAGCGCAGGCTCCCTTTTACCGCAGCTCAGTAAAAGGATCCCAAAGTAAGGTGCCATCTGCATGCTATAATAGTAATCTATAAAGGTCATGCACCCTTTATAGAATATGGACATCACATGGATCTTCCTGGTGCCTTACTTTCAGCATCATATACAGAATCCAGCCCTATATATTAACTTACAAAATGTATATGTGTTATTGCCCAAACCCCTACAATAACTGCTAGGAGTGCTCCCCGCAGTCTTCCATTTAATTAATGCAGAGGAAATGCCATTTCTGCACGTTAACTGCTTTCCAGGTGATGTGATATAGACCTATTCAGGTAGCATTAACTGCACTGTGCTAACCGCACAACATTATGTACTGCAAACATGCATGATAACTATCCCTGTGTTAACAGTGAGGCACAGTCCCTGCCCTGTAGTTAAATTAGAAGTTACCACATGCTAGGTGCCAAAGTGCCACATTAACTGTTAATGCATTAATTTTTTGTATGTGTTAATTGTCACATTAAAGGTGACACAACTTAGCAACTAGGGCCCATAGGGCTTGAAGTATTAAAGTGCCCTTCCATATTAATGCATGCTAATGCTATTAATGTAGATCAGCATTTTTCAACCGGTGCGCAGCGGCACATTGGCGTTCCAGGGCTGCTCCCCAGGTGTGCTGCGGTCCCGTCCCCAGCCAGCTACCCAGCATGTAAAGTTTTCTTTTATAGCGGTCGGCGGCAGCGGGCAGCGATTCAAACAGCCTCTGGCGCCAACCCCCAAGTCTAGTCTCTTCCGTAACTTCCCACTTCCACATAGGGGGGAAGCGCCAGAGAGAGGGCTCGGGTTGGTGTGAGCAGGCTGTCTGAATTGCTGCCTGCTGCTGCTGCCGCCACTGACCCTAGCAGAAAAAAAGGTGAGCCATATGCCAGCACTGTAGAGATGTACTGACTGCAAATACTGAGGCTGCACACAATGCTGGTCTGTTCCCTACAGGCAAGATCGACTGGTGAGCCTTATTTAGGGCTCCTTTTACTAAGCGGCGGTAAGCCCAACGGGGGCTTATCGCTCGCTATACAGGAAGTACTGCCGGGCTACTGTAGCAGCCTGGTGGTACTTCCCACCCCTAGCGTGCTGTCATTTCCGGCGCTACAAATATGTATTTTTGTAGTGCCGGAGTGTACCCAGCAGTAATCGGGCAGTGCCGTGAGCTGCTCGGTTATCAGCAAGTTAGTGCCACAACGAACTCCACGGGACTTTGCTTTCTCGAAAACAAGAGCAGGACTAAATAGATCATAGAAGCCAGTCAATACTGGAAGGAGAAGAAGCTAAACAAACAAAAAAAAAAGCCATAGAAAGAGTGAAGAGATCAAAAATTTGCTCAGAAACACTCACCAGAAAGGAGCTGTTCTATAGCAGCAACAGTACAAGAAGGATGCATAGGTTTTGTGTGAATGTGCTGGGCATGTACCCCTCCTCCCTTTACTTCTCAATGCTCAGCACTAACAGCACACCTAAGATTTGCATACCGTTAGTGCTGAGCATTGGGAAGTCCTTCGGCGGTATTTTCCAGCACTGTTTTGTACGGCGCTGGAGTTTTGAGCTCAGTGACTACCAGCCATTGTCCAGATAGCGGTGACATTCAGTCATTATCCAGATAATCTATTCTGAATAGCAGCATTAATGTAAATGCAGATTATCTGGATAGCGACTGAATTGTACCACTATCCGGATCATTTTTACTCCTCCCCACAGCTCCATTTTATTTAGATCGTGTGGGGTATGTCATTCCACACACTATCTGTATAAATTTTGAAAAATCAACTGAAAGGGGATTTATGTGGATATCAGAGCAAGTGGCCATATAAAACCTCATGAATATTGACCTAAAAAAGTCTCCTCAATCACAGGTTTTACCTTCCCTTCTCTACAGCTGAGGCAATTTTTCCTAGCCTGTAGTTCAATGATCTAACCACTAGGTGACACCTGAGACAGAGGGAGGCAATATCTAAACAGTAATATATCATTTCTTTCTCACAACAACCGCTGGTTATTCCAAGGCAGACGTAAGAAAGACAGACTTGGAAACTCAATGTTTACACCATTTTATAATGAAGATTTTGTTAAAAAAAATCAATATCTAATTTTTCTATTACATTTCAGTGTTTCCTCTTCCTGTCCCTTCTGAATAACATTTTATTGATTCTGTCCTTAACGACTTAGAAATTTTTGTGATTTGTCAGTGGGAAATACTCTGTCTTGTATGGATTTCCTCCTGTTGGTTAAACGCCGATGGTGTACTTGGTGAATTAATAAAATGGCTTTGTCAATAAGCAAAAGTGAAGGCACTTTCAACATTTGTTTTGTAACCATTGCTTTCTAGTGCCTACACAAAATTAGTTGGCAGGATTAAAGAATATATTCAGCTTTTATCCTGTGTCTGAGTACTTGATCACAGAGGCATAGTTTAATCCAAACATCAATAGCTCGTCATCAATTCAGTCAGATGCAGCTGTCAAAATGGACTTTTGGCTTGTTTAGTGCTTTATGTTTTATCCTTTTTAGGGTCAGAGTATTTTCTTTGATTTTTTTTTTAAATGCTGAACACTTTCTTAATCTTTTAGACTTCAGAAACATCTGTTACAATTAAGTGAGGGAGGGGGAACTTTTGATTTCAGAGTGAAGTTCTTTCAAATCCTTTGTACTAACAAAATGAGAAATGGGCTAATGTATACAGTATGTGTTATCAATTCTAAAGTCTCCTGGCGAAAGTTATCAAACACAATAGAAGCCATTCTTAACTACTTCAGTATTCAGTTTGCATTTAAGGTTCAGCGTGTAGGCTCTTATTAACAAACTACTGTGTATGTGGAGATCAAACATGAGCAATTGGCAATTACAGAAGTAAAAATATTCAAATAACAATAAAAAGTATGGCCTAGTATACTGCTTACAATGTCAACACAATACGTAATAGAACATTTTAAATGATAGTGAAGGGTAAAGCAAAGATGGAACATATAGATAGGTATGAAGAATTAGAAAGTAAGGAGATTAATTTAAAGAAAGTTGCACATGAGGTCAGAGATGGTTTAATATTATCTCAGCAAGGGTAGGTGTGAATAAACATGTCCTGCTGCAGTATGTGCAGCCCGTGTCACTCCTTGTGTGTGTGTGAGTGAAACTAACAAGTTAGTTACTTCTTCCATTAAAGGCCTGGTTGAAGAGCCAAGCTTTCACCTTCTTCCTGAAGTAGAGATAGTCTTGGTGTTAAGTGGAGACTTTCAGGCAGTGCATTCCAGAGTGTGGGGGCTACTCTGGAGAAGGCTTGCTTGCGGGTATCACATCATGTAATGTCTTTTGGAGAGGATGTGGTTAGTGATAGTCCTTGAGAGGCCCTTAGTGTCATTGGCAGTGTGTAGAGGATCATCCTATTCAGGTGTAGATTAAACTACTGTGCAATAGCAGTACAGAAGTAGGAGATGTGGGTGACACATAGGCATATTTTCAAAGCACTTAGGGGGTCTATTACTAAGCTGCGATAGCGTTTTTAGTTTGTGGTAGAAATCAGCTGGCAGTAAACGTTGAGACGCCCATTATTTCCTATGGGCATCTTGGCATTTACCGCTAGTTGATTTCTACTGCTAGCTAAAAAACGCTACCGTGGCTTAGTAAAAGACCCCCTTAGATTTACAAAGTTATGTGGAGGGGCATAATCGAACGGAGACGACCATCTCTAAGGGCGCCCATGTCTAAGGACATCCCGGCAAAAGGGTGGGGCAACCCGTATTATTGAAACAAGATGGGCGTCCATCTTTCGTTTCGATAATCCGGTCGGGGACACTCAAATCATGAAATTTAGGTCGACCTTAGAGATGGTTGTCCCCGGTTTTCGGCGATAATGGAAACCAAGGACGCCCATCTCAAAAGCGACCAAATCCAGGCCATTTGGTCGTGGGAGGAGCCAGCATTCGTAGTGCACTGGTCCCCCTGACATGCCAGGACACCAACCGGGCACCCTAGGGGGCACTGCAGTGGACTTCAGAAAAAGATCCTCCCTTACCTTGGGTGATGAGTCCCCCAACCCCCCTAAAACCCAAAACCCACAACTGTACACCACTACGATAGCCCTTAGGGATGATGGGGGGCACCTACATGTGGGTACAGTGAGTTTGTGGTGGGTTTTGGAGGACTCACATTTACCACCACAAGTGTAACAGATGGGGGGGGGGGATGGGCCTGGGTCTGCCTGCCTGAAATACACTGCAACCACTACAACTGCTCCAGGGACCTGCATATTGCTGCGATGGACCTGAGTATGGCATTTGAGGCTGGCAAAGAGGCTGGCAAAAAATTTTTAAAACTTTTTTTTTATGGTGGGAGGGGGTTAGTGACGAATTGGGGAGTAAGGGGAGGTAATCCCCAATTCCCTCCGGTGGTCATCTGGTCAGTTTGGGCACCTTTTGATGCTTGGTCGTGAAAAAAAAGGGACCAAGTAACGTCGCCCAAGTGTTCGTCAGGGACGCCCTTCTTTTTTCCATTATCAGCCGAGAACACCCATCTCCTAAGCACGCCCCAGTCTCACCTTTACTACAATGCCGACACGCCCCTGTGAACTTTGGTCGTCCCCACGACGGAAAGCAGTTGAGGGCGCCCAAAATCAGCTTTCGATTATGCCAATTTGGGCAACCATACACCTGCTCCACGCCTAACTTAGGTGCTGGTATTTATGCCAAGTTTTCTAGTGTGTAGAGTTAGGCACAGGCATGGCTGCTAGGCATACAATAAACCCGCCTAGGCATATTCTATAAACCATGGGTGCAGTTTATAGAATACACCTAGGCGGAAATATTTTTTGAACCGATTTTTCAGGCGTTGGAGCGGGTCTGGGGTGGAGAGTGGGTGTATTGTGCACTAATCAGTTAGCATGTGGGCACTACCATTAGTACAGGTTTCAGAAAAATAGGAACAAAAGAGACTGTGATGTGAAAGCAAGAAACAAAGAGGAGAGAATAAAAGGAACCAGAGGCATCAGATGTTAATCAGTAGCCTTGAGCTTCCTGAATGTCAATAATCATGTGCCATACTGGGACCAAAACCTCCAAATTTTATTGATAAGAAACTTAAAAATATCTTGTAATTTTAATAATTTCTAAATACAAACAATTATATATATATATATATATATATATATATATATAAAAAGCAAAAGTTCCAAAATGTGAATTGCACCACTACTGGATGTCAACTGTCATCACACTTTTGAGCCAACAACCCAAAATAAATTTTGTGTGTAAAAAATATAACACATAATTGGTGACTACTTATCTGCATTTGCAGTGTCAGCGCTGTACAATCTCTATTGCCCAACGCTGATATCGCCACTAGAAACAGCGTTTTGGTTAAAAGACCTGCTTCTGGGGGCTATTGAATATCGCAATCACTCATACTTGCGGCTGGGTCACTGGCTCCAACCAAATGAAGTGAAATGGGTTGTTGGCTCAAAAGTGTTTCGGCACAGAGCCTTCCTCAGGGATCGTAGCAATTTTTTTTTTCACAGAGAGGACTGGTTGTTATGCATTGCAGTGCATACTGCTCAAGCATATTATTGATGCTTTTCAATTTGCAACTCTGTGAAGCTGACTTTGCTTTGAATTGCTACGACTCCTGATGAAGGCTTTTTGCCGAAACACGGCCCGTGTAGGTTCTTTGAGTCGGTAGTTTTTGGCAAATAAACTTTTTGATGCTTTTATTGTTTGTTTGCCTTGATCATTTGGAACTTTCCTCACTCTCACCCCTGTTGGTGCTGCTTGACTCTCCTGTAAGATTCATGAGGACCCCTCCTTGTGTTTGAAGGGGAGGTGATACCTGTGCATTTAGGGCTGGATTCAGTAAATGAGGTCTAAAATGTAGGCATATTGGAATAATGCACGTAGCAATATTCTATAAAAATTGCATCTACAGTAAGATATGGTTTAGGCCATGGGAGCATGCATACATTTAGGCGCAGCCATTTTTGCCACTAAAAACCTGGTGCAAATACCTGCGCCTAAATGTACGCGTGCTCCCCTGAATTCTATAACAGCGCACATAAATTTGATTGATGCCCCGACATGCATACACTCCTATGGCCGCACACCCTTTTCAGCTACACGTGTTGGAATTTATGCAAGCCTCTTTTTAGAACATTCCTAAACAGAACTGCGTGCAAATTCCAATTTTTGCCAATTAGTGATAATATTTGGCTGTTATCGACCAATTATTATCACTAATTGACTCATTACTCAGTTGAGTAGCATGCGTAAGTTGGCTATACGCACAATTTAACATGTGCTACTCGCTGTGCCTTATACAGAACCTAGCCCTTATTGTGTTTTCTGCTCTGTAAGTAGCTTTCAGGAGAATGAAAATGTTGTTTTTGTGGTAAATATTTGTGACTACCTCTTTTTATGACTGTTGCAATTTGAAAATATTCAAAATGTGTCCTATTTGGCCTCCAGAGGACAAAATGAATTTGGGTGAATCAAGTGCAGAGACTGTTCCAAGAGATGCTCACAGCCAAAGATGGTGATATGATTTCTCTGAGGTATTTAGCAGTGTTTTCATTGCTGTTTGCCATAAATTATTCTAGGTCCTGTGAACTTCTTAAGTGCCATAAAAAGTATCATATTTTCCCTGAATTCTTAAGGAAATTGTTCCATATACAACACCAGAGCTTGGCTGGGAGACAGTTCCCCCCACCCATTCTGTTTCTCTTTCTGCCTTCCTCTTCCCTTCTCCCAGCTAGGTTGATGTTGATAACTTTGTGGATCACTACGGTGTGTCTATCTTGAATGATGCTTATATCAAATATATTAAACTTAAACTAAGAGACAGTGTGTCATTTTCATGCCATGACTAGGCCATAAAGCAAATCTCTGGTGGCTATCTTCTCCAGTTTTCAATCTTTTGGGAACCATCTGGGGTCATTTCTCAGGTTAGGTTTGTTTAGTCTGTTTTGTAATGGTGTAACGTGGTCTTGAATGTTTAGCCTGCTTAAATAATACACAAGTTGATTCATGTTTAAACATTCCTGTAAAGGCTAGCTATATGTTACTTTTCCTAACCTCTGCAGGCTCTCCTGTTTCTTAATTTATGACAGGATGGTCTCTAACATTCTGACTAGCAGATAATGAACAGTTAGAAATCATAGTCGCCTATTTGCTAAGTTGAGTTAAGGCGATAATGCACGTCGGGCCAGATTCAGTAAATAGTGCCCAAATTTAGGGCCCTGTTTACTAAGTCGCGCTAAAGGCATGCTAGCGTTTTTAGTGCATGCTAACACTAAAGACACCCATAGGAGTATATGGGTGTTTCTAGCAATAATGCACACTAATTTTTAGCATGCACTAAAAACGCTAGTGCACCTTATTAAAGAGGGCCCTAAGAAACTGGAAAAAATCAGGGTTTTGCACTATTCTATTTAGGGCACCCCAAGTTCAGTTCTCAAGCCCATTCTCATGCCCAAATTTGGATGTCGGTATTTATGCCAACTGAAACCTGGTATAAATGCCGGTGCCCAGCTCTTGGCATTTGGGTGCAGAGATGCCACTATATTATAACTCTATGCACAATTTTTTGGAATGCTTCTGCCCTGCCCCTAGCCAGCCTCTTTTTGAGTTGCATACTAAGGGATTTAGGCATGTGTGGTTATAAAATAGCACCCAGGAAGATGCAATATTAGCATCCGTTGATTGCAATTAATTGGCTTGTAAGCCAATTAATTTGCACGCACATCTTCCAGTTTGGGGTGCTGTATATAGAATCTAAGGGAAGCAGAATTATTTTAGCCAATGCACGTTAAATAAAAATGAGCTATGAAGCATGCATGCAAAGGAGCTCATTACTGTGTACAATGAATAACACAGGTGATGTTAACATTCCCTTGGAAGCACTGGCCTGCTAACACATAAGCTGCTGTTCCCGGGAGCAACAGAAGGGGGCAAGCACAGTAAATCAATTTGCCCCAAACCCCCTTGGTGCCTTATTAAAATAAAGTGCACTCCACCATCATTTTCCCCCACTCAGATCCTTTTTCAAAATATGTTGGTAGCACCCATTCTCACCCAATACAGCCACCTCGATCCTTTTTCAAATATTTGTGCCAATTAGACCTTCTATCCACTGGAAATCCCCAGATCTAGTGGAAGGCAGGAGCAATCCTTGGTTGCTTCTGCCCTGGTGGCTACTTCCTCCAAAATGATGTCACGTGAGTCCTTAGCAGTAGCTTTGTGTCTGGCAATAGTAAAGTGAGAGAACAGCTAGGGACTCAGATGGTGCCATTTTGGGGAAGACATGACCAACTGGGGCAGGATGGGGAGGGAAGCCTACATAAGTACATAAGTGTTGCCATACTGGGACAGGCCGAAGGTCCATCAAGCCCAGTATCCTGTTCCCAACAGAGGCCAATCCAGGTCAGAAGTACAGTACAATACATTTTATGCTGCATATCCCAGAAATAAGCAGTGGATTTTCCCAAGGGAATTTTAATAATGGCTTACGGACTTTACTTTTAGGAAGCTATCCAAACCTTTTTTTAAATCCCGCTAAGCTAGCTGCTTTTACCACATTCTCTGGCAACAAATTCCAGAGTTTAATTACACATTGAGTGTACCACCAACATTTTTTGACCTAAGGCGATAGGGAGCCAGGAGGCCAGTAACATTTTTCTTCTAAAGGAATCAAGGGGTGGGACTGTTGGGAGGGGGGGTGGGGTTTATGTTTTTAGAAAGGCATAAACAGTAGGGACCCTTAACAAATTGAGGCTAACTTGGGGCAAGCTATCTTTGCTGTGCAGCAGCCTGTAACATGCAATATTCCTGATCACAGCAACACAAAAATATATTTGCTAATAATCTGTAGTATTGAGGTACAGCAGTTTAGTGACTCTTGCTTGAAATTTCCTGTAGTAAAGTAATGCACAAGTACGCTACTTTCTCTTAGGTTAGTTTATAAATAAATAAATACATAATAGGCTCTACAGCTTTTTTGTTTTAAAGGACAGATACTCATACAAAGAATAAAACTGGTATTTGTTATGTAGTTGTTATTATTATTTTTTTTTTACAGTTTTAAAGATTGAACGCGATTATATATTCCTATCTTGCAGTTTCTTTGCAGCTCCATCTTCAGCCTCTGAATGTTTTCTACGGCAAATTCTTGTTTCTGCTCTCTGTCTTCCAAGATGCAAACCATGAATCAACTGAGTTTCCATCTTGTGTCTCTATCTTTGACATGCTGTAGCTTGAGGGAACTATGACTGAGAGCAACCATATCCCTTCAGAATTAGAGAAGAATGAAGACCTGTCTGCAGTTTTTTTTTATTTTTCATATAAATTCTAAGAAGGAATTTTCATATTTGCAGCCATCAACATCTTTTTCATACTGCTGTTTTTTTTAACTTTTCATGTCACTTAACACAAATTTTATTAGATTAACATAAAGTGACATAAAATTATATAGCTTGATGTTAAACCTATTACAAGAAAAAAATGTTTTACTGCCTTTTTATAGCTTTCCCAATTAGCTATTAAGTTTCCCCTGTTTTTTTTATTCACACACAAATTCTAGGCTGCCTGTTTTTCCTTCCCTTACTTTTGCTTATCTCTTGATCAATATCCCTTGTAAAATTATAATAGCTGTGTCTGATTTCTTTATACATTATTCCGTAAAGCAATTGCTCTGGAAAAATAGAAGTCACTGGAGATTTATATGACTCTTTCCATAGCTGGCAGAAATCAGAGTTTCTGGTAACTTTAAAAACATTCCTGTGGAGTGAGAATGCCAGTGATAGCTATCTGCCAGGGTTTACCCATGCACATGTGAAATATAGCTTAGCGTATAGATTGTTTTATAATGTGGTCACTTGAGAGCAGAGGGCAAGGATGCCAGAAGCTGAATCCTTGTTGTAAAAAAGTCTAGACCATTGCAATTTAATTCATATAAGGGAATTGTGTTCTGTTTTTGGCTCTGGCCTTGTTTTTGTGTTTGAGAGCACATGATGTCATACTATGAAACATGTCACACCAAAAGGCATTCTTGCATTTATGTTGGCCAAAGTTTAGCCAAGTGTAGATGGCAGGCTGGATTTATAGGTACTTTGTGTTTAGGAACTCCAAACCTTTAGCTATGCTAGTAAATTTGAACAATGGCCAACAATGACCACACAACGAAGAGAAGTACAAGATTCATTATCAATAAATCACTCTAACGTTGAGTTCCTTTAATTAAAAGAGCTAAATGCAATTAATCTAATGGCATGAGTAAGAAACCAAGCAGTGGAATGGACTTATTAACTGGCATATCAGTTCGCTAGGAAGGGGGTTAATAATGTTCCTGGCTAAAAAAAAAAGCTGAATTACAATAGAAAAATAACTCAGTCTAAATAAAGCAAGACATGGGTGTGATTTTTTTAAAAGAACTAGGGGACCCTTTTACAAAGGCACAGTAGGATCGCCGTGTGTTCAGTGTGAGCCAAAATGAGACTACCACCAGGCTAGCGCATCCCCTGGCAGTAACTTTGGATTTGGTGCATGCCCATACCATCGGGACAAATTATTTTTTTAATTTCCTACCGCACACATGGTTTCCGGCGTTAATTGGCAGTTGGTGCGTGCTGACTGGTCACCGCACTTGTAGCGCATGAGCCCTTACTGCTAGATCAATGGGTGGCGTTAAGGGCTCAGGCCGTAAATAGGCACACGCTAGTTTAAATTTTACCGCAAGCCCTTTTCCTGGCCCATTGAAAAAAAAGCCCTTTTTCCCAGACGCGGTAAAAACTGGCCTGGTGAAAGCCAAAAACACGCATCAACTTTTTGCTGTGGCTTACTAAAAGGACCCCTTGGTGTCTAAATGGAAAACATAAAATACAATGTCTTTGTATATTTTAGGACATGGTTCCCAAACTTTTTCAGTTCATGGCACCCTTACAGGCTCATTTTCGAGAGAGAAGGATGCCCATCTTTCGACACAAATCGGAAGATGGGCGTCCTTCTCACAGGGTCGTCCAAATTGGTATAATCAAAAACCGATTTTGGACGTCCCCAACTGTTTTCCATCGCAGGGATGGCCAAAGTTCAAGGGGGCGTATCGGAGGCGTAGCAAAGGCAGGACTTGGGAGTGCCTAACACATGGACGTCCTCGACCCATAATGGAAAAAAAGGGCGTCCCTGATGAGCACTTGGACGACTTTACCTCTTCCTGTTTTTCTTATGACTAAGGCACAAAAAGGTGGCCTAAATGACCAGATGACCACCGGAGAGAATCAAGAATGACCTCCCCTTACTCCCCTAGTGGTCACTAACCCCCTCCCACCCTCAAAAAACATCTTTAAAAATATTTTTTGCCAGCCTCAGATGTCATACTCAGGTCCGTGTCAGCAGTATGCAGGTCCCTGGAGCAGTTTTAGTGGGTGCAGTGCACTTCAGGCAGGCGGGCCCAGGCCCATCCCCCTCCCTACCTGTTACGTTTGTGGAGGAAACAGTGAGCCCTCCAAAACCCACCAGGAACCCACTGTACCCACATCTAAGTGCCCCCTTCACCCTAAGGGCTATGGTAGTGGTGTACAGTTGTGGGTAGTGGGTTTTAGGGGGGGTTTGGGGGGCTCAGCACACAAGGTAAGGGAGCTATGTTCCTGGGAGCATTTTATGAAGTCCACTGCAGTGCCCCCTAGGGTGCCCGGTTGGTGTCCTGGCATGTCAGGGGGACCAGTGCACTATGAATGCTGGCTCCTCCCATGACCAAAGGGCTTGGATTTGGTAGTTTCTGAGATGGGCGTCCTTGGTTTCCATTATCGCTGAAAATCAGAAATGACCAAGTCTAGGGATGACCATCTCTAAGGATGGCCTAAACAGTGGCGTAGGAAGGGGGGGGGGCGGTCCGCCCTGGGTGCACGCCGCTGGGGGGGAGTGTCGGCTCCGCTGGTTCACTGCTCTCTCTGCCCCTGAACAGGTTACTTCCTGTTCCGGGGCAGAGAGAGCAAGGAACCAGCGGAGCCAACGCAGCTCCCAGCGACGACGTGCACTCGGGGCAGAGCGCCAGTGTTAAGAATGCGCTCCGAGGGGGGGTGCGCGCGCCAAGGGGGGGTGCGTCATGCTGCACCCGGGGGGGGGCTGCGCAGCGGCGACCCGCCCTGGGTGTCAGCCGCCCTCGCTACGCCACTGGGCCTAAATTTCAAGATTTGGGCATCCCCGACCATATTATCAAAACGGACATCCATCTTGTTGTGATAATACGGGTTTTCCCGCCCCTCCATTGGGACGTTTTACGAGGACGTCCTCAACAAAACTTGGGCGTCCCTTTCGATTATGCCCCTCTTAGTGTCTGAGTATATTTTCGCAGCACACTCCTGGCCACACAGGTCTTCCCCTCCTGTCACACAGGTCTCCACCCCCCTCAGCCAAACATGTCTCTACCGCCCTCCCTGCCACACATCAAGGGGAGATTCTATATATGGCGCCTAAAAAAAAATCAGCACTCAAATTAGTGCTGACTAAGCATAGTGAATAAGTGGTGCCTAGATTTAGGCGCTACCGCTGATTATAGAATATGCTTAGTTGATATTTCAGCACCTAAATCTACGAGCATCCATTCACACCAAAAAAAATGTGGCGTAAATCCCAGCATGTAGATTTAGGCACACTGGGCTATGTTCTATAACTAGGCACGTAAATTTCAGAAAGCTCACAAAATGCCCATTTCCCTGCCTATAACCACGCCCCCTTTTGCCTGCATGCATTAGATGTTGGAAGTACATCGTTACAGAATATGCTTAGCGAGTTGTGCGCCTAAATTTTAATCAGTGCCAATTAGTGCTCATTATTGCTTGTTAAGTGCTGTTATCAGTGCTTATTAGCTTGTTAAGTTATGCGCATTGTTATAGAATCCGCGCCAATTTTGGCATGGATCTCTAGGCGCACTATATAGAATCCTGGGGATCATGTCTAATATTTGTCCCTCCTTGCACTATCTCTCCCTTCCATTCACTCCTATGTTCAACATTTCTCCCTATTTGGCCTCTCTCCTCTCTCCATGCAGCATCTCCCCCTCTCCTCAACCCCCATATACAAGATTGTACCTGTTTGCTGTATCTCTCCCTTCCTCCTCCTCCAACTCATTTCCAACAATTATGCCCCTCATTACTCCTGCAGCATTTCTCCTTTCCTCCCCCACCACATCCACAATTCTCCCTTTGCTTCAATGGGTTCCCGACAGCGATAGCGATTCCCATACGGTGCCTGTCTCTAACCCAGAAGCTTCCCATTTGCCAAGTCCTGCCCCCAGGTTAGAAGCAGGCATCATATGGGAATCGCTGCCTCAGACCTGTTGAAGCAGAAGTGGCGCTGTTAAGGGTGCAGTGCAATACCTTTCTCAGCAGCAGTGGCAGTGGTGGGCAAGATTCACTGCTCTTGCAGTCTCTTGCAGGGCATGGAATTCATTTTGGCGTGCATGTGTCCTTATCCCATCTCTCTCCACAGCACCCCAGTGAGTTCACCACGGCGCACCAGGGTGCTGTGGTGCACAGTTTGGGAAACGCTGTTTTAGGGGGTTTTATAAGCTAGCACCGGAAGCACAATGGAAACATAAGCTTCTGATACTGCATGCTGATTTGATAAGCATTAATATATAAAATGGCTGGATATGCTTACATTCTTGAAAAGGTACGGAAGTCAAGCTATTATGTGTAGTTCCATTATTGCATTCTAGTGACTTGCTGAAACTCAGTGGAGGGGCTGAATGTACATTAAGGGGGCAGGGTGTGTATGTGTGCATGGGTGCAGGATACATATGTAAACAGAGTAAACATAGTAGACGACGGCAGAAAAAGACCTGCACGGTCCATCCAGTCTGTCCAACAAGATAAACTCATATGTGCTACTTTTTGTGTATACCTTACCTTGATTTGTATCAGTCATTTTCAGGGCACAGACCGTATAAATCTGCCCAGCACTATCCCCGCCTCCCAACCACCAGCCCTGCCTCCCACCACCGGCTCTGCCACCCAATCTCAGCTAAGCTGTGAGGGGGGATGTTGTATAGTTATATGTGGTGTAGTCATATTATATATGTCAGAAGTAGTGGGGGGAGGGCAAGGGGTATGTGTGAGGGGTTTGGGTGGGTACTGTGGATTTATTAGGGTGTGGGTTGGGGTAGCATGTGTGTGTGAATACGCCAGTATGTGGGGGCATATGTGTGGAGTAGTGTTGAGTTCAAGTTCAAGTTTATTTTGATATACTACAAAGTCATTATAAAATATCTGAGTGATTCACAATATCAGTTAAAATTGGGTAATACGTTTAATAAAATAACAAGACAAAATAAGAACAAGCAAATGGAAATAGAAGGAAAAACACTAGGAAAAAAACAGGAGTTAAAATATACAATAGCACAGGGGATTAGGAGCAAAAGGGATGGAAAGTACAAAAGAGGCAGGGGTGTACTGTTTAAGTAAATTACAGAAAAGGGCCAAAGGGACTCATTTTTGTTGAAAGGCTTGAATAAACAGATACGCCTTGAGGTTGTTTTTAAAGATTTGATAGGTGGGTTCTTTCTTAAAAGAGAGGAGAAGGGCATTCCAGAGAAAAGGTGCAACAATATCAAAACAAGTATTGTGAAGAGAATCTAGCCAGATACAGTGGAAAAAAAGAACTATTAGCAATTGTCTATGTGAAGAACATAAGGTATGTTATGGAGCATAAGGTATGAGAAGATCTGATAAGAATAACGGAAAGCCAGATTGTAATATCTGATAAATAATGGTAAGATATTTAAAGGTGATCCTAGAGGAGACCAGGAGCTAGTGTTCTGAAATATGCAAAGGGGTAACATGATCATATTTCTTATTACCAAGGAGTAATTTGATAGCAATATTTGAGAAAGTGGTAAACCATAGTATAAAGTGTTACAGTAGTCCAATTTGTGATGACAAGCACTAGAAGTAGAATTCTAAGAGAAGAAATCTCTAGCATTGAACAAACACAATGGAACTGCCTTAAAGTAAAGAAGCTACATTGAATAATTGTTGAAATTTGCTTTCCAAAATAAAGAAAGCTGTCTAGATAGAGCCCAAGAACCTTTACTGAGTCTTTGAGGGGAACTGCAGTTCCATGAATGAGAGGGGGAGAAGGAAAGGACATAGAGGGACCTGAAGAACCTGAGAAAAAAAATGATTGCTTCTGATTTAGCAGGGTTAAGTTTCATATGGTTTTCAGCAATGCCATAGTGTCCAATTATGATGTAATTAAAGGCATGGACTGAAAGGAGGAAGAGTCAAGATGGGAAATAATCTGAATATCATCTGCATATATATAAAAGGAAAGGTTAAGTGATTTAAATTACCCAAATATTGACTGGATAAATGTTACATCACAGAGAGGCAGGGATGTAAAATTCCTAGACGTAATAAATTACTGCTTCTTGGAGCAAGTGGTCTAGAAACTGATAAGAGGAGGAGCTATGTTAGAACTAGTCCTTAGTGGAATGCAGGGCATAGTACAAGAGGTAACAGTATTGGATACACTGGGAAACAGTGATCATAACATGATCAAATTTGACTTAGTATCTGGAGTGAAGTCACAAAGAAAATCTACTGTAGCACCATTTAATTTTTGAAAGGATAACTATGATAAAATGAGGAAAATGGTTAAAAAGAAGCTAAAAGAATCCACTGCAAAGGATAGGATTTCAAAAAAGGCATGCATGTTGTTTAAAAATAACATTTTGGAAGCCCAGAGCAGATGTATTTGACATATTTACAAAGGTGGGGGGAAAAAAAAAAGCAAACAACAGGCAGCATAGTTAAAAGGTGAAGTGAAAGAAGCTATTAGAGTCAAAAGAACATCTTTCAAAGGATGGAAAAAGGACCTGAATTAAGAAAATAAGAAGCAACATAAGCACTGGCAAGTTAGATGCAAAGCATTGATAAAAAAGGCTAAAAGAATATATAAAGAGAAACTTGAAACAAAGGCAAAAACTCGCAGTAACAACTTTTTCAGGTACATCAGAAGCAGAAAGCCTGTGAAGGAATCTGTGGGACCGTTAGATCATGAAGGAGCAAAAGAGGTACTAAGGGAGGACAAGGCTATAGTGAAGAGACTGAATGAATTCTTTGCTTCAGTCTTTACAGAAGAAGATGTAAGAAATCTGCCTGTTTCTTCCTTGTATGCAGCTCATTTTTTATCTGTCCCATATATGAGAATGATTGCTGTTCCTTACAATTTGTCACCAGGGGCCCACAAACTTGTGATCTGTCTCTGATAAAATGTCAATGACAAATAAATGACATAAGCAGAAGTAGGTTGCATAGAAAATGAAACGTAGTCCATGTAGATATTGGTAGATGGAAGAAAAGAAAATATTTTGCTTGGTCAAGTTACTGTTAGTGTTATGAGCATGAGATGAAGACTGTCAGAATTTAAGAAAGAATAGGACAAGCATATAGGATCCCTTAGGAAAAGGAGGAGTTAGTGGTTTCTGAGGAAGGCCCTTATCTGCTGTCAAGTTTCTATTGCCTCCTATCCCATGAATTTCTACTTTCGTCAGGAGTATTTCATGAGGTACTTTGTCAAATGCCTTTTGAAAATCCAGATACACAATATCGACCAGCTCATCTTTATTCACATGCTTATTCACCCTTTCAAAGAAATGTAGTAGATTGATGAGGCAAGATTTTCCTTCTCTAAATCTATGTTGGCTTTGTTTCATTAATCTGTGCTTATGTATAATCTCTGTCATTTTGTTCTTTATAGTAGTCTCTATCATTTTGTCCGACACTGATGTCAGGCTTGCTGGTCTATAATTTCCCGGATCATCTCTGGAACCCTTTAAAAAAATTGGCGTTACATTGGCCACCCTCCAATCTTCCGGTACCATGCTTGATTTTAAAGAAAATTACATATTAATAACAATAGCTCCGCAAGTTCATTTTTCAATTCTATCAGTACTCTGGGATGTATACTGTCAGGTCCAGGCGATTTGCTACTCTTCAATTTGTCAAATTTCTCCATTACATCTTCCGTGTTTACAGAGATTTTTTTCAGTTTCTCTGACTCATCAGAATTGAATACCATTTCTGGCACTGGTATCTCTCCAACATCTTCCTTAGTGAAGACTGAAGCAAAGAATTCATTTATTTTTTTTCACTATGGCCTTGTCTTTCCTGATTGCCCCTTTTATCCCTTGGTCATCTAGTGGTCCAACTGATTCTTTTACAGGCTTCATGCTTCTAATAACCAATATTCTATGTTTTTGCCTCCAACACAATCTTCTTTGCAAAGTCTCTCGTTGCCTTCCTTATCAGCACTTTGTATTTGACTTGCCATTCCTTATGTTGTGTCCTATTACTTTCAGTTGGATCCTTCCATTTTTTGAAGGATTTTCTTTTAGCTCTAATAGATTCCTTCATCTCACTTTTTAACCATGCAGGCTGTCATTTGCCCTTCCTTCCTCCTTTTTAATACATGGAATATATCTGGTTTGGGCTTCCAGGACGGTATTTTTGAACAGCATCCATGCCTGATTAAAATTTTTTGACCTTTGCGCACTTCTGAGATGCATGCACATCTTAGTTGGCCAATGAACTCTTAACCATTAATAATTGAATGCTAATAACTAATTATTGATGTTAATTTCCGACAATTAAAAGTTGAACATGATTTTATAAAGATGTGTGCCTATCTCTCATAGCATACAAACCAAATGGGAGCGTGGCCATAGGAGGGGCATGGGTGTTCCAAAGACATGCACACCTTATTATAAAGTACTAGATATCCATGCCCAACTTGGGCGCCGGAACTTACACCCCATTTTAGCATGTATAAGTCTGCTGTCTAGAGTAGGGTGCAGGAATTGTCGCTATGTGCTATTCTATAAAGGGTGCTTACCCTTTATAGAATTGCACGCAGCATGGATCTTTTTCAGTGCTCCAATTTTGCCGCCATTTATATAATTTCCCCCATAGCTTATATGTTTGACTTAGACACCTCAGGTTCCTTCTTGTCCCCTCCCCCCCAAGGCCAGCATCTCTCCCTTTTTCTTCCATCCCTCCTAATCCATTCTATGGGGGTCTATCAAATGTCCATCTCTCTTCCCTGTCTCCGTTCTGCACCCCCCAGGTCTAGTATTGCTCCCTGTGCCTCCTTCCCTCACAAATCTTGGCATGTCTTCCTCTCCCTCTCCCCCCAACACTATGAGTCTCACATCTCTGTCTTTCTCCCTTATTTTCAGCACTTACAAAATCTATTAGAGACTGTAAGTGCTGAAAATAAGGGAGAAAGAGAGAGATGTGAGGCTCACGGTGCCTGCAGACCCTTAAAATCGGTAACAGAAAAAGCCAGTTTTTTGTTACTGATATCATAACTTGAAGGTAGGATCCTGAGAGCCATCATTTCTCTCTCTCTCTCTTTCTCTCCCTTTCTTTTCCCAGTCTTGCAGTCCAGCATCTCTCACTTCCACTCCCCCTTGGCCCAGCATCTCTCACTCCCTCCCTTCGGACTTCCAACTTTGCTTTTATGGGCAGTAGCACTGAAATAAGCTGCCTTCAACCAGGATAAGGCCTTTCCTCTGTCTTGTCATGCTCACTGGAAACAAGAAGTTGTATCAGAGAATGCAGGACTTAACAGAGTAAAGCAGTGGCCTAGCCAGCCCCAGTATTTTGTATGGGCCCAGAGTTAATTTAGATGGGCCCTTCCACAACATGCTACCTCCCCCCCCCAAGATCTAAAAAAAAATGTAGGGTTTTTTTCCACCTACCCCATCAACATCTCTCCTTCATGGCATCTCGGCATCTGCCCACCAGTCCCTGAACCCCATCTCTCCACAGTGTACCTTACAGGCATCCTCGGTGCCTGCAGTGATCCATTATTGCTGCCTGTGCTGGCCCCACAGGCTTCCATCAGCTGGATCTCGCTAGACAGGAAGCAGAAAATGACATCAGCAAGGGCAGGACCCGGCCGATGGAAGCCTGCAGGGCTGGCATAGGCAGCAATAATGGATCACTGCAGTTGCTGGGGGTGCCTGTAAGGTACACCGAGGAGGGACGGGGTTCAGCGATGGGTTGGCAGATGCTGGGGTACCACAGAGGAGGAGAGATGTTGATGTGGGGTTCCGCCACTGGGTGGGCCTAAGCCAAGAATGGGTGGGCTACGCCACTGGAGGAAAGGCCTTCCATAAGCCAGAGGCAGCATGTTTCAGCACTGCTGCCCTCAAGAGCAAGGTTGGCAGGCTGTGAAAGGGAATGGCAGCGAGAGATGCTGGTCTGTGGGAGGAGGGAAGGAAAGGGTAGGGGGAGGGGGAGAGAGAGAGAGAATGAGAGAGAGAATATAATGCCAGACTACAGGAACAGGGACTCAGGAGCTGTCAGTGACAAAAAACTGGCTTTTCTATTACCAATTTTAAGGATCTGCCGACAGCCTGCCTGGTCTTTGAAAAACCAGCCATTTGATAACCTGTCACGATTGTGACTGTATTCCATGCTTACACTTACCTTACCCCCGAGTGACTGGGCCCTGTGGTTGCCGTGGACTGTCTTTTCCTGTTTCCCAGACATCCTCCAGGTTCAATTCTGGTCCTGATGTTCCAGCACTCCAGACTTGCCCCGGTGTTTCTGCTGCCAAGCCTCACCTGTGACCTCATCTGTAATTGCCTTTATTAAGCTCCTGAGAATTGTCAGACTTGCCTTTGCAACAGAGGTCTTCAGATGAGCTTCGTCTGTGAGTGCTTGTTGCAGTTCTAGCCTTGCTAGTTCTGGTCTTGTTTGTCTTACTCTAGCTCCCTTCTGGTTGTATCTGCCCTGTTTGTTTTCAGCTTTAGTTCCTTCCTGTTTATAGCTGCCCTGTTCGTCTTTAGCTTTAGTTCCCTTCCTGCTTGTTCCTACCCTGTTTGTCCTTAGCTTCAGCCCAACCCTGCTTGTGTCTGTTTTGTTTGAGAATCCTGAAGCCTGCTCTAGTCAAGCTTGCTCGAGTATCCTGTATCCTGTTTCTGCCAAGCTTGTTTGGAAATCCTGGATCCTGCTTGAGTACCCTAAATCTAGTCCCAGTCAAGCCAAGTCCATCTCTGCTTCAGCTTCCTGCCAAGCCAAGGCCGTGCTAGCATTTGTTTCCAGTCCAGCCAAGCCAAGTCTGTTCCAGCATTTTTTTCCAGTCCAACCAAGCCAAGTCCATTCCAGCATTTGTTTCCAGTCCAGCCAAGCCAAGTCTGTGCCAGCATTTGGTTCCAGTCCAGCCAAGCCAAGTCCGCTCCAGCATTTGTTTCCAGTCCAGTCAAACCGGTTCGAGACTCCTGTACCTGGTACCAGCCTGGTGGTGTTTGGCCTCGCTTCCAGTTTGGGTGGTTCATCTGCTGTTGCCAGTGTCTGGCAGCAGCCCAAGGGCTCACTACTCCGGATCATCTGTAGTGGCATGACATAATCCTACCTTGAAGAAGCTTATAAAGAGACTTACTCAGAGGCTTTCTCTCTGGGGAGAGGTGTCCCAGAAAGAGCAGTATTGTAAAAGACTTTAGCAGAAATCTGAGACTGTAAGTGATAAAAATAATGTTTCTATTTTACCCTTTCCTTATATAGTTGCTTTAAGCATTGTCCTATGTTCTTTGCTTGAAGAATCCAAATTTAAGTAAACCCTTTTGTTCAAATCTGAAATTCTGGCCTGGAAAGTCTCATTGAGTGTGGAGTGAATGGATTATTGTTTCGTTAGTTTCCCAGTTCAAGCTGGTCCTAGTCCTGATCTCCCTACTAAAAATTATTTAAAGTAACATGCTTGATGCTCACTTGGCAAAAGAGAGGTTAACTAAGGTTTGATACTAATTTTTAACATTTATTTTGTGATGAGTTGTATTTATAAATATTGTGCTAATAAATTGCCTATGGTAGTGGGGAGCCCATGATGGGAGAACTTTTTTTTATAGGGGGCTTGATTTTGTGGCAATTTCATGGCATAGCTGTGACTTTGGGCTAGGCTTTGAAGCCTGATGCTCCCATGGTGAAACTAATAATGCTTATGAAGTTGAATGCAAGTTGTGTTATTGTTATATCTCAGAAGTCAATAAACTGTGGTATTGAGCTGACGCAGGTTGGTGACTCCTTCGGTAAATTAAGGTGTGATAAAAGTCCAATTTTTAGTGCACCTTGATAACCTTCCCTCTTTATATTCTGGATTAGATTCATCTAGGGTTTATATATTTTTATTGACAGCTTGTGTTTTCTGGTGTTTAAATGTACCGTAGTTTGTTTTATATTATTACTCACTAAAAGATTCTTTTACTAAAGATTAGCTCAAGTTATGTGCATCGGGGCCCATAGAAATAAAATGGGGCCTGCTGCATATAACTCAAGCTAACCTTTAGTAAAAGACCCCCTAAACGATTTTGCCATAGATTGGCAGGTTATATGTTTTTTAAATAAAGAGGGGAATAAATTATTTTATTATATAACTACAAGAATTACCATTTCTACTAGATGGCATCAGAAGTTTATAAAGATTTTGATTGGGTATTAGCAATACTAGTTCACTAGGGACCCTTTTACTAAGCTGCGTAGGCACCTACGCACACCCAAATTGGAGTTACTGCCCGGTTACTGCGTCACCCTTGCAGTAATTTCAATTTTGGCGCACATCCGCTATGCGTGTCTGAAAAATATTTTTTATTTTCTGATGTGCGGCAGCTACGCGCGTCAACTGGAATTTGACACGCGTAGACCATTACCGCCCAGTTATGTGAGACTTTACTGCTAGGTCAATGGCTTGCGGTAAGGTCTCAGACCCAAAATGGATGCACGGCAATTTTCATTTTGCCGCATGTCCATTTTAGACAAAAAAAAGGCATTTTTTGTAGGTGCGCTAAAAAATAATTCTACGTGTCTACACTACCGCAGGCCATTTTTCAGCACACCTTAGTAAAAGGACCCCCAAGCTTGCTATGGCTATGGTTTTCTATTATATTACTCTGCTACTGATCAGTACCACATAGTGCTGAAAAACTGAAATATTTCATTGTAACATAAAGTAACCCTTTGTAAAAGAAGAAATTGCTTTGTATTTATTATTTTCTTCTTCTCAAGAACCATATATGAGCAGACCTCTTCTTGTAAGACTTGAGCAGTCATATTTCCAAATTCATTATATACATCTGATCTGTTAGTCTTGGTTTTCCTTTACAAGTCTCTGTGTCTTTCCTATGTTGGCTTTCATCATTTTTTCCCCCTACTGATTGGTGTCACCTCACATGCTTAGAATGTCTGCCTGGTTCTTCAGAGTGTGAACGCATTCCCCAGATTGCTGATTTGCTCGTTTCACACCAGTGTCAAAATTGTTTATTAAATTTGGCACCTCCTAATACTCAGTCACTATTCAAACTCTAAATGGTAAATAAGAATGTGCAGCTAATAGGCCTAGCAAACTCATTTAGGGGAGGTCTTTCTTACTAGATTGCAAGCATCGTGAAGCAGGGACTGTCTATTATGTTGTCTGTAAGCACTGCATACACCTGATAAAGACAATAATAATACACTTAAAGTTCCCCCTCCCCCTATTTTGTGTATATGGTAAATATGTTGGTAAATAGGGCCCTATTGAGTTTGATCAAAATGTCAAGGCAAGATTCTTTAAAATCACCATCACCTCTTTGCTATAAACCTTTTTCTTATGTTTAATACAAGTGCTAGGTTATGATTCTTTCTAGAGCCTGATTAACATGAAAAATAAAACTGCAGAAATCCTTTTCAATGGCAGCACTGTTTCATCAAGAGATGGATTTTGCTCTTAATTAGCCAGCAGGCCACAAGGGATGTGTCGAGAGTCATGGGTGTGAAAGAGCCTCCAGCAGGAAGAGATCAATCTGTGGGAAAAAAAATGGTGACTTGGGGAATAATTGGCAGCTCCGGTGAACGTGGGCTGGCTGTAATACTGAAAATATGTTCCCGTGTAGGAAGGGAACCTGCTTCATTCTCTTGTCGAGGTGGCACATTTCAAACTAAAGAAAAGCAGAGTTATATATAGCGAGCTATTCAATGGGCCTATATTTCTTTCTTTTATAATCCCAGTTTCATTAGCTCTGTTTGAATTTTGTGTGTTTCATAACAGTGTTTCACTTATGGAAGTAGAATGGTTGGCTTCATTAATTGGGCTTTGGTGTTTGAAATACCTCAGAAGGTGCTGCATACCAATTAAAAATGCTTTGGCATGTGACATAGCACACATCCAACTTGCTTTATTTTATACCTACTATGTAGCTGTATAGCTTGACAATTCAAAATAAAAATAAATGATTAAAATATTTTTTTCTTTTTCATAGTAAATGATGGTGGGGCTTGTATTTTGGACTCTTGCTGCACAATGCCATGCTCAACATTTTTTCAGCCATTATTTTTTTTTTATTCTACCTTTTAAAACTATTGCAGACTTCTTAGATATATCTCCATATTTGATATGAGCTCTCTCTCTCTATCTCTCGCACATTCTGCTCAATCAACTTTCTTTTCCCATGTTCTGTTTGGTCATAATTTTAATCCTGTTGCAAGCAGTCACATAGCCAGACCTTCTGTTGTGTGGAGGGCTGAGCCCAAAGTGGGGGGAACAAAATTATGTTCTGAGCCCCCACTCTCTGCCCTCTCCCCCAAGATCTCCAAATACTCAGAGGTAGTGGAGATCTCCAACCCTTGCCAGCAGAACAGGTCCTCCATCGGTGGTCTGACAGTCATAAGAACATAAGTATTGCCATACTGGGACAGACCAAAGGTCCGTCAAGCCCAGCATCTTGTTTCCAACAGTGGCCAATCCAGGTTACAAGTACCTGGCAAGATCCTAAAACAGTACAATATATTGTATGCTGCTTATCCTAGAAATAAGCAGTGGATTTCCCCAAGTCCATTTTAATAATGGCACATGAACCTTTCTTTTAGGAAGCTAGCCAAACTTTTTTTAAATGCTGCTAAGCTAACTGCTTTACTACAGTCTCTGGCAACGACTTCCAGAGTTTAGTAACATATTGAGTGAAGAAATATTTTCTCCGATTCCTTTTAAATGTACTACTTTGTAGCTTCATTGTGTGCCCCCTGGTCCTCGTATTTTTGGAAAGAGTAAACAATCCACTCCACTCATTATTTTATAGACCTCTACCATATCTCCCCTCAGCCATCTTTTCTCCAAGCTGAAGAGCTCTAGCCACTTTAACATTTCCTCATAGGGAAGTTGTCCCATCAATGGCACTTTCCATGGGCTGCCAACATGTCAGCCCTCGCTTAGCTAGGGAGGTATGGTTCAGCCAGGGGAAATAAAAGCTCAGGGCTGGGGAAAGACAGAGAGGTGCGGACTCGGAGCAGGAAGAAGCAGACCTCCAAAGTACTCCTACAAAACATATGTCTGAAGGATGAGACAGGTAGCCATGAAGTAGGGAAAGGTATCCATTTTTACTTTTTTTTTTATTAAGCATTTGTTATAAACCCGATTAACTGGTCATATCATGACAGTTTATAGAGCAGAGTATATATAAACTCTACAGTAAATTTAAGACAGGTATAAATCCTTTAAAATATACAATTAATAAAATAGGGAAGAAGACACATAAGGATTAGGAAGAATAACATGAAAAATTTCCAGGTTTTCACAATATGGATAAAGACGGAAAACAAAAGGTTATATACATATGATTTCATCAACCCCATCCGACTTGAGGCCTTAATAAATTCAGGGTCCTTTAACTAAAATGCATTCAGATTTGTCATTAACACAGGATTTTCCCATTCATTAACTACAAATCTAATGCAGCACTTTTTAGGGCATTTTCACTTTTATTAAAATTTAGGTTGCGTACTAATGTTGTCATTAGCAAGCGGTACCTGCTAGGAATTACTGTGGAGCACTTACTGCCTAATATAACCCTGGATAATATATATCATGCTGAGATTTCTTTGTGGAAATCAAAGCATATTCCATAACAATGCGCATAACCTGATTGGTTAATAAGCCAATCAGTGCTGATAATTGTCAATTAACAAGCAGTTGATTGACAACTGGATTGGTCGTTGTCGAGGACAGGATGCTGGGCTCGATGGACCCTCGGTCTTTTCCCAGTGTGGCATTACTTATGTACTAATTGACATTAATTAGAATTTACGCATAGAACTGTCTAAGCGTATTCTATAACATTCTGCACATAAAATGTAAGTTGCACAGTTGAACAGGGGTGTGGCCATGGGAATGGAATGGGCGGGTTGTGGGCATTTCTAAAATCTATACATGATGTTATAGAGTACACCTGGTCTGAGCCTAATTTAGGTATTGGCATTTACACCAGGATTTACTTGGCGTAACTCCCCTTGACTAAATTTAGTTGCAGGGACTGGTGCTCAGGCACGTTCTATAAACCGTGCAGAAATTTAGGCTTATTCTATACAGTACACCTAAATTAGGGCATACATTGTAGAATGCGCTTAGGCAAATTTCCTTTCACTGCTGAATTTTTAGGCGTGATATATGGAATCTAGTCTATAATGTGCTAGCTGAATAATGCTTCCATGCCCATTCCTTGCCCATGACCCCCAGAAAAATTCTTTAAAAATTGCTAATACCACACACCAAAAAGCAAAGTACCACAAAATGTTTTAATGCATTTCTGTGGTTGCCTGTTTGCGTACAATAACTGTGTGTTAAGGGCTTAACGCCCTTTAGTAAAAGAGCCTCTTAAACAATTAAATATTATAGGAGTGCTGTAATAGCCATTATTTGAGCACACATTTAAATTTCCTATGATTATGATCATAAAGTTATTGGTAAGGAATTCAAAATAAATGGAGCTACATAGCAGAATGTTCATTATGAGAATGATCTAATCTTCATCTGTGTAAAGAGGGAATAACTAATAAATATACATTCCAGGATCTAAGAAATCTAGAGGGGAAGTACAGGATAAAACATGATGCTAAATGAACTGAGGTATCATTGTAGCAGGCACAATAAGCTAAAATTAATATTTTATATTAAAATAGTAGATGACGGCAGATAAGGCGGTAGAATGAGAGGGCATAAAATGAGATTGAAGGGGGTAGACTCAAGAAAAATGTCAGGAAGTATTTTTTCACGGAGAGGGTGGTGGATGCTTGGAATGCCCTCCCACGGGAGGTGGTGGAGATGAAAACGGTAACGGAATTCAAACATGCATGGGATAAACATAAAGGAATCCTGTTCAGAAGGAAGGGATCGTCAGGAGCTTAGCCTAGAATGGGTGGCAGAGCCGGTGGTTGGGAGGCGGGGCTAGTGCTGGGCAGAATTATACGGTCTGTGCCGGGGCTGGTTGGTGGGAGGCGGGGATAGTGCTGGGTAGACTTATACGGTCTGTGCCAGAGCCGGTGGTGGGAGGCGGGGCTGGTGGTTGGGAGGCGGGGATAGTACTGGGCGGACTTATACGGTCTGTGCCCTGAAAAAGACAGGTACAAATCAAGGTAAGGTATACACAAAAACTAGCACATATGAGTTTATCTTGTTGGGCAGACTGGATGGACCGTGAAGGTCTTTTTCTGCCGTCATCTACTACTATGTATGGTCTATCCAGTCTGTCCAACAAGATAAACTCACAGCCTAAGGTATGATGGGACACTACATACGCATACTTATCTTGATTTGTCCTTGCCATTTTCAGTGCACAGACCGAAGAAGTCTGTCTGGCACTGGCCTTGTTCTCCCACTACTGAAGCTGTCATCAAAGCCCTACTCCTGCCCATCCAAATCTGTCCAGCCATGATCAGGACACAGACCATAAAAGTCTGCCCAGCACTGGCTTTGCTTCCAATTACTGGAATTGCCAACCAAGCTTTGCTAAGTTTGTTTGGTTTCATTTCTTCCATATTTATTTATTTATTTATTGCATTTGTATCCCACATTTTCCCACCTCTTTGCAGGCTCAATGTGGCTTACAATACATCATGAATAGTGGAAGCATATAAGAAGATATACATTTAGCATTATAGAAGGATCTTGGGTAACATGATAATGATAGAACATAGTAGTAGTTTAACAAGAAAACTTGATAATGATAGAACATACTAATAGTTAACAAGCAAATTTTGCAAGGCAGTTCTGGATATTTGTATTGGAGTTCATATTTGTTGGTCTTGTGGTATGTCTTGTTAAAGAGATGGGTCTTCAGTATTTTGCGGAAGTTGTTTAGTTCATAGAGCGTTTTTAAGTTGCGCGGCAGCGTGTTCCAGAATTGTGTGCTCAGGTAGGAAAAGGTTGACGCATGCATTGGTTTGTATTTTAGACCTTTACAGTTGGGGAAGTGAAGCTTAAGGAATGTGTGGGATGATTTTTTGGCATTCCTGCGTGGTAGGTCTATAAGGTCTGACATGTAGGCTGGGGCGTCTCCGTGGATGATTTTGTGAACTAGGGTGCATATTTTGAACGTGATGCGTTCTTTGAGTGGGAGCCAATGTAGCTTTTCTCGTAGGGGTTTAGCACTTTCATATTTTGATTTGCCGAATATGAGTCTAGCTGCAGTATTCTGAGCTGTCTGAAGTTTCTTGATTATTTGCTCTTTGCAGCCAGCGTAGAGTGCATTGCAGTAGTCTAGATGACTGAGTACCATTGATTGTACCAGGTTGCGGAAGACGGTCCTTGGGAAGAAAGGTCTTACTCTTTTTAATTTCCACATTGAGTGGAACATCTTCTTGGTTGTGTTTTTCACGTGATTCTCAAGTGTTAGGTGTCGGTCAATGGTAACTCCAAGAATTTTTAGGGTGTCCGAGATTGGAAGATTCAATTTTGGTGTGTTAATGGTGGTGAATTTGTTCGTGTTATGTTGCGAGGTGAGTATTAGGCACTGGGTTTTTTCTGCATTGAGTTTCAGTTGAAATGCGTCCGCCCATGTGTGCATGATATGTAGGCTTTGGTTGATGTCATTGGAAATTTCCTTTAGATCTTGTTTGAATGGGATGTAGATAGTTACATCGTCTGCATATATGTATGGGTTGAGGTTTTTATTTGATAGTAGTTTCGCCAATGATATCATCATTAGGTTGAATAAGGTCGGTGTCTTGTCCACAAGGAGGGTGAGCCCTTAGATTCCGTAAGGCCCAGAAGGACCTCAAAGGACAGCCGTGCAACCCCAAGTCTTCACCCGCGGCGACCGCCGTTCACCAAGGGTTGAGCCCCCAGCTGCAGGCGGCCAACGGGACTTCAGGAACCGCGGGGTTGCCGGACTGACCTGGACTGGAACCGGGAGAGAAGCGGGCAGGTGGAATAGAAAAGTCCAAAAACTGGCAGCAGATCAGGACAGGCAGCTAACAGCGTAGTCGGAGTCAGGCCAGAGGTCAAGGCAGGCGGCTAGTAGAGAAGTCAAAGTCAGGCTGGAGGTCTAGACAGGCAGCTAGGCAGAGATACCAGGAAACAGTCCAAAGTCCAGAATCAGCAAAACCAGGAAAACGACGAAACACAGGAACCACGGAGATTGGCCTCGGGAACAGAACCTGAAGCAAAGTGCCAGCTCAGTTCCCTTCCTTTAAATACAGTACAACCTCAGCCGCCCCGCCCCCGTAGGGACAGCCAACCAATCCGGCCCTGGGCATCGGCAGAGCCCCTCTGATTGGCTCTGTCCGACTCCCCAGGCGGAACCACCACTTGGCCTCCCAATCCGGCCCCTCAGAGACGGAGCTCTGGGCCCTCCCACCCGGGAGGGAAGAAATCGCCGGCCATCGCGCCTTAACGCCGCCTCCTTCGGCGGCGCATATCCCCCACAGCCGGTGACCGAGAGACCGGCGGACGCAGTCGCCGGCCTCCGGCCTCGGTCCCGGTCGGAATGGCCATCCCCGCGGCGGCCCCTGGCTCCCCGCCGAGGCCTCCGGACCGCTACCCCTCGCCGCGGAGGACGCCGGCTCCCGCCCCCCATGGCGGAGCAGGAGGACGGGGCAATGGACGCGACAGTATCCCTCCCGGATGCCCCCCTCCTCCTGGGGCCAGGTTTTTGAGGATATCGATCATGGAAGGACCTTACCAACTCCGGAGCATGTATATTGGTAGCCGGTTCCCAGGAATTGTCTTCGGGACCGAAATGCTTCCAAGATAGCAGGTAGTTCAGCTTCCCCCGCCGCTTCTTGGAGTGAATGATTTCTTCAACCTGATACTCGGGATCGGGGTCAGCCTCCGGAACGACAGATTCTTTATTCTGTGGATGCCATTTGGACCCCCGGAAACTCTTCAGCAGAGAAATATGAAAGGCATTATGAACCCGCAGAGTACTAGGTAGCCGCAGGCGGTATGTCACCGCTCCAATCCGAGACTGGATAGCAAACGGCCCGATGTACCGTGGTCCCAACCTCCGAGAGGGTACCCGGAACCTTAGGTATTTAGTGTTTAGCCATACCTTTTGCCCCGGCTGCAACACCGGGGCGGGACGCCGGTGTCGGTCAGCAAACGACTTGTACTTGACGGCCACTCTTTGTAGTTGTTCACGGGCCATAGTCCAGACTTCTTGCAGGTCCGCCAGGGTTTGATTGACCATGGGCATAGAGGAGTCAGAAGGAATGGGTGATGGAAGCCGCGGGTGTTGTCCATATACCATGAAAAACGGAGATTGCCCCGAAGCGGAATGTTCACTGTGGTTATAGGCAAACTCGGCCCACGGAAGAAGGGATGCCCAGTTGTCTTGCCGCTTGTTGACAAAGGCCCGCAAGAACCCTTTCAATGTTTGGTTAATCCGTTCAACCATATCGTTGGTCTGCGGATGATAGGCCGAGGAGAAATGGGTAACAACCCCAGAGCGGAACACAGGGCTCTCCAGAATCGTGAAGTGAACTGGGTTCCACTGTCACTGATGATCCTGACAGGTAGCCCATGGAGCTGGAAAATATGCTGGATGAACTGCTGGGCTAACAATGCTGCCGACGGAAGCCCTGGCAGGGGAACGAAATGTGCCATACGGGAGAACCGGTCTACCACAACCCAAATCACGGTGTGTCCCTGGGAGCGGGGAAGGTCCGTAATGAAATCCATAGACAATTCCTCCCAGGGAGCTGCAGGAATGGGCAACGGCTGCAGGTCTCCCCAGGGGCGCCCTACCACTGACTTAGTCCGGGCACAGGTAGGGCAGGTCGTGACAAACTGAAGGATATCTTGCCTCATGTGAGGCCACTGGTATTGTCGAGAAATCAGACGAAGGGTCTTTTGGAACCCAAAATGTCTGGCCCATATGGAAGAATGTCCCCAATGCATTACTTTTCCCCGGTCCTGTGGAGGCACAAGCTTTCGCAACGGGGCGACCCCTCCCGGGGCCGCACTGAGGCAGACTGGATCCAACATAGGATGAAGCTCTTCAATCTCCGCTGGAGCTTCAAAGGCTCGGGAGAGGGAATCCGCAGGGGTATTCTGGGCAGCTGACCGGAATACAAGTTGAAACCGGAACCTGGCGAAGAACAGTGACCAGCGGGCTTGCCGTGGATTCAGCCTTTGGACCTCCTGTAGATACAAGAGATTCTTGTGGTCCGTAATCACTGTAAACCGGTGCTCTGCCCCCTCCAGCAAATGTCTCCACTCTTGCAAAGCTAACTTCAAGGCTAGCAGTTCTCTGTCTCCCACAGTATAGTTGCGTTCCGCTGGGGAGAACTTACGGGAGAAGAAGAAGCAAGGTTGACGCCGGCCCTTGGCGTTAACTTGAGAGAGGACTGCCCCGGCGCCCAAAGCAGAAGCGTCCACCTCTACCACAAATGGCTTGTCAGGATCTGGAGCCTGAAGGATGGAAGCAGATTCAAAGGCTTTCTTCAATTGACTAAATGCTGCCTGCGCCTCAGCTGGCCAGTTTCGGACATCAGCATGCTTCTTGGTGAGCGCTGTCAAAGGAGCTGTCAGTTGCGAATAGTGAGGAATAAATTGACGGTAGTATTTCGCAAACCCCAGGAACCGTTGCAGCGCCTTCAGGCCCTGGGGTTGAGGCCACTCCCGGATAGCGCGAAGTTTATCTGGATCCATTTGCAGACGCCCTGGTAACAGAATATGTCCCAGAAAAGGCAGAGACTGCTGATGAAAAGAGCATTTGCTGAGCTTGGCAAACAAGCGGAATTGTCGTAAGCACTGAAGAACAGTTCGCACGTGGGTCACATGCTCCATGGGATCTTTGGAGAAGATCAGGATGCCATCCAAGTAAACAATTACCGTAGTATACAACAGGTCCTCGAGAGCGAAGTTTATGAACCTCTGGAACACTGCGGGAGCGTTGCACAAGCCGAAAGGCATCACCCGATACTCGAAATGCCCCTCATGTGTATTAAATGCAGTTTTCCATTCGTCCCCCTGCCGGATACGGACCAAGTTGTAGGCCCCACGGAGATCCAACTTAGTGAAGATCTGGGCCCCCTGCAACCGATCAAACAACTCTGGGATAAGGGGCAGAGGGTATCGGTCCTTCACGGTGATGGCATTTAGGCCCCGGTAGTCAATACAGGGCCTCAAGGAGCCATCTTTCTTGGTCACAAAAAAGAATCCTGCCCCGGCAGGGGACGTAGAGGGACGGATGAACCCCTTCTGGAGATTCTCCCGGATATAGGCTTGCATTACCTTAGATTCCTCCCGGGACAATGTATAGAGACGGCCCTGCGGTGGCATCTTGTCAGCCATCAACTTAATAGCACAATCAAAGGACCGATGTGGCGGTAGCACATCTGCTTCCACTGGACTAAATACATCCGCGAACTCCCGGTACTCCTCTGGCAGAGTAGCTTGACAGGCTGACACAGTTCTAGGGGTAGCTACTACCGCGGGACAGCTGGATTCCCGGCCCTTCAAACAGGCCTCAATGCAGGCGTCGCCCCAAGCCTGAATCTTCCCTAAAGTCCAATCTATTACTGGGGTATGGCGCCGTAACCAGGGCAGGCCCAGAACCACAGGATGAATGGTGCGGGGTAAGATCAGAAATTGAGCCTCCTCACGGTGATCCTCCCCCACCTGAAGCCCCAAAAATGGAGTTACCTCTGTGATAGGCTGGGGTAACGCAGTACCCTGGATGGATGTCACTTGCAGCGCAGGTCAATAGGGCAGTGTGGGCCATGCCATCTGCTGCAAGAGTTCCTGGCAAATGAAATTTCCCCCGGCCCCGGAGTCCAAGAGGGCATGGGTGTGAACCATTGTCTCCTGCCACCGCAGAGTTACCGGAAGTGTTATCAGATGATCAGGTAGGGGAGTAGAGTGCCCCAAGACCCCTCCCCTCAGGGCGCCTTGGGAGTGGCGTTTCCCGGCCGTGCGGGGCAAGTGCGAATGAAATGACCCGCCTCGCCGCAATACAGGCAAAGACCGCCCCGCAACCGTTGAGTCCTCTCCGACGGAGTCAATCCCTGGCGGCCGATAACCATTGGTTCTTCGGAGGTCTCCCTAAGATCTCGGGGGCCACGGCGGGGGGACGGTCCCTGACCAGACCGAGACACACCCCTGGGTCCCTTCCGCCAGTCCGCTCGAGCTCTACCCCTCTCCTTGAAACGGGTATCCACCCGGACACAGAGCGAGATCAGGGCATCCAATTGCCCCGGGACCTCCCGGCCTGCCAGCTCATCCTTGATCCGATCCTGAAGACCCTCCAGGAAGATTGCAGATAAGGACTCCTGATTCCAGCGCAACTCGGTTGCCAAAGTCCGAAATCGAATAGCATAGTCTGCCACGGTCCCTTCGCCCGGTTGAATCCGCAGCAACTCGGACGCGGCAGAAGACGGCCTTCCTGGGAGGTCAAACACCATGCGGAAGCGGCGTTAGAACTCCACATAATTGTCCAAGAGCGGATCCTGTTGTTCACATAACGGGGACGCCCAGGCCAGGGCTCGTCCCGTAAGCAAGGAAATAACATAGGCCACTTTTATCTGGTCTGATGCAAAAGCTTCTGGTTGCGTCTTGAAGTATAAGTTGCACTGGTTGAGGAAACCCCGGCAGCTCCCGGGAACGCCATCAAATCGTGCAGGCTCAGGGAACCGAGGTCCCGGGAAGGACCCTCCCGGACGGGGAGCCGCTGCGGCACCCTGGACCGCAGCGGCCTGGTTCTGTACCTGGACCGAAGATAGCTGAGAGCAGACGTTCTGGAGGGCCCCCGACAGGGCATTCAACTGCTCCTGCTGCTGCTGGAGAACTTTAGCCAGGTCCCGCAGGTCAGGTTGCGTAGGCGAGCTCATGGCTTCAGGTTCCTGTCTTGTCCACAAGGAGGGTGAGCCCTTAGGTCCCATAAGGCCCAGAAGGACCTCAAAGGACAGCCGTGCAACCCCAAGTCTTCACCAGCGGCAACCGCCGTTCACCAAGGGTTGAGCCCCCAGCTGCAGGTGGCCAACGGGACTTCAGGAACCGCGGGGTTGCCGGACTGACCTGGACTGGAACCGGGAGAGAAGCGGGCAGGTGGAATAGAAAAGTCCAAAAACTGGCAGCAGATCAGGACAGGCAGCTAACAGCGTAGTCGGAGTCAGGCCAGAGGTCAAGCAGGCGGCTAGTAGAGAAGTCAAAGTCAGGCTGGAGGTCTAGGCAGGCAGCTAGGCAGAGATACCAGGAAACAGTCCAAAGTCCAGAATCAGCAAAACCAGGAAAACGACGAAACACAGGAACCACGGAGATTGGCCTCGGGAACAGAACCTGAAGCAAAGTGCCAGCTCAGTTCCCTTCCTTTAAATACAGTACAACCTCAGCCGCTCCGCCCCCGTAGGGACAGCCGACCAATCCGGCCCTGGGCATCGGCAGAGCCCCTCTGATTAGCTCTGTCCGACTCCCCAGGCGGAACCACCACTTGGCCTCCCAATCCGACCCCTCAGAGGCGGAGCTCCGGGCCCTCCCGCCCGGGAGGGAAGAAATCGCCGGCCATCGCGCCTTGACACCGCCTCCTTCGGCGGCGCAAACATAGCCCCCACAGCCGGCCTCGGTCCCGGTCGGAATGGCCATCCCCGCGGCGGCCCTCGGCTCCCCGCCGAGGCCTCCGGACCGCTACCCCTCGCCGCGGAGGATGCCGGCTCCCGCCCCCCACGGCGGAGCAGGAGGACGGGGCGATGGATGCGACAGTCGGTGAGAGGGGGGATCCCTGTGGGACTCCGCATTCAGGTATCCATGTAGCTGAAGCAGTTGAATTAGATGTCACTTGGTACGATCGTGTGGTTAGGAACCCCTTGAACCAATTGAGAACGTTACCTCCAATTCCGAAATACTCGAGAATATGTAGTAATATTCCGCGATCAACCATGTCGAAGGTGCTAGACATGTCAAATTGTAGAAGTAGTATGTTTTTGCCAGTTGCAATCGTTTGTTTAAATTTGTTCATAAGAGTAACTAGTACCGTTTCCGTACTGTGGTTAGAACGGAATCCTGACTGGGAGTCGTGTAAAATTGAGAATTTGTTTAGTTTGTGAGTTGTTTGGTTACCATCCCTTCCATTAGTTTGGCTAGTAAGGGAATAGGTGCTACTGGCCTGTAGTTGGTTAGTTCGCTAGCACTCTTCTTTGCGTCTTTGGGTATGGGGGTGAGTAGGATGTTTCCTTTCTCCTTCGGGAAAAGTCCAATTTGTAACATATAATTCATGTGACTCGTGAGGTCCATTATGAATTGTTGAGGGCATATGTCATAAGGTTGTTTGGGCATATGTCTAATTTGCAATGAGATTTTGCGAATCTTTTGAGCGTTTGTGAGATAAGATCCTCCGATAATATCTCGAAGTTGGTCCAGGTTCTGTCTGCTGGGTATACACCAGGGTCTGGATCTAGGCAGTGTCACGTTTACAAAGCTAGAACTGGGTTTGTGAGCCCTTGGGCCACTGCCAAGGAGCGGCAGTGGCAGGGAAAACCACCCCACACTAGAGACAGGGCAGATCTCTGACAAACAGTTAGGCTTCACCTGCACCTGGCCGCTTTTCACCAGAAGTTGAGCTCCTGGCTTCAGGTGGCTGGCAGGACTTACTGGACAGGGCTGGGACCGGATATCAGCTAGGCAGGAGAGGGACTGAGGGTCAGAGGGAAAAGGAATAAACAGGGACAGCAAGGCAGGGAAAGGATAGGCTAAAGGACAGGACTGAAAGCTGCGAGCAGCCACTGAAACAGGGAACGAACACAATTAGACAGGAGACTGAACTGAAAGCTGCAAGCAGCCACTGAAGCAGGTAACAATCACAGATAAACCCAGAACTAGACAAAGACATACAAACAAGACACAAGACTGGGAAACAAGCAATACAGTAAACAAGCAATACCCTAAACTAAACAAAGACTAACTAGAACAGGCAAGACTTCAGGCAAGAACTAGAGCAAGGAAACAGACTCAGGCTGAAGTGCAACAAGCACCAACATACCAGGGCCTTAGACGCAATGCAAAGGCCAAGCAGAGAGTCTCCAAATGACTTATAAGCCCACCAGCAGTTGAGATTCAGCTGCAACAATCACCAGGCAACTAAGGGTGCTGATCAGGGACAAACAAGAGTAAGTCTAGCAGTCTGGAAGATCCGGACCGGACTTGCCTGAAGTCTGGAACGGGTAGGAACAGCAAGACAGTCTATAGCAGTTCATAGCAGCCACCGGTTCTGGCCACCAGAGGGCGAGGTGAGCACAGACGTAACAGGCAGTCAAGCAGTGCGGCACAGTCGGTGGTACTGACTGGTATTTTAAGTCGCAATTGTATGATTTTCTCATTAAAGTTATCTCGCGAGTTCATCTGCTCCTGGTGTATCTATGCTATGGTTGTGATTGGTGTGATATCTAGTAATTTATTCATGAGTTGGAAGAGTTTATGTGTGTCTTTGTAGTTTGGTCCAATTTCCGTTTTATAAAATAATCTTTTAGTTTGTCTTATGGTATATTTATATTTTCTTTGAAGTTGTTTCCAGGCGTTGAGTGTGGTGTCGTCTTTCTTTTTATTCCACACACGTTCTAACCTTCTGACTTGTGTTTTAAGTTTTTTCAGTTCTTCATTGAACCATGGTGTTGAATTCTTCCTATATGAGGATCTGGTTTGGATTGGGGCAATGTTGTCTAATATTGTTCTGCATCTTTCGTCCCATTCTAGGAGGAATTGGATTGTGTCTGCCTTCATTGTCGTAGATTCCTTTGTGTTTATTCCAATTCTATTACTATTCTCATCTCCACCACCTTCTGTGGGAGGACATTCCAGGTATCCACCTTCTCCATGAAAAAGTACTTCCTGATATTATTCCTGAGTTGACCCCTCCCCTGCAACCTTAATTCATGCCCTCTATTTCTATTACCTTCCCGTCTCTGGAAAAGGTTTGTTTTTAGATTAATACCTTTCAAATATTTGAATATCTCTATCATATTGCCCCTTTCTTTCGCTTTCTTTCCTCCAGGGTATACATCTTCAGGTCATGTGGAGGGGCATAATTGAACGTGGTGCCCAAGTTTTCCTGAGGGCGTCCCTATGAAGGGGCAGGGAAACCGCTATTATCGAAACAAGATTGGCGTCCATCTTTCGTTTCGATAATACGGTTGGGGACACCCAAATCTCAACATTTAGGTCGACCTTAGAGATGATTGACCTAAATGTTGAGATGGTCGACCTTAGAGATGGTCATTCCCAGTTTTCGGCAATAATGGAAACTGAGTACGCCCATCTTAAAAACGACCAAATCCAAGCCATTTGGTCGTGGGAGGAGCCAACATGTGCAGTGCACTGGTCCCCTTGACATGCCAGGACACCAACCGGGCACCCTAGGGGGCACTGCAGTGGACTTCACAAATTGCTTCCAGGTGCATAGCTCCCTTACCTTCGGTGCTGAGCCCCACAAACCCCACTCCCCACAACTGTACACCACTACCATAGCCCTAAGGGGTGAAGGGGGGCACCTAGATGTGGGTACAGTGGGTTTCAGGTGGGTTTTGAAGGGCTCACATTTACCAGCACAAGTGCAACAGGTAGGGGGGGGGATGGGCCTGAGTCCGCCTGCCTGAAGTGCACTGCACCCACTAAAACTGCTCCAGGGACCTGCATACTGCTGTCATGGAGCTGGATATGACATTTGAGGCTGGCAAAAAAATTAAAAAAAATTTTTTTTGAGGGTGGGAGGGGGTTGGTGACCACTGGGGGAGTAAGGGGAGGTCATCCCTGATTCCCTCCGGTGGTCATCTGGTCAGTTCGGGCACCTTTTTGAGGCTTGGTCGTGAAAAAAAATTGACTAAGTAAAGCCGACCACATGCTCGTCAGGGACGCTCTTCTTTTTTCCATTATCGGCCGAGGACACCCATCTCTTAAGCACGCCTCAGTCCCACCTTCACTACGCCTCTGACACGCCCCCGTGAACTTTGGTCATCCCTGCGACAGACTGCAGTTAAGGGCGCCCAAAATTGGCTTTCGATTATGCCGATTTGGGCGACCCTGAGAGAAGGATGCCCATCTCCCGATTTATGTCAGGAGATGTGCGCCCTTCTCTTTCGAAAATGCCTCTGCAAGTCTCTCTAAATATGTCTTGTGGCACAAACCCGATGCCATTTTTGTCACTTTTCTGTGAACCATGTCAAATCTTTTTAAATCCTTTGCAAGATACAGCCTCCAAAACTGAATATAATACTCCAAGTGGGGCCTCATCAATGACTTGTACAGGGGCATCAATGCCTCCTTTCTTCTGCTGGTTATACCCGTCTCCATGCAGTCTAGCACCCTTCTGGCTGTGGCACCACCTTGTCACATTGTATTATCATCTTGAGATCCTTAGACACTGTCACCTCAAGGTCCCTCTCTTGAGCTGTGCTTATCGATCTCTCTCCTCCTATCTTGTACATCTCCTTTCGATTTTTGTACTCCAAGTGCATCACTCTGCACTTCACATGAAATTTTAACTGCCAAACCTGTGACTATTCTTCAAATTTTTGCAGATCTCTTCTCATGGCTTCTACTCTCTCTGGGGTATCCACGCTATTGGCTATCTGCCTGTATTTACAAGGCTTCAATCAGATTCTAAGTGAGTAATTTGTCTATAACACTGTAACCAAAGAGACACCTTAAAACACAGCTTTTTGGAACCCCAGAGCCAGGCATATTTTCAGGATAATTTCAGAGATAGTGCACTAGTTAAATTTGTATGCTGAGTCTCCAGTGCATGCAGATTTCTTTCATACATATTCATTGTGGCTATCCTGAAAACCTGATTGGCTTTGGAGTCCTGAGGACAGGTTTGGGAAGCCCTGGCATAAAGTATTTTTAAAAGAAATATGTGAAGTTATTATAATTCAGAGCTAGCTTCAAGCATGAAAATATCATTATACTATATTTTATGTTTATTAGAATTATTAGTGTTAACAATAAAATATTCAGCTATTGATGTGAACATATGTCACCTTGAAGCACAAGATTACACATAGCTGGAATAAATATAACCTCTTCTATAGTCATAGCTAAAAATTAGCATTTGTGTCATTAATTAGGGAGATATACTATCCCTATATATCTTTTTTTCCAGCATTAATGTAACCCTTAATCCTCCCTGTCTGTGCCTTAAAAAATAAGTTAATAGGAAAACAAAAAATCTGCTCTAACCAAAACTATGAGGCAGCTACAGTAGAGCCAGCAAATATTGCATTGTGCTATAGATGTGTGCTTGGGAAAAATGGCATGCTGTTTTGGATCATTACTTATTTTTTCATTTTGGGATTTGTCTCTCCGTTTTGATTTATTTTGTTTTTTTGTTTAGCACATGCTCAGTGATCATTATATTAGCACTCTCTAAACTAGAAATGGCACTGGGAATGTGTACTCCTGGGGCCACCACCATACTTGTTACAGGAGTCAGTTCTGAGTCTGAAATTCGTCCTTCTGTAATCATAGGGGCCCCCACAAGTAAAGTAAATGGCTGTCCCTTTTGTCCCTTGTCCTCTATCTTGAGAAATGTACAAAAATTTAAGCTATGCCACTTAAACGCTGCCACCATCTAAAAAGTTCAACATTGGCCCCCTGCCTGTAGCAGTAAATGCTCCCTTACCTTAAATTGAAGGTCTGTGGCTCTCCTCAGAGCAGACGCAATCTCTAGTCTAGTGGCTCTTGCTCCATTGGGGCCATTATTCAACATGGTGCTGCTTACCATAGGCCTTTTGAACCTCTGGTCAGCAGGTGCCATTTTGGATGATGGTGCTGGTGAGACAGGAGTTTGTTTTAAAGTAACAGGGATCTAATTTTGGTCTTTGGTTAGGGGAGGACTTAAATTAGGACATTTCCCAGGGGTATGGAGAACGGAAGACAGGCTATTTACTTACAAGAAGATTTGTGGGAAGGAAGGGGCTTTATTTATGCAAAACGTAATATACCACTCATCCAAACATTGTGCTCTCTCAGCAGTATACAATTAAGCAAACATAAAACAGACCTAGGTATTCAAGGATGGGAGTTCTTTTCTCAGGACTTTTTGTCTCTTTAACCTTCATAGCTTCATGCTTTGTTATGTTTGATTTTATCATTGGAACCAGAGGTTAAAATTAGAATAAAATATTTACCTGGACCTTGAGGTGCTGGGTTTTGTCCCGGGCCACTGGAAGCGTTCGATTGGCTGGTGAAGGTCAGCTGTCTCCAGCTGAGTCACCGTTGCTAAGGAGACAGTTTGGCTGACAGTTGGACAGAAGAGGTCTGACACTGAGAGCTGACAGACATGCTGGTGTGGGTCTCTGTGTGAAGAAAACTAATTATTTTAGAAGTTTAATGAAAGAGTAAAGGCTGTACTGGTGTTTGTGAAAAGTGACAGGATTGTATGGGCTTGCAAGAAATTTGCTGTGAAAATGTTTTTTTTTTTTTTTTTAAAGAGGTGCCTTTAGTGGTTACTGGAGTTTAACTGGGTTGATTCTGGAATGAACATGTGTATTTGGGCTGTTAGCGAGTTGTAAGGGGTTTTATCTTAATTGATACTTTGTAAAAGAGTCTAATATCCTGGCTAAATGGTGACTGGAAGAATGAGATGTACAGGAATTTAGTGTGTTTCATTTGAGGAAAATGGAAAGTCATGGGATAGGAGGTAGTGTTCTATTGTGGATTAAGAACTGGTTAAAAGAGAGAGAACAGAAAATAGGGTTAAATGGTAAATATTCGCAATGGAGAAGGGTAGACAATGAGGTTCTCCAGAGGTCTGTGCTGGGACTGCTGCTTTTTAACATACTTTTAAATGATCTAGAGAGATGGGAATAACTTGTGAGGTAATCAAATTTGCTGATGACAGAAAGTTATTTAAAGTTGTTAAATGACAAGAGGATTGTGAAAAATTGCAAGATGATCTTAAGAGTCTGGGAGATTGGGCATTCAAATGGCAGACAACATTTAATGTGAGCAAGTGCACAGTGATACATATAGGAAAGAGGAACCTAAAATATAGTTACGTGATGCAAGGTTCCACATTAAGAGTCACTGCGCAGGAAAAGAATTTGCTCTAACCTGTTCTGCAGTTTTCAAACCAGCATTCGTTTAAGTCTCAGTCAGGACCACTGTTCCTGCAGCTTCCAAAACAGTTTCTTGCTGCTCCTGCATTTGAAGCTCAACTAGTTCTTCCTGAGCACTGTTTGCTGTTACCTCTCTGTGTCCGATGGGACTCACATGTAGCTGGGGTGGAGAGGGTCTTCCGCCAGTTCTCAGAGAAACATTAAACTCCTCTGGGAGCTGCTCCTCATCTTTCCGTCTCATGGTTAATTGAGCTTCAGTGCGGGGCTTAAAATATTTATCTATAGGGCCCACTGCAAGCGTTATGGCAAGTGCTTCACTTGCCACATGGCCATTTTTTAAAAAACAAGCAGCCTTTTACCTGTTGCGGTAAAAGGGGGCTTCGGCGCATGTCAAAAACATGTGCTGATGCCAGCGCAGGCCCCCTTTTGTCGCAGCTTAATAAAAGGATCCCTTAAATTCTTAACAAGTTTTGATATTTTTAAAAAAGCAATCAAAACAATTTTATTTCATAAATATGTTTTGTCTAGATAGTTGTATTATCAGTTTTATAAGCAAAGTCATCCATAATTCCTTTTTTGTGATGTTCTAGATTGGTAATCTAGCTTCTTTACTTGTGATCTGCTGAGGACTATAGTTGGTTAAAGCGGAATATAAAAGCAATATCTGTAACTGTATACAATCCACCCGATAGCTCCTGGCCAGTTAAATAGCCTTAAGTCAGTTAAGCGCTAATATTCAGCAGGATATAGCTGGCTATTTTGGCAGAATATTAGCACTTTGCGGCTAGTCCAATCACTGGCTGTGTTGCGTGACATAGCTGGTTAGTGCCAATATTCATTGGCTGACCAGCTAAGTATAGCAGCCAGATAGACCTGCATAAATAGCAGGTCTGTTGTTGGCCGCTATAACTTAGCTAGTCAGCCGATAAATAATGGCTTAACCGGCTATGTGCATAACAACCAAAAACCCCCCGGAAATTCAATGCTGGTCACCAGATATTTTCTGGCATTTAATTTCTGGGTTTGCCAGCGACTGCAGAAAGCAGCCTGGCCAACTCCCATGGTTTGAATATCGGCCCCAATGTACCCAAACACTCATCTGGCACATACATTCGTGCATGCACGCACACACAACCAATGTTTTCTCTAAGCTGTGTGTGAGTCCTCCAGCTACATTCCTGCTAGTGGTGGTGCTGTTTCAATATCACATTTTCAATACTGATGGACAAAGACCAGTTCTGCAGGACTCCAGAAGGCCTGCCTGTTCCTAGTGATTGACAGGCAGATGATCAAAAGCAAATGTCGGCGCTAGAGGCTGTTAGCGCCATACTAGCACCGGCGTTTGCTACCACCCCATGATCAGAGCCCTCGAGAGCGTGAAACAACGCGCTTGAGGGCTCTTAGCACAAGTAGCATGCAAATGCAGGCTAAACAGGGCTCTTAGCGCAAGTAGCTTGCAAATGCATGCTAATCAACGCTTAATGCATTCATCCCCAATGATGAGTGACCAGTGCGCCAAAGATTAGGTCGCTGGCCACAACAATCCCTACACCAGCGCCGAGCTGGCGTTAGGGTTTGCAGATCATTGGGGAGGAATGGTGAGCCCTGTCCAACATCCATTTGCATGCTGGCAGGCCCCCATTCCCCCCTACAGCAAACCTGCCAGCGAGGGCAGTTGAGGACATCCAAAATTTGGACGTTTCTGCAATGGGCAGTTAAGGATGTCCAAAATTGGATGTTTCTATGAGAAGTCTTTCTCATAGAAACATCCAATTTTGGTCGTCCCTAAATGCCCATTGCAGAAACGTCCAAAATTTGGACGTCCTCAACTGCCCCGTCACTATACCTCCGACACCCCCTTGAAATTTGGCCATCCCTGCAACAGGGCAGTTGAGGACATCCATCTTCCGATTTAAAGATGGGCGTCTTTCTCTTTTCATTGGTCTCCAGTCCAGACCTGTCAAACAAGTGTGGGAGGATTGTGCTGAGTGCATGCTCAGGCACAATTCTACCGCACTTCTACCCCATGATCAGAGATAATTGCGCCGCTTAAATTTGCATGCATTATCTCTGATCATAGGTCTAATAGCGCCCCGCGCTGTTCCAGCGCTATTTTAGAGTGCTGTTTGGAACAGCGCGGGGCTTTTGATCATCTGCTTGTGAAAGCTTAATACTAAAACATCAACTTCCCACAGGCAGGAGTGTGGTTGGAGGACTCCTGCACAGCTTAGAGGAAACATTGCACCCAACCACACTGTAGGGAGGGAGAGATTCACAGAAATGATTAGGTAATGATTCACAGAGCTACTTTAGTTAAGCCCTTCCAGAGTTGTTCATGACCGAAAGCATCTCACTTAAGCCAATCAGACAGAGACATGAACTTTTAAAACTAATCTAGAGATCATAACCCACCCCCAGGAGTGCTGAGCTGTACCTCAGACTCGCAAAGGAGTGCCAGGACCAAAATGATCATTGCTTTGGGGACCAAGAGACACACTCCTGGTCATGGGGCTTCCCTAGTTGATTATGTATGCAAGAGATGTCTGCATTTATGCTACTAAACAAAGCTAAATAAACCACCTTATTACCCCCATAATTTTATTGTACATGGTTTTGTTGTTTTCTTTCTTTCTTTCTGGGGTGGCTAAGTGAAAGGTTTGTGTTGTTACCTGCTGAGTTTATATGTATACTTGGAGTCACTGCATAATTCCTTTGTTCCTTTCTTTTTCAGCCCTTTCACTCACATACATACATACACATATAGGGCTCAATTTAGTAAAAGGAGATCAAAATTCAGCACCAAAAATATCAGCATTAAGAGTGATTCCATAAAGAGTGCATAACATTAATAGAATTGCGCTTAGCGCTGATTGCCATGCTTAACTTTGGTCACCAAACTTACGCCTGCTGAAACCTGCTGTAAATGCTGGCACCCAAGTTAGGCATGCTCAGGCTGTATTCTATAAATTTGCATGCAACTTTTCAGAACACTCCGAAACGCCCATGGACATGCCCTCTTACATGCTAGTATAGTTAGATGCCATGCCTTATAGAATAGTGCTCATTCAGATGCACATGCAAATTTTAATGAGTGCCAATTAACATCAATAATTGGTTGTTAATGCTCAATTATTGATTGTTAAGGGATTGTTATTAAATTAATTTGTGTACTCATCTTGGGTGCGCAAATGTGAGCACCATTTATAGAATCTGAGGGATAGTGCACTCAATCACTCAGATAATTACTTTAAAAAAACATATACTTATATATTTATATGTTTCTCTTTATGTTGGTTGAGTGATAATTTGATTTGGATACTAGTTGGGGTCACAAGTTTTTTCAGCTCCTACAATGGAAAAAAAATTGGGAAGCACTGGCTTATGGACTTTTTCTTTCTGAAGAGGCCCTGGAAGTAATTATGGAATCAAAAAAGGAAGAATTTGTGGAAGTCTCATTAGTATCTTAATTTAGGGTAGAAGCCTAAATTTAGGGCCCAAAACATGATCTGCCAGTGAGACAGGAGCGAATGAGCTTGTGTCTGACCCTGAAGCCATCTGATGGGTTAGGCAGCGATGGGGGAGTGCCTAGGGCAGGAGGGGGTCATCTTGCCTCAGAGCCCCCTGTGAATTTTTGGGGATGCATATGGGGCTTCAGACCTGCATCACCTTGGGGAAGGGGAGGAGGGGAGCTCCATAGAGTGCAGTAGGCCCTTTCTTTATCTAGAGGGGCGGGATATCAGAACACAGACAAAAGACAGGAGAGTGATGCTGTATTCCTCTGTATCACCATACAAACATAATCCAAAACATGATTCAAAATAGTATTTTAAAAATTGATTAAGGGAAAAAAAATCATTCTTTCTCTTAGGCAATGAAAAGCCTTAGATCCCAGACAAGTCCTGAGCTGGGTTTCCTTCTCCCAGTTCCTTATACCTACTGTCAAAACACTAATGGGTTCTTAATTGCCTACTAAAGGAACTGCCACTCTGCTCAAGAAGTAGCTTTTTCTCTTTAATTAATAATTGTCTATTGACTGAATCCTTGTATTTTCAGGGAGCACCATGGCTATAGTAATCTTAGTGAAAATCAGAACAAAATGCCTTTTTATTATGCTGTCTTATTTTGAAGAAAGCTGACAACAGCCATAAGTGAAATATAGTGAATTCTTTCTTATTATTGGTAGGCATCTATTATCATCCAACTTTTTAATCTGTTATTATAAGGGATAGGTGAATAAAGGATTGCACAATCTTGTATTTAATTTAGCACTTTTGTTAAATTAGCTAGTTTAATAGATTCCTACAGAGAAATTCTCTGTGTTGTGTTAACAGTAGCTTGCCAGAAAAGACTATTTTTCCTCTATTGGGATTTGAGTTAAGAGACAATGTTTATTTTTTAAGGAGAAAATTGATTGTAACTAAGAGGATTGTTGGCTTGGAAGTGGGGAATTATCATATCATATGATTAAATGAAAGCCTTACCTTGTTATAAGGTAACTAGACATATCCCAACAGAATTGAGACAATGTTTGATTAAGGCAGATTTTCCTACTTTATATTCAAGGAACAAATTAAAGAATAATTGAAATCCTTTTCAGATCTTTTATAAACTGCATATATAAAGCCTCAGCTCCAGGTGGCAAAGCAATTAGCTGATGAATAAAATCAACCTCACTGTCATTTGTCAGATGTTTAAATTTTTTAAACCAGATAAATTAATGTGTTCTTCAAGCCAAATAAACGATCATGCTCTCGGTATTGCTACAAAACCCCATGAGGATATGCTTTGGGAAAACATCACTTGAAAGGCCAGGAATCACTTAATCAGGTCAAAAGTAAGATAGCCATTTGATTTTCCTTTTTGTAATGCTGGTAAAATGATGTTTTTGAAGCTAGATCCATGCATTAAAGAGAAGGGAATTTCTCATGAACATCATTTCATTTTTCTTTGTCTTTTGCTACTGTAGCTATTTGTTTCTGGCATGTTTTCCATTGCATTATTTCCTGGAAGGGTCAATAATGCTGGCATGGTTGAAGGTTTGATTTGCATTGGCCCATCCTTGAGGGATCATTTGTTCCTTTTTCAGGTATTAAGGTGCCAAAATATGCCTGGGTGATTATTTTTATGCAATTTAATATAGTCTTTTACTTTGCTACTCATACATGTGATTCAAAGTTGTCTAAAGATAAAATAAAATGTTCTTTTACTAAGCCATGTTTATTTGGATTCTAGTGGCTCAAGGTAAGCTACAGCCAGGTACACCAGACATTTCTGTCCCTGGAGGGCTCACAATCTAATTTTATACCTGAGGCAATGACGGGTTAAGTGATTTGCCCAAGATCACAAGGAACCGCAGTGGGATTTGAACTGGGATGTCAAAATTGGTGTTCTAACCACTAAGCTACTCCTCCACTAATGTACACTTAACATGGGGAAAAAAAAGCTTACCACAAAATACGTTAAAGTAATTTACCTATCAGTGTGCATTAATCATACGCTATTTATTTTTTAAAATATTTTTGGGAGGGGGCATGCTAATGTCAAGGAATGATCCTAGATATGGTGATAATATTTCAATAGAGGGGGTATATTAGAACGTCATATACATATAACCCAGCTCATATAAATATCAATAAATTCCATTTTAATCAAAGATATTTAAAGATATCTATTCTCTAATGTAGGATCCTTCAGAATTCCCCCAGCATCACCACACAGGCTTATTTACGTGAGCCAGGCACTTTTATGGTGAGCTAGTATTCCTCATTTGATCCATAAATTTAATCAAAAAAACTTTTTTTCTTTTTTCTCTTTTCTTTCTATTCTCTCTCTTATATAGCTTAAAACATAGGCACTTAGCTCTATCCGTAGTGTCGCTCAAGAACTTTCTTTGTTGAAAGACTTAGAAGAAATATATTGTTCATTTATTCATCTCGGAGATTCTTATACCGACATGAATTCACGTTTCGCACATAAGTGCTGTATCAAGGCATATCTCCTAAAAATATATAAAATCCATTATCAACCAACATATCCTTATTTCTTTATAAATATTATTTATATAGATAATCTCCAAATACCTCTGATTTTCACGGAGAAAATTCCCCATTCTTTCATCATTCTTATTTTCTCAAAAATGGCCGCGGCGTTCATGTTGCTTAAATAGGGGAGTTCCCTGTTACTTACATCAATATTTTATAAACCAATCCCAGAGCCCATCCATCAAAACTCCTCCTCCTCTATTTAGACTACTGACATCCATTCTATCTCGCGATTTAAACCATTTGGCTGTACCGAATTTAAAGAAAAAATCCAAGACTGTTCCTTATAATTTAACAGATTTTCCATATTACCACCCTCCCACCCTACTTTAATATGGTCAATTATTCTCCATCGTATATCAGTAATCTTATGATCCAACTCCATCCAATGTTGTACAAGAGGAGCTTCCTCCTTTTTGGTGAGAATCCTAGATTTATGTTCATTTAATCGTATTCTCACCGGGCGCTTACTTCTCCCCACATATATCTTATTACATGGACACATTATTATATAAACTACCATCATTGTGGAGCAATTTGTAACTGATCTCGTTCAGTTACAAATCCATTCTGATCCAGGAATCGTTTGATCGCACCATTGGCATTTTCCACAACTATTATGTTGTGCATATCTTACTTCCTCTTGAATCCTACTTTTTTTCTTTGAAAGCAGTTCTCCTATATTTTTAGATCTAGAGAAAGTAACTAAAGGTTCTTCACAAAAAACACCATCCAGCTGTAAAACATGCCAGTTCGTTCTAATAGATTGTACCAAAAATCTTGACAAAGAAGAGAAAGGAAGAACACATACCAATCTCTCATCCTTATTAGTTTCAACCACTTGTTCTTGTAATAATAAGTTTCTTTGTGCATAACGTGCACGGAGATAAGCTCTCCTTATTGTTCTTTCCGGGTAACCCCTTGATCTAAAGCGTTCTTTTAATATCTTCGCCTGTTTTTTAAAATCCACCAATGAGGAACATAATCTTCTTAATCTCAAAAATTGTCCAATAGGTAAATTATTTTTCAAATAATGCGGATGAAAACTTGTAAAATGAAGATAATTATTACGATCCGTTTGTTTTCGAAAAATAGATGTACAAATTTTACCCGCCTTCTTTTCAATATGGATATCCAAAAAATTAATACTTTTTTGATCAAAAACAGCTGTAAATTTTAAATCTGAATTAATAGTATTTATCCATTGTATAAATTCGATCAGTAGTAATTCTGAGCCAATCCAAATCAAAAAAATGTCGTCCAAAAATCTTTTCCACATGCTCACTGAATCAAAGTTCCTAGATGAATATATTGACTTTTCTTCAAAATCTGCCATATATAACGCAGCCACTGAGGGGGCTAAGGTAGCACCCATCGCAACTCCATATTGTTGACCATAGTAAGTATTATTATTCCAAAAATAGTTCTTCTTAATCACCAATGTTGCTAACTCCATTAGGAAATCAGTTGAAATTCGTGGTGAAAGGGGGCGTTTTTCAAGATTTTCCTTAATAATATCCAAAGCAGTATTCTGAGGGATATTTGTATATAAAGCGGAAACATCCATGGTAACAAAAAATGCTTCATCTGATATCTCAACTTCTTCCAAGCATCGTAACATGTCAGACGAGTCTTTAACATATGATCTAATATTTTTAACCATTGGTTGAAGAAAAATATCAATCAATTTTGACAGAGGTTCAAGAACCGAATTTATAGTAGACACAATCGGTCTTCCCGGTGGATTTGTAAAACTTTTATGTATTTTCGGCAAAAAATATATATATGGAACCGAAGGATTCTTATTAATCAAAAAATCGGCTTCTTTCTTAGTAATCATTCCTCGATCATAGGCTTCCTCCACTATCTGTTTAATCTTCTCTGCAATCTCCATCGTTGGATCACTCACTAGAGGGGTATAAAATTTAATATCATCTAGATGTTTCTTGGCTTCAGTATCATACATTTGTCTAGTTTGAAGAGTAACTCCTCCTCCTTTATCCGCGCGTTGTATATATAAGTCCATATTTTCTCGCAGCTCCTTCAACGCTATAGATTCCTTTTTAGACAGGTTAAATACTTTCCATTTCTTCGAAGAATCATTTTCAATTTTCAATAAATCAGATAGAACCAATTTCAAAAACGTATAAATAACCGGATCCATGATTTGAGGACACCAATTTGATTTAGGTTTAACCACTGAAATATCCACATTCGAAGCATGATCATAGAAAAATCTTTTTACCTGTAATATTCTTATAAAGCGGTAAATGGCCACCCTTGTTTTAAAAGGATCATAGGTCACTGCAGGTACAAAGCCCAATCCTAAATTAAGGACTCTTTGCTGATCTTCTGTAAGAGGAGCATTAGCAATATTAATTATAGAATTTTCCATTCTTAATATGTCCCTCTGCTTGTAGCACCCCTGTCCATTTGATTTTTCAGTCGACCTCTGCGCGATCCCCGCCCCCGTCCTCGTTCTAAAGGGTGTTCCTGATGTTCATTAACTCGCACCATTCTTCTATCGGTACAGCCAAATGGTTTAAATCGCGAGATAGAATGGATGTCAGTAGTCTAAATAGAGGAGGAGGAGTTTTGATGGATGGGCTCTGGGATTGGTTTATAAATATTGATGTAAGTAACAGGGAACTCCCCTATTTAAGCAACATGAACGCCGCGGCCATTTTTGAGAAAATAAGAATGATGAAAGAATGGGGAATTTTCTCCGTGAAAATCAGAGGTATTTGGAGATTATCTATATAAATAATATTTATAAAGAAATAAGGATATGTTGGTTGATAATGGATTTTATATATTTTTAGGAGATATGCCTTGATACAGCACTTATGTGCGAAACGTGAATTCATGTCGGTATAAGAATCTCCGAGATGAATAAATGAACAATATATTTCTTCTAAGTCTTTCAACAAAGAAAGTTCTTGAGCGACACTACGGATAGAGCTAAGTGCCTATGTTTTAAGCTATATAAGAGAGATAACAGAAAGAAAAGAGAAAAAAGAAAAAAAGTTTTTTTGATTAAATTTATGGATCAAATGAGGAATACTAGCTCACCATAAAAGTGCCTGGCTCACGTAAATAAGCCTGTGTGGTGATGCTGGGGGAATTCTGAAGGATCCTACATTAGAGAATAGATATCTTTAAATATCTTTGATTAAAATGGAATTTATTGATATTTATATGAGCTGGGTTATATGTATATGAATGTCAAGGAATGGGCATGGAAGCAGTTTGCATTAGTGCACACTTCCTGGATAACTCTAACTTAAAGTTGGAATACTTAGCGCCCCCTAAATAGGAGGCAGTATGTGCTACCACATTAATATTTTTGCAGGTCTCACACATTAATGTAAAAATGAGGGTGGGATTTGTGAAAATAAAGAAGATGCTAAACCCATTTTTTAGTACATCTTAATAAAAGACCCTTAAATTTGTGACTGAAGGAATGATGCAAGTAAAAAAAAATTATTATAGATTAATATGTCTCACATGTGGGTGATGCCATCCATAGAACCCGGTGCGGACACTGCCAAATGCACTGTCACTTTAAATCTTTGAGGCAGTACCCTACCACGCATGCATTGGTGCCTTCCTGCCCAAAACTCAAACATAGGGCCAACAGTCTATCATTTTCTGCGGAGCAGAGAGGTTGTTTTTTAAATCTGTTCTCAGCATGTCAAATGTTTGCCTTTTTGGTGCCTTCCTTTTTTTCAGGATATTTTTTTCTTCATATTCTTCTTTTTTCTATATTATTTTGTTGAGTTTAGTCATTTGTTCACTTGTTTTTCATTTTTCTGAGCCCATCTTTTGCCTGGGAAGCATCGACCATTTTCGGGCACATGAGTACTTAAGCCCCTTGGGCCATAGAACCTTTTGACCTTGCATTGGCCATTTTTCCCTAAATGTCAATGAGGGTGACGAGTAGCTTTAAGAAGTATGCTTGATGCAATAAGACTATTTCAGGCACAGACCCCCATAGCTGGTGTGTTCAGTGCTTCAGTCCTGAGCACTGGGAAATATGGAATAGCCTCGGCCTGCACATTCAAGCGAAGACCCTTAAAACCTGTAGAGTCCAGCGTGAAAAATCTTTTGCTTCTGTACTGTCAAGCATGGCAGGGGATTCGGCATGCGATGCGGAACCTGCATCAACATTCACATCGACATCAGGTGCACCAACGCAACATCGAAATGATTGACTTCGGATTTAGTACCATGGCCACACCAGGACTCTACATCCTCTTCGTTAGTGCTGTATGCATTGAGGGACCTGCAGTGTAAAAAACCTAAGAAGCATCGCCATTATGTGGAGGAGTGGCTTAGTGGTTAGGGTGGTGGACTTTGGTCCTGGGGAACTGAGGAACTGAGTTCAATTCCCACTTCAGGCACAGGCAGCTCCTTGTGACTCTGGGCAAGTCACTTAACCCTCCATTGCCCCATGTAAGCCGCATTGAGCCTGCCATGAATGGGAAAGTGCGGGGTACAAATGTAACAAAAAAAACCCCCCCCAAAATTATTCTCCCTATAGGTACTTTGCCAACACCTCCCCTGCATCAATGTCTTCGATGCACAGAAAGTATCCATGCTTCAGTGACTGCTCTCATTCTCTCCAACTTATTTCTCATTGAGAGCCTTTGAGGTCTTTGAGATCTCCTATGCTTGCACAGGCTAGAACTCAGGCTGCATCCACACCACTTTCTCAGTAGGTACTAACACGTACTCTACAAGTGTAAATCCGAGCTATGCTCAAAAGGGCTACTGAATATGCAGTCTATACAAGCTTACAGGATGCTTGTGCCAGCCTCAGCCCAACCCATCAATACATCGGAGGGACAATCACGGGAGAAGTCCCACACACCGGCTTGATGCTGACCATTGGGGCAACATGAACTCGACTGACGTATATGTCAGCATCGGCAGAGGAACTTTCTCTAACCTCGGAGCCTCATCTGCCTTGATGCACTTTGATGCAGAGTCAATACTCAAGTCGAAACTCTTCCGCATACTTCCCATGAAGAGTGAGTGAGTTTACATCTCACCTGAGGAATCCTCCTATGGCATCCCATATGATCCTTCTCTGTCACCTGAGAGAAATAGATCCCCTCCAGAAAATATATAATTTCCTGGCTTTGTCTGTGAGATGGCTCAAATTAGAGACAGAGGAAGAATCTCATTCAGAAATATTTGGGGTTCTAGATTATGATTCTCCTCCTAGAGAAGGAATCACTGTTCCACTTCATACAATAATGAAAAATATTCTGATCAAAAACTGGGAGCCTCCACTGACAGTTCAAGTTGCTCCAAGAGAATTATTACAATGTATAGAACACATAAATGTACTGGGTTTGAGAAAACTGAGTTACCTCAACTTTCCTTATTTGTGGAATCTGCTTTAAAGCGCACTCACAGTGCAAGATCTCATACTTCTACTGCTCTAGGCAAAGAAGCTAGAACATTAGACTCTTTTGGCAGAAAAACATTTCAAGCTTCAATTGTAACCATCACATATTAGATTATCAACTTTATTCCACAATTTACTTGAAATCTCTAATTCCTTCCACCTGAGAAGGCTGATGAATACTATAGGCTTTACAGGAAACTTTTGGATTGTCGTAAATATCTGGCAAGGCAAGTCTTTGATGCCCTTGAAGTCTCTTCACACATATCCACCTTAGGAATAGCAATGTGATGTCTTTCTTGGCTCAGGGTCTCTGAGCTCGAATATGCTGTTCAGGACTATCTAGCAGATGTCATGGAGAAAATTTTGTTCGGTGACAAAGTAGAAGACGTTTTAGGATTATTGTTACCATTTTTACATTATTGTAATTCTTATACTGTTCTTTAAAAAAGCAATGACAAAGGAGACTTCAACTCTTACAAAATACGTCTGCCAGACTTATTTTCAATATGGGTAAATATAGTGAGGTTAGTCCTCTCCTGAATGATTTACATTGGTTGAAAGTAGAATCTCATATCCATTTTAAAGTTGCCTGTTTAATTTACAAATCTTTTTATGGCTTAAATTCAGAAATAATTGGTAATTTAATTTTATTTCCATATAATAGGGCTTGCTTGAGAAGCTCAAAGCATTATTGCTTGACTGTCCCTCAGTTAAAGTAATGAATTTGAAAATAATATGGGAACGTTCTTTTTCATTCCAGGGAGTAAGAAAAGGAATAACTTACCAGTTGAGATCTGATTAATTACACCTTATATTTTATTTTGAAAAGATCTTAAAACATGTTTTTTCTCATTTTAATAGGTAATACCTTAATAGTGATTGTAAGCATTTTTCTATGATAGTATGTATTGAAGCCTGTTAGTTTACTTTTTTTTATCTGTAACTTCTTTGGGCTGGGATTGTTTTTTCCATTTTGTAATCCACTTTGCATTGCCTTGATAAAAGCGGAATACAAATCATGAAATATAATAGATTAGAAGTGTTTGACCTAATTAAAAAACATATCCATGCCACTAACTTCTGCTACCTCTTCTAGAAGATTTGCAGGAGATTTTCAATGTTCCAATTACTATGTCTAAGTGTCGTGACACTCCTACTTCTCCTCTATCTCAAAGGACAATGCCCCAATGCTCACATCCGCGGCAGCAATGGGGTCAAAAATCCCAGACTGCTTCTCAAGCTAAACATTAGCCCAGTTTTGGGCTCCTTCCTAGATAGCATTGCCACCGTACAGTTGTCTGTGCCAAGTGACTTACAAGTAGGAATACTCATCCTCTTCCAAAAGAGATGGCCTTTCATAACCTCTGACCATTGGGTGCTATGTACCATACAACACGATTTAGCTCTGCATTGAGAAAAAAGACCTCCCGACCATCCACTAAGAGAGTCTTGTTTGAACTCCCTCCAAATAACAGTACTTTCAGAGGAGCTCTTGGCCCTCCTCAGGAAGAATAAAACAGAACCAGTTCCTCTGCTGGACAGGGGTCAAGGATTCTATTCCAGATATTTCCTCATATCGAAAAAAGACGGGGGAAGTATAACTGATTCTTGATCCACAAGTTTCTACTCAAAAATTCTGCATGGTTTCCCTGTGGTCAGTACTTCCCATGATACAACTCAATGATTGGTTTTGCTCTTTAGATCTTAAGGAGGCATATATGCACATCATATTCTTCTTGTGCACAGAAAGTTCCTCTGCTTCCGCTGTGGAACTCTCCATTATCAATACAAGGTCTTATTGTTCGGCTTGGCTTTGGCTTCTCAAGTCTTTTTGAAGTGTCTGATAGTAGTAGCTGCAACTCTTTGCAGGTAGGGCATACATGTCTTCCCCTACCTGGATGACTGGTTAAACAATGTAGCCTCCCAGAAATCAGCGCAAACCTCCATTCTATCCACCATCAGGCACCTCAAATCCTTTGAGTTTGTGATCAATTACCCCAAATCACATCTTCAACTGGTTCAGACCTTAGAGTTCATGGTGCTCTCCTCGATACTACAAAGGACCAAGCCTTACTTCTTCAATTGAGAGCAAACAGCATTCTACATCTCTCCACTCAGGTGTTCAAATCAACCCAAATATCTGCTCGTCAAATGCTCCGCCTACTCAGTCACATGGCCTCAACAGTCCATGTAACACCATTGGTTCGGCTCCACTTTCAAATTCCTCAGTGAACGCTCTCCTCTCAGTTGTCCCAAGCTACAGGATTACTCTTGGCCCATACTTGAGTCACTCTGCAGTTATGTAATTGTCTACAGTGGTGGATGGTGTTCCAGAATCTCACCCAGGGCCTTCCATTTCAGCCCCCTCCACATCACAAGGGGTGGAGGAGTAGCCTAATGGCTAGTGCAGCAGATTTTGATCCTGCAGAACTGGATTCAATTCCCACTGCAGCTCCTTGTGACTCTGGGCAAGCCACTTAACCCTCCATTGTCCCCGGTACAAATAAGTACCTGTATATACCAGCCTGCTTATAATCGAACGAGAAAAACGCCCAAGTTCCGACCTAAATCGGGAGATGGACGTTTATCTCACAAAAACGAATAAAGCGGTATAATCGAAAGCCGATTTTTGGACGTTTTCAACTGCACTCCGTCGTGGATGCGGACAAAGTTGATGGGGGCGTGTCAGAGGTGTGGCGAAGGCGGAACTGGGGCGTGGTTATCTGCCGAACAAAGATGGGCGCATTTCACTGATAATGGGAAAAAAGTATGCGTTTTTAGCTAGAATTTAGGACACTTTTCCTGGACCCTGTTTTTTCACGAATAAGGCCCCAAAAAGTGCCCTAAATGACCAGATGACCACTGGAGGGAATCGGGGATGACCTCCCCTGACTCCCCCAGTGGTCACTAACCCCCTCCCACCACAAAAAATGATGTTTCACAAATTTTTATTTTCACCCTCAAATGTCATACCCAGCTCCCTGGCAGCAGTATGCAGGTCACTGGAGGAGTTGTTAGGGGGTGCAGTGGACTTCAGGCAGGTGGACCCAGGCCCATCCCCCCTACCTGTTACAATTATGCTGCTTAATGCTTATTAGTCGTCCAACCCCCCCAAACCCACTGTACCCACATGTAGGTGCCCCCCTTCACCCCTTAGGGCTATAGTAATGGTGTAGACTTGTGGGAGGTGGGTTTTGAGGGGGATTTGGGGGGCTCAACACACAAGGGAAGGGTGCTATGCACCTGGGAGCTCTTTTACCTGTTTTGTTGGTTTTGTAAAAGTGCCCCCTAGGGTGCCCGGTTGATGTCCTGGCATGTGAGGGGGACCAGTACACTACGGATCCTGGCCCCTCCCACGAATAAATGTCTTGGATTTATTCGTTTTTGAGCTGGGCGCTTTCATTTTCCATTATCGCTGAAAAACAAAAACGCCCAGCTCACACATTGTTGAATAAAACATGGGCGTCTATTTTTTTCGAAAATATGGTTCGGTCCGCCCCTTCACGGACCCGTTCTCGGAGATAAACGCCCATGGAGATAGGCGTTTTCGTTCAATTATGCCCCTCTATGTAAACCACTTTGAATGTAGTTGCAAATATCACAGAAAGGCAGTATATCAAGTCCCATTCAATTTTCCTTTCCCTCACCATGGATGCCTCCATAGTAGGCTGGGGTGCTCAGCTCAATGGCCTCCACACACAGGGTTCTTGGTCACCATGAAAAAAATTACATCATTTTGCCCTCAAAACCTTCCAAGACTGTATCCTCAATCAGGTAATACTTATTTGCATGGACAACCAGGTTGCAATGTATTACTTGAACAAACAGGAGGAATGAGTTCTTATAACCTCTGTCAATAAGCAATCCAGATATGGACCTGGGCAGCTTCTCAAAACATCTGTATAAGAGACATTCACCTAGTTGGCAAACAGAATGCTGTAGCAGACAAATTGAACAGAGTCCTTCAACCTCACAAATGGTCTATCAGCATCTGTGTAGTTCTTTCAATATTCTAGCAGTGGGGGACCCCATTGATAGACTTGTTCACTTCTCCTTGGAACAAACAGCTTCCCCACTTTTGTTCCAAGATATATGCTCCCAACTGTACAGCCCCAGATGCCTCCACTAGGAACAGACCTTATATATACCTTTCTCTCACTACCTCTCAAAGGGAAAACTCTTCTCAAACTAGGTCGAGACCAAGGGACCATGATCCTAATTGTTCCCTACTGGCCATATCAAATCTGGCTCCCTCTCCTTCTGGAGTTATCGTGCAAAGAACCATTAAGGTTTGATCATTTTCTGACCCTAATAACACAGAACGAGGGATCCCTCCTCCATCCAGACCCTCACTCTATAGCCCTGAGGGCTTGGTTCCTGATGACATAGATTTATGTTCCTCAAACCTTCCTGAAGGAGTCTCTAGGATACTTCTAGCCTCTAGGAAGCCTTCTACATAGAAATGTTACCATTTCAAGTAGAAAAGATTTTCCCTCTGGTGTGCAGCCAGAGCACTCAACCCTACTAGGAACTCTTTGACTACTCTTATGGAGTACCTCCTCCATCTTTCAGATTCTGGCCTCAAACCTAATTCAGTCGGAGTATATTTGAGTGCCATTAGTGCATTTCACTTCAAAGTTGATAATAAGTCAGTTTCTGTTCATCTCATGACATTAAGATTAATGAAAGGTTTATTTCATACCAAACCTCCTATCAAACCACCGCCTGTGGTTTGGAATCTCAATGTCATCCTCACAGCTCTCATGAAACCTCCTTTTGAACCACTTCATTCCTATTCTGTGAAGTACTTAATAGCTCTTACTTCTGCCAGAAGAATCAGTGAACTGCAAGTCCTTGTGGCAGACCCAACTTATACCAGGTTCTACCACAACAGGATTGTACTCTGATCACATCACAAATCCCTCTCTAAAGTGGTATCAGAGTTCTACCTCAATCAGTCCATTGTACTTCCTGTCTTCTTCCCTAAGCCACACTCTCATCCTGGAGAAAGTAGCACTGCACACCTTAGACTGCAAATGTGCTTTAGCGTGATAACTGGGGAGTACAAAACCTCATAGGAAGTCCACCCAGCTTTTAGTATCCTTGAACCTCAACAGACTAGGGATACCCATCACCACATATGCTGTCTCTACTTGACTGGCTAACTGTATCTCCTACATGTATATTCAGGCTGGGCTGACCCTTGATGGCTTAGTTACTACTCACAGTGTAAGCGCATGGCAGCTTCAGTAGCACATTTACGCTCTGCCTCCATTGAATACATTTGCAAGATGGCTATGTGGTCTGCCTCAAAGTTTTAAAGTGACAGTGCACTTGGCAGTGTCTACACTGGGTTCCGTGGATGATATCACCCACATGTGAGAATACATGCCTGCTGTTCTCTGAGAACATCTGCTACAGATAAGTAACTTAGCTTTCTCTGAGGACAAGCAGGCATAATCTACTTTATATAAAATGTAACATGATTAAAATGAAAGAATATTACACATAAATAATATGCAGAAATTGCATGGAGGTATCCCAGCAAAGATCAGCCTGAAATTAAAGCTTCTAGCTTGCAATTTGATGTTTCTAGGGTCATGCACAGCACAATGATTGGATAAAACATTTATATGTTTAAATTTGCTTTTATTTTAACATAACGACAAAGCAATATATTGCACATTATATATTACAAGTTTTCAATCTCCCACAAGGGTGAAACATTTATATATTTCACTACTACTAACTGTATTGAAATTTTAATGCCTACAAATGATCAGATGAGTATATATTTTTACAGATAAATTCAGTAAAAAGATTTGTCTGATTTCATTGGGAGACTGTTCTTGAACTAAGACTGTGAAGCACTACACAGTGTTTTAGAATGAGTGCAGTGGTGGTTATAAATGTGTATAAAGAAAATAATGCACACTTTTTGTCATTTACCCTCGGATTTTTTATATGGTGCCCAGATTTGCGTGCCCAAATTTGGACAGGTGCCCAAGATGCACGCACACCTTACTTGAGTAACAAACCCTGTCAATAATTGACAATCAATTATTGATGCCGATTGTCACTAATTAAAATTTGCATGTGTCTGGCTGCATGCTATTCTATAAGTCATGGTGCCTAACCCTAATAGTGTGAAAATCAAAAGGATAATAACCATGGGCCTGTCAGTGGTGATACAAAACGTTGTGGGCGTATTTATAGAATATTTGATGAGCATTTTGATCCATGAAATTCTAAATTGTAATAGAATTTATTGTAACCTGCAATGTTCCCCGTTGGAACTTTGCGAGATATAAAAACTGGGAATGGAATATGGCTTCCATTAGCCTAAGTTGGGCACCATCATTTACACCTGGTTTGTGCAGGCATGTCTGGTGCCTAAAATTAGGTGTGCAAATCAGCGATAAGCACAATTCTATAAAGGTAACAAGTGAATTGATAAAATTTGCAGATATAACACAAAAATATTCAATGTAGTTACAAGAAGCTTGCTGGACTGGAGAAGTGGAAGTGAGTGTTAAAATGGCAGATGATATTTAATGTGGACAACTGCAAACTGAACTGCATAGAGACAAATAATCTTAGCTGGAGAATGACACAGGGACGAGGTTGGTCCCCATCCCCACTCTATCCTCATTTTCACCCTGTCCCTGCAAACTCAAACTTGACCCCTACCCTTTCCCTGCAACAGTACAAAATCTCCTTCGTACAAACAGCAAGCAATTGGTTTTATTAGAAAATGATGGAATTATTTTGGTGGAATTTAAGAATGCAGGAATGTAGTGGGGATGTTATTTTCTACTCTTAACAATAGCTACATAATATCATGATCCAGGAAAAGGATCTTGAAGTCCTTCTAGACAATATATTGAAATCCTCAGCCCAGTGTGAAGGGTTGGTCAGAAAAGCAAATAAAAATATTAGGAATTATTCAGAAAGGAAACTGAAAATGTCATTAAGCCTCTTGATAGATTCATGGTGTAACTGCACCTTAAGAACTGTATGAATAACTGGAAAAGGCTCAGAGAAGTACGACAAAATGATAAAGGGGATGGAACAATTTCCTTGGAGAAGATATGGCTGAGAAGCAGGGCTGCCGAGAGACAAAGCTGGACCAGGGGAAAACACCCCCTCACATGGGTCCTTCCCCATGCGCGGAACCCCCCCCCCCGGGCCTGCTTAGTTGCTTAATACTTGTCTCCTGCTCCTGTGTGCAGGGACTGCGTTAATTTTGCTCTGCCGCACAGGTCCTTCTTACTGCCATGCTCCCTCCCATATTTGCGAAAACAGGAAGTAATTCACACAGGAGGTACAAGAAGGACCTGTGACCGGCAGAGCAGATTTAAAACAATAATGCAATAACCCGGCACTGTGGCACACAGGACCAGGAGACCAATCAGCCATGTCAGCACCAGGTAGGCCCCCAATTGGAAGCCAGGCTCCGGAGAACTTTTCACCCCTAACCCCCTCTCGGTGGCCCTGCTGAGAAGAATTATGGCAGATTTATAAAACCAGGAATGGGATGGAACATATAGATTGTTTATCTTTTCAATTAGCATAACTCTAATAGCATGACACACAAAAGGGGTGTGGCCATGGGCCTGTCAGGGGTTGCGTGCAGTGGCATAGGAAGGGGGGGCCGTGGGGCGGTCCGCCCTGGGTGCACGCCGCTGGGGGGGGTGTCAACTCCGCTGGTTCCATGCTCTCTCTGCCCCGGAACAGGTTACTTCCTGTTCTGGGGCAGAGAGAGCAGGGAACCAGCGGAGCCGATGCAGCTCCCAGTGACGTGCACTCCGGGCGGAATAGCCCTCCGGCCCGCCCCGTTTTCTATGGTAATGGTAAGTGCTCCGGGGGGGGGGGGGGGGGGGGGGGTGCGCAGCGGCGACCCGCCCCGGGTGTCAGCCGCCCTCGCTACAACACTGGTTGTGTGCATACAGTATTTATAGAATACGACCTCCAGGTGCTTAATTTGTGCGCCATCATTTATACTTGGCTTCAGAGACATAGCAGCAGTAGAACTAGAGGATATGCATGGAGTTTGCAGGGAGGTAGACTTAGGAGTAACATCAAGAAATACTCACAGAGAGGGTAGTGGATGCCTGGAACTCTCTTCCAGGAGAGGTAGTAGACTCAAAAACAGTGAGCAAATTCATAAATGTGTGGAATAGACACAGGGGATGCCTAAATAGAAAGAGAATGGAAATGCAATATGGCTGTTGGGGTCAAGAGTTGTGGGAACTAAAACCGAAGCCGAATAGACTTGTACAGTCTGTGTCCTGTAAATGTCAAAAGACTGAAAGAAGATTAGCGAAATCCAGCATCGGGGAATTAAGGCCAATGCCTGATAGACTTCTACGATCTGTGTCCCACAAATGGTACTAGAAAGGGGAAGTTTCGGCAAACTCCAGTGTTGTAGATCATTTTATTGTCATGTGCAAGTTAGAGTGCTGTGCAGCTCGGGGGGAGGGGAAGACATCTTGATTGGTAAGTTGAATACTATCAGCAATATTTGGGAGATGACGTGTGGTTATGAATAGATATGGATGGGCTGGAGTGTAAATTTTAAGGGGCTTCGATGTTAGCTTCAGAACATTAGTACAGGAACAGTGCTGGGCAGACTTTTACGGTCTGTGCCCTGAGAAAGGCAGTGACAAATAAAACTCGGATATACATATAAATTAGTACATAAGTACATAAGTACATAAGTAGTGCCATACTGGGAAAGACCAAAGGTCCATCTAGCCCAGCATCCTGTCACCGACAGTGGCCAATCCAGGTCAAGGGCACCTGGCACGCTCCCCAAACGTAAAAACATTCCAGCCAAGTTATACCTAAAAATGCGGAATTTTTCCAAGTCCATTTAATAGCGGTCTATGGACTTGTCCTTTAGGAATCTATCTAACCCCTTTTTAAACTCCGTCAAGCTAACCGCCCGTACCACGTTCTCCGGCAACGAATTCCAGAGTCTAATTACACGTTGGGTGAAGAAAAATTTTCTCCGATTCGTTTTAAATTTACCACACTGTAGCTTCAACTCATGCCCTCTAGTCCTAGTATTTTTGGATAGCGTGAACAGTCGCTTCACATCCACCCGATCCATTCCACTCATTATTTTATACACTTCTATCATATCTCCCCTCAGCCGTCTCTTCTCCAAGCTGAAAAGCCCTAGCCTTCTCAGCCTCTCTTCATAGGAAAGTCGTCCCATCCCCACTATCATTTTCGTCGCCCTTCGCTGTACCTTTTCCAATTCTACTATATCTTTTTTGAGATACGGAGACCAGTACTGAACACAATACTCCAGGTGCGGTCGCACCATGGAGCGATACAACGGCATTATAACATCCGCACACCTGGACTCCATACCCTTCCTAATAACACCCAACATTCTATTCGCTTTCCTAGCCGCAGCAGCACACTGAGCAGAAGGTTTCAGCGTATCATCGACGACGACACCCAGATCCCTTTCTTGATCCGTAACTCCTAACGCGGAACCTTGCAAGACGTAGCTATAATTCGGGTTCCTCTTACCCACATGCATCACTTTGCACTTGTTGGGCAGACTGGATGGACTGTTCAAGTCTTTGTCGTCATTTACTATACTACTATATCATGTTTGGCTGCCTATATGGTTGGCATGGTGGATACTTGATAACTAGTGTTTAAGCATGGGTGACTGGGGCCTGCACAGAGTGGCGGTCGCAGCTCTGGCCACCTTGTTGGGCAGAAGAGATGAACTTTGTGGTCTTTTTCCGCTATCATTTACCAAGACTAGAGGACACTTCATGAAACAAACTGCAGATTTACAACAAATTTGATGAAGCAACTCTTTACTCAGTCAAGTGGTGGAATTTTGTTGCTGGACCATGTTGTCAAGGCAGTTAGTCTAACCAGGTTTAAATGACACCTGGATAAGCTCCTGAAGGAAAAGTCCATATACAATTAGCCAGATAGACAGGAAAGCTACTGCTCATCCTGAGAGTCAGCTGCTCTACTATACTGGGTACTTTCTAGTCATTGGAGTTGTCCATTGACACAGACAGGATGCTAAGCTTGATGAACCTTTGGTCTGACCCAGTGTGGCATATCTTATGTCCTTATGATCTGTAAGACTCTGTGAGCATACATAGTGGGAGGGATATTATGACAAAACAGTGGGTTTTAAGCCTGTAAACTGTATTATTTCTTGATGTGCATTTCTCCAGTTTGGCCAGCAGGTGGTACATGTTTATGTTTAAAGCTGCTACAGAGAACTGACAGTACCTTCTTTAATTAACACAGATAAGAGGTAACCCGTAGTGATGTGGCCAGCTTCTTGTTATGGGCTCTGATTGGCCGAGGAGCTCAAAATTCAGCTAGGATTTACTGGCTTTTTCTCCAGTCTCTGCTTAGAAGTAGAGAGAGAGAGAGACCTCTTTACTGAGACCCTGTAAGTAGTTATATTCTGTAACCTGTGAGCAGCTACATTTCCTGTACTTCCCAGGCACTATTCAGGTAGTGAACAAATGTTGATAGTTTTATAATTGATCCATATTCTGTTAACTGTTATTATGTGATATTTTTGTTCCATCTGTTTTTATGGTTCAACATTTTTCATAACAATAAACAATTTTAGTTCAATGCCTCTGCTTGTCTGGACTGACTAAGAATCCTGGTGGTTTGTTTGTTGTCTGTGAGTCAGTGGCGTAGCCAGACAGCCAATTTTGGGTGGGCCTGAGCCCAAAGTGGGTGGGCACAAAATTTTCTCTTTGTCCCGCCCCCTTCCTCCCCCTCTCCCCCAGCACCTCCCAACTCAAAATAGAAATAGAAACACTTTAGCTCACGAGGAAAGTGACATCCGCTATGCACATTTCTCAAGCTATCATATTTCAGTTAAGATTCAAAATAAAATGCCTTTTCTACCTTTGTTGTCTGGTCATTTTCTTTTTCCATCAGGTTGATCCAGTTTCTCTTTTGAACTTTCCAATCTTTCTGCTATTTCTCCTTCAAGCAGCTGTTGTCCATTTGTCTTTTTCTCCTTTCTTGTTCCATTCCCTCATTTCACTTGCCTCTGACATATTGACCTTTCCATTTTAGCTCTTTCCTCTTTTTTTTTTCTTTTCTTTTCTCTGTCCACCCAAATTTTATCCTAACCCCTTTTCCTTTGTTTTACTTTTCAGATACCTGTCTGATTTCCATTTCATTTTCACCCACTAGTTCTCCTAGTCCCCATCTCTCTACTTTCCCTGCAATCCATTCCCTTCCATCTTCAATCTATTCCCCATTACCATATTTCTTTCCCCTGTAATCACCATCCTCCTCGCGTTCATTTCCTTGCCACCCACTTGGCCTCTCCCACATGGTTCCACCTTTCCCAGTGTCTCTTTCCCTTCATCCTTCTAGCCCAGCATCTGCTCCCTCTCTTCTCCCCACCCTTCACCCCCTGCCAGCAACTTCCTGTCACTTCTCTCTTTCCTCTTGCCCCCTCTCCCATGATCCATTCCTTCCCTCATACCCAGCACCCCCTCTCCGTAACCTGCTCCTCCCTGTGGCCAGAATTCTACCTTCCAGAATTCTGCCTGCCAAGCCATCCACCCCTCCCCCCCTCTCCCTTCAGCTCTCTAATCTTCCTGTTCACTGCAGCGGCTCCTTTCCCCTGCTGGACATTCATTACTGCTTGCCTCCAAGATCCGTGGGGAGATGTCATCATCCATTGCTCAGTTGCAGCATCTGATTCCGAAGATCCATGGCAGAGGAAATCAGCTGATTGAATCCCCAAGCACAAATGGCCTGTTTCCGATACAGAGAAACAGGAAGTTTGTATCTTAAGGGGTGGGACTTGGAGTCAGAACGCTGCGCAGAGCTGTTAGCGGGCATGTGGCTGGTCCTGCGCTGCAGTCAGAAGAAAGTGCTTGGGGATTGAATCAGCTGATTTCTCTGCCATGGATCTTCGGAATCGGATGCTGCAACATGGTTGCTGAGCTGGCGTGTGCAGCTGGGCGATAACTTCGCTGCTGAAGGTGCAACAACAGAGGAGGGATAGTGGTTGGTTTTCTGCTGGGTGGGCCTGGGATGAAAATGGGTGGGCCTAGGCCCGCCCAGGCCCACCCGTGGCTACGCTCCTGCTGTGAGTGCTTTCCAGGAACTGTGGGACCACTGGGAATGTGGCCCCAGTAACCTATCACTGGGGATAATTTGAGAGCAGGAGACTTGCCCAGAGGCAGTTGGGTCCTAGTTGGCGGAAGGAGGGTGCTAGTATAGAGCACAAGCAGCAGGTGCAGACAGACTGCAGGGTAGCCCCAGGCAGGTGGCTAGGCGTTTGATGACAGCATCTAAATCTAGACTTTACATTCCAAATCTGGGCCCCATTTTTGACCCTGAACTCCTAGAAAGAATATCAACATAATTAATCAAACAATTAATATGGAGTACTCCCCAACCTTGTATATGATGTAAATGCTCCAGAACACCAATGGCTAATGTACCAAATCATTGCATCAGACAACCATGCCAGCACAGCATTCTGACTAATCCAAAAATAAAGGAATGCATACAAACATTGCTTCAGGTTCAGACTAACTCACAGAGCCTTCTTGATTATGGCTATATGCTGACATAGACCAAAAACTGAGGAATCCCCAGCTGGTGTATTCCAAAAGACTCTTTTTTTTTCACTTTCAATGTTTTATTAAAGAAACATCATAGAACAAGTAATACAAAACATTGGGGTTATAGTCATCTTGTAACAATATTCGTACATTAACAGCAACAATCCTCAGACTAACAATGCGCAATCACTACAAAAAGAGGGTCTACACTCCCACACCCCTCTTACCCCCTCTAACTTATTAACACATACATTTCTTTCACTCCCCTCCCCACCCCCTTCCTCCATACCTCCCTCACCCCCCTCTCCAATTCCAGCCTGATCCTATTACCTCACACCCTAATTATCCCCACCCATTCTTGCAGTTGAGACCATCCCCTCTTACGCCGTAACTCCCCATCTCTACGATATGCCGTTAGGTGCTCCATGGCTATAAGTTGTTCTAGTTTCGCTTTCCACTCACCCATTGAGGGAGGTTCAACAGATCTCCACTTTCGAGCTATAAAGCATTTTGCTGACGCCAGGCCCCAACGGTTCATTTTGCTCCGTTCCCATGAGTCGCTCTCATTGTTCATCCCCAACAAGCACACCTGTGGGCTACACACCAAGGAATCGCCAAACATTCACACCATAGCTTTCATAACTTCCTGCCAGAAAGGTACCACTCTCGGGCAGGACCACTAAATGTGTATAAATGAGCCCTTGCCCTTGCCACATCTCCAGCACCTATCAGAAGCGTTCGGGTACATGCGCTTAATTCTTTCGGGGGTGTAATACCACCTGGTAAGCACCTTGTATGCATTCTCTTGCACTAAAGCACATGTAGATGCCTTCCGGACCTCCCCACAAATCCTTTCCCATTCCTGGTCATTGAAACAACACTTTAAATCTGTTTCCCATGACCCCTTAAAACTAAATGGGGTGGGGTCATGTCCCCTCATAAATTGGTATAGCACTGAGATGGATCTAGGCACCCTCTGCAGCATGCCCCATAAATTCTCCAAACGTTCCTGTTCCTGGGGACTTCCTCCCTTCCATCCCATCGCTCCTACGAAGTGCTTAATCTGTAGGTATGAAAAAACATCCCCTGCTGGAAGACCAATTTTCAAAGCTTATAATCTGCCCTCCTTGCAACACATCCCGAAAATTCACGAGGCCTAATTTCTCCCATCTCCTAAAGACTCCATTGTCCATCCCCGCCCCAAACTTCGGTTCCCATCGTATTCCTGCCCTGGTGGATACTCCCTCTCCCTGGCCCATTTTCCTCCTGAACTCGTCCCAAACATTCAACATGTGCCTAAGAAAATGGATTGTCCACCCCTGCCAACTTCCCCCCCAAGCCCTCTGTTGTCCATAATAACGATTTTAAGACCCTGTGGGGGAAATATGATTGCTCTGCCTGGCCTGCTGGCTTTAAGTTTTCCCTTCCCACTCCAAGAGCATCTTGACCTGAGCTGCCATATAGTACCATTCAAGTCGGGGTACTGCTCTACCACCTCTTTCCGGCTCTCCCCAGATCACCCTCCTTGCCAATCTAGAGTGTTTACCTCCCCATATGAAGTGCAAAATCTGGTGCTGAAGCTGCTTCATCTCCCTCCGGGGGACCGCAACCGGCAAACACTGAAATAAAAATAGCAGCCTGGGTAATATATTCATCTTTATTACGGCCATCCTCCCCCACCAGGACAACCACAACCCTTTCCACTGTGAAATTTCAATTCTAATTTGTTCCAATATTTTACTGTAATTGAGTCTATAGACTCTATCCAGATCCCTAGGGATCAAAACCCCCAGATCTGATGTGGCTCCTGGCCCATTTAAAAACAAATCTCTGTTTCAACTCATTTTCTTCTCTCTGGGAGACCGAAATTCCCAGCACTTCACACTTATCCATGTTGATCCGCAACCCTACATACTTTTCAAATTCCCACAACACCTCTACCACAACTGTCAACGTCTTCCCTGGGTCCGTCACATAAAGTAACAAGTCGTCCGCGTATAGAGCTATGCGATGCTCCTTCTTCCCCACTGTAAAACCCCGGAATTCGGGGTGGCTCCGCAACATCTCAGCTATGGGCTCAACATAGATGGCAAACAATAAGGGTGATAGGGGGCACCTTTGTCTGGTCCCTCTACCAATTGTAAAAAACAAGGTATACTGCCCGTTGACCTGAATACAAGCCTGCGGTGCCGCATATAGAGCAGCAATCCATTTATAGAAATTCTCCCCAATATCCATGCGCTTCATGACCTCCTTCAGGAATTCCCAGTCAACCCTATCAAATGCTTTTTCAGCGTTTATTGCCAACATTATGGCCCCTGGGATGCTCTTCTGGGCTTCCCACTGCAGATGGAGGGTACGGCGTATATTATCTCCCACTTGGCGGCCCGGGATAAACCCCGCTTGGTCATCCCCTATCAATTTTGGTAGGACCCTTCCCAACCTATTGGCCAACACTTTGGCCAGAATCTTTACATCTACATTTAATAGTGAGATGGGTCTATAAGAACCGCACACAGTGGGATCCTTTCCAGGTTTAGGTAATAAGGAGATCCCTGCCTCCATCATTGAATTCGACAGCCCCCTTCCCTCCAATACCCCGTTTCCTAACCTTATGAGCTGGGGCCCTAGTTCTTCTGCAAAATTCCTATATCGTCTTCCTGATGTCCTCCCTCACTGTTTCATCTCCCAATAGTGTCTCATTTAACTTCCATCGCCCCCCCCCTCTTCCTATCCCAAAAACCCTTAAGTCTAATCCATATAGGGGCATGATCGGAGACCTGACATATCTCTATTTCTGCTACCTCTATCGTGTGCCAACTATTACGATGCACCCACAAACTGTCTATCCTCGCGTATGACTGTGCTACATGTGAATAATGTGTGTAGTTCCTCTGTGACCCATGCAATAATCTCCAGCAGTCCACTACCTCACATTCTTTTAGAAATCTCAATAGGGCCTTACGACCAGCACTTCCCATCCGCCTCCCTCCCAAGGAATGGTCCAGGTCCGCATCTGGGGCTATGTTGAAATCACCCCCTATTATCACTTGGCCTTTAATGAATCCCTGAATCTCCTCCTTCAGGGTATCAAAAATTACTTCTGACCTTCATTTGCTGCATAGATGTTAATGAGTGTGATCACCTTGTCCTGCAGGAGCCCCCTTATCCCCAAACATCTGCCACTCAAGTCACAAAACTCTTCCTGTATGCTCAGCCCACAGGTCTGCTTCACCAATATAGCTACTCCCCCAACCCTTCTTACCTCCCTTTCCTGATGTACCAGTACTTCCCTAAAGGGCCTATGTCTCAATAGATGTGTGTCTCTCGGTCTCAGATGCGTCTCTTGCAGCATCGTCACATCCTACTTTAATCAGTTCAGCTCCTTAAAAACTCGACACCGTTTCCCCTGATGGTTAAGCCCATTCACATTCCAGGATCCTACCTCTAAGGTCTCCCCTGATCCCACCCCTCCCCCTCCCACCCCCCGCTTTCCTCTTCCCCTTGTGCCCTTTGTCCCTCCCCTCTCCCAACCTCCTTCCCTCCCCCTCCCTTTGCTGATCCCTGTTCCACAAGATCAGCCATATTAGGATAATGATCGTATGTTTCCAGAGGCTCTGATCAGATACTCCCTTAAGCAAACCCCCCTCCCCTCACCTCCTACCATCCTTAATCACAAGTTTTTCCCCCCCTAATCATATCACTTCCATATCTCCCTCCGACCCTCCATGCCCTCCCATCAATAATCCCTTGCCCAATATCAAACGTAACTTCCCCAGTTCCAAGCTTAAAAACCAAAACCGTGCGTATGGTCCAGATGTCTCTCCATCAGGAAGACAGCACCTCTTCCATGGCCAGGCAGATCCTCAGTGTTCCTTTTATCCAACATCCATTCCTACTTCTGTCCAATACCTCTGGTAGTTGCTGCCATCACTCACAAAACTCTCCCTCCTGCATTTCACTGTTCCCCTGACTGGGAGAAGACCTCTCATATCCACAGAATTGTTCATCCTCAGTTCCGCATCGGTCACACAATTCCCTTTGCTCCATTTATCCATGCTTGTACTGTTTTTCGTTTTATTGTTTCTACAACGACCCAGCTACCTCCTCAGGAAGCTTGCTTGTCCTTCTTCTTTCCTTGCTCCACCACCACTTGCCACACAGAATCTCTCCTAGGCCCCGCTTGGCTCCGTGGCTCCTCATTCTGCACTGGTAGATCTTGGCAACCGATTGCCCACAACGCCGGCCACGCTTCTTCCACCGTTTTAACTTTGCGGGATTTCCCATAAACTGTAATCCATACTGGGAAAGGGAACAGCTATCTGTATCTGATTCCCTTGGAGCGCATATATCCAGTAACCTCTCTGAGTGTCCCTCATTTCATCAGCGTGATGCGTGCCAAATCCTGGTAGACTCCTATTTTATAATTTTTCCAAGTAATGTCCTTGCACAGCTGGGCTTGTCTCAAGTTTTGTTCTTTAATGGGGAAATCTAGAAAGCAGAGAACCACATCCCTTGGACTTGAGTCTTTGCGTGGTCCCATCGCACGATGCGCCCGCTGAATGCGTATCTTGGGGGGATGGTCTTCCAGTCCAGAGGCCAGAATATACTGGCATAGTTCTTTTACAACAACCTCGCAGTTAGAAAATATGTCCAGCTCAGGGATGCCTTTAAAGCGTAAGTTATTATATCTGGACCTATTCTCTAGGTCCTCTACTTGCTCCCGAAGCTGTCTCACCTCCTCCTGCTCCTCTGTTGCCCTCCTCCTCATGGAATCCACCTCCGATTGAAGGGCCACCATCTCTTCCTCCACTTTGCCTACTCAGGATCCTAGTTCGTGCAGCTCTGCTCTGATTTCTTTAAGAGCATTTTGAACATCTAGGCAGATACCCGCAAAATTGGATTTTAAGTCCTGAAGCAATCCTGCTACTTCCGAAGGCAGCATGTTGGGTGTCTCAGCAGCTTCTTCGCATCGTTTTGCTTGTTCCTGTGAAGCGTATGCGGTCGTCATCTTGTTTCCCCGCAGCTCCGGTCCCGCTTTCCCGTCACTCACTTTTTCGAGGCGCTCCGGAGTAAATCGGAATCGTTCAAGGGTTTTCTTCAGTGGCATAGCCTAGCGGCAACCCTTTCCTTCATTTTCCGACTCGCTGTTTGGGTAAGTTTGCAACTCAACTTTATCGCAGCCCCAGTAGAGCTCTTCGATCAAGCCACCACCTTGGATCGTGATGATTTCCAAAAGACTCTTATGCTATCTAATGGTCCCACCACGGACTCTGCCAGATGAGTGACTCACTGATTCTGCATTAGTAAATCTTAGACTGGTATATCCGAAATGCACACAGTACTTATATTTATGCTGTGTGCAAATAAAACAATTAGCCTAACCTTTGCCACAGAAGCCTTCATCAGTTCCCCAATACTGAATGTACTGTAAATTTTGAAACAAACAGGCCTCACAGTGGCGTACCAAGGGCGGGGCGGTGGGGGCGGTCTGCCCAGGGTGCACACCGCTGGAGGGGTGCAGAGAGCAGTCGTGTGCCTGTCGGCTCTGCTGGTTCCCTGCTCCCTCTGCCCCGGATCAGATTACTTCCTGTTCCGGGGCAGAGGGAGCAGGGAGCCAGTGGAGCTGAGAGCTGCGCGGCTGCTCCCAGCAGCCAAGAATGCACCCGGAGGGGTGGTGTCATTGCGCCGGGGGGGGGGGGGGGGGGTGTCGTGCTGCACCCGGGGGAGTGTGCGCACTGGCGATCCGCCCCGGGTGGCAGCCGACCTAGGATCGTCACTGAGGCCTCATAAATGGACCTACAAATTGCGGGTAATCGAAGTACAATATTTCACAAGGAAAGGGTAAGTAATGGGCTTTTGTTTATCTAGTACAGAGCAACTTCCCTTAGCCTAACGAGAAAATGTCCGCTTAACTGGTAATTAAATCACTGGATTTCTCCTTTCATATGTATGTAATGAACTTCAGGAGTAGATCAGACAGTTTGGACATTCAACAAACTGTCTATTAATAACTTTCACCATGCCCAAGCCATCACACCAAACAGCACCTTCCTATCTTTTGTTAGTTTCCCCACAAAGACAGTACTACAAATTATGGCAATAACTCCAGGAAAGTAATGTAGCTGATCACTTCCAACTCTTCCTATAAACGTAGCCATTTGAAAGTTCACCAGAATCGTAGGAGCTGACTCTGTGTGTGTTGTGGGTGCTTGAGCACCCCCAATTTTGAGAAAACTCCTTGTATATGTCCAGGGAAGGGTTATTTCCATTGGGATTAACACCCCCAATAATTTTGAAAAGTTGGCTCCTATGACCATGGTCCCAGAAGGTACACACTGAAGTCCACTGCCCAAGCCATATCAGAGCACAGCACTAGGTCCCTATTAGATACCACATAAGCATGTATAACAGAAAGCCTGTTAAATTCTGACAAAATTGAATACCACACCTAAGGTCATCCCCTTTTCAACTCATTAATCAAATTAAGTGATGTGTTTGATAAATCCCCAACTGTGAATACCAACAGTCAACTAATAAAATCAAATAAATGCACCCCTCACTAGGATCACACTGGAAACAAAATTCAGGAACCCAAATAAGGATTGCATATGCTTAAGTGTTACCTTTTTAGAGAACTAAACAACAGGGCTAATTCCCTATATGTTTTTGCCTCCAACGCAATCTTTTTTTTGAAGTCCCTCTTAGCCTTCCTTATCAGCGCTTTGCATTTGACTTGACTTTCCTTATGCTGTTTCTTATTATTTTCAGTCGGTTCCTTCTTCCATTTTCTGAAGGATTTTCTTTTAGCTCTAATAGCTTCCTTCACCTCACTTTTTAACCATGCCGGCTGTCGTTTGGTCTTCCATCCTCCTTTATTAATACGCGGAATATATTTGGCCTGGGCTTCCACACCTGATGTAAAATTTTGACCCCTGCAGCCGCTCCTCTATGTTTTTTTTCACTGTTCTTCTCATGTTATTATAGTCTCCTTTTTTAAAGTTAAATGCTAATGTATTTGATTTCCTATGTATACTTACTTCAAAGCAAATCTCAAATCCGATCATATTATGATCACTGTTATCAAGCGGCCCCAGCACCATTACCTCCCATACCAGATCATGCGCTCCAATAAGGACTAGGTCTAGAATTTTTCCTTCTCTCGTCGGCTCCTGTCCCGGCTGCTCCATAAAGCAGTCCTTGATTTCATCAAAGGCAGCTTTCATAAGCTGGGTCACTTCCATGCTGAGGTCTCAAGAAACAGCTGAGGACTTGTTGAGAGGTTTCAATAGAAACAAGCTCTACATAATTCAAACAATTAAAGGCTGTGCAGGGAAGGGTTTACCTTCATGGCAGTGATAAGCACCAGCTGCATTGAAATGAACCCTAACAGAGCTGGCTTTTAATTCTGACTGCGAGAGACTGAGAAATGTAAATGGTATTCAAGCAGTTTGGGGTCATGTCTACTCCATATAGGTGCCCTGAAGCCACAGAGTAGAAGCCTATACTATAAAGGAATCTGGGTGCCCAGGTTCCATTATAGAATACTAGCGGAACCTGGAATAAGTGTGCCTAACATTTACAGCTGGCATACGTGAAGTTGCCTAAATACTGAAGGGACAAGCGTAACTTAACGTATTCTGTAAGTTATATTAGGAAGTGTGAGCACTGCTCATGTCCCACCCATGCTCCACCTATGTATATGGCCCCTTGCAAATAAACACTGGCCTTTTACTATGATGCGCCGAAAAGTGGCCTGCGTTGGTGTAGACATGTGTATTGGACGAACAGGTTCATTTTTCAGCGCACCTGCAAAAAAGGCCTTTTTTTTTTGGCCGAAAATGGACATGCGGCAAAATGAAAATTGGTGTGTGTCCAATTTGGGCCTGAGACCTTACCATCACCCATTAACTTAGCGGTAAGGTCTCACGGTTAACCAGGAGGTAATCGTCAGTGCAAATACAATGTCAATTATCGCCCAGTTAGTGCCATGCACCGGAAAATTTCTGACGTGCCTACTGGATGCACGTTCAAAATAAAATTACTGCCCGGGCCATGCAGTAGCCGGGCGGTAGTTCAAAATTGGTGCGCGTTGAGTGCATGTAGGCGCTTACGTGGCTTAGAAAAAGGAACCCTATGTAAGTTACGCAGATATTTGCCAGAATAGCAGTTAGGCACCCTCTGCCCAATATTTAGTGCTATTTAACTGGCCAGAAATGGGTCCTGGCTGGTTAAATAGCACTTAACTGGCTACCCATGAATATTCAGTAAGAGATAGCAGGTTATCTCCAGCTGAATATTTCCAGTCAGCACTTAGCAAATAACTGGCTATATCATGCAATATAGCTGGCTATCCGCTAATATTCAGTGCATCACCAACTAAATTTGGCTACCAAATTGGACCGCCAAAATAGCAGGCCTTTCTTTGGCCGGTCTCAACTTATCTGGCCAGCGCTGAATATTGACTTGCTTAGTTATGTTGAAACAAGCCAAAAATAAATTGGATATTCAATGCTGGTCACCGGAAACAGCCCGACATTGAATATCCGGGCTCAGTGCCGACCATGGAAGTCAGCCCAGCTAACTCCCGTGGTCTAAAAGATCTAGGGTCTTTCCCTCACACTAGATTGCAAGCCGCTTTCTTTTAAAACCATTAGATATTCTAATGGATGATCAGGCAGATCAAATAAACTGAATATTATCTTTCTAATGTTTAGACTGTGAGAGTTAGGGAATCAGGATTTAATATCAGGATGTAATTGTCATGGCCGTGGCTGTGCTGTCGCGTCCTGACTCACTTTTCCTTCCAGTGGTCGGGCTCCATGGCCTCTCCAGACTGTCTTCCTGGCACTACGTTCCTCCTGCATGGATGCCTCTGCTGCCTGTTTCCCTGTTTTCCAAGCCTCATTCCAGAGACTATCCAAGCTTTAGTCTGATGTCCCAGTATTCTAACCTCTCTCTGGTGCCCTTGCTGTGTTCTTTAGTGCATGCCAAACCTCATTCCAGGGCACCAGAGACTGTGACAACATCAGTGATGGCCTTTATAAGGAACCCTGGGACTCTCATGCATTGCCTTCACAACAAGGTTTCCTGCCTAGTTGTGTGTGTCTGGTATTGTGTTATCTCCTATTCGGATTTGACCTGTTTTTGCTGTCCTCAGCTCTAGTTACAGATCTGCTTGTCTTCAGCTCTAGTCCCAGCCCTGCTTGATCCATGCCTGTTCTTCCGCAGCTCTAGTTCCACCCTTGCGTGCCGCCAGTTCCAGCTTTGCTTGTCTCCAGTCACAGTATTTCTTGTCCCCAGATCAAGTCCGGCCTTGCCTAGTTTTTGCCTTAGTGCCTTACTCTGGCTGGGTGGTTTGCTTGCCGCTAGCTGGTATCCGGAGGCGGTCCAAGGGCTCAACTCCCATGAGATCATAACAGTAATAGTATTCCCTGCATCTGTAAAATGAGGCTGGAGACAGTGGCATAGCCAGAAAGCAATTTTTGGGTGGGCTAACATGTAGGATAGGTGGGCACTAGGATTTAGTTGGAGATAGAGCCAGAACTTGTTGGACAGCTTCCAATTTCTTGATCCCACCAAAGAAGCCATGACAGTGCTTATTCATGACATTCTTAAGAATATACATACGAGAAAGTGGGAAATTCTTTTTTTTGTGCAATCTCAACAAAATGGCTCTCCAATTAAAAAAAACAACAACAATATCTTACCATTCAGTAGTTCTATCGACTCTTGGGAAGGCCAAATGGATGAAGACCCATTATTCAGTGTCCCATTGTAGCAATAATTATACTTTGTACTTTTTTGGAGGAAGGCATACCAGAAGGCTAGTCTCACCTCCTGCATCGTTTCTTGCCAAATCTCCATGAGTTAATACATGCAAAATATTCTGGAAAAGGTAGGTCTGTCAGCTTCATCCTCAAGAGAAAAATGACAACCTTAATACACTAGTGCAGTGGTTCCCAAACTTGGTCCTAGGGGCACCCCAGCCAGTCAGGTTTTCAGGAGATCCACAATGAATATTCATGAGAGAGGTTTGCATGCAGTGGAGACAGTGCATGCAAATCTCTCACCACCCCCTATAGCTCTTCAAACTTACTTTATCAGTGCTGGCAGCAAATCCTACAGACCAGTTCTGGGACCTTCCCTCTGCCATGAACTTCCCTCTGATGCAACCTCCTGTTTACATAGGGGTAGGACGCAGTAGAGGGAAGGCCCCAGAGCCGGCCTGTATGAGTCATCATAGGTGCTGAAAATGTAAGCTGGAAGGTCTGCGGGGGGGGGGGGGGGGGGTTGAAAGAAGGTAAAAGACGGAGAGTTGCTGGACCTGCAGGAGGAAGAAGGGACGAGAGTTATGCTGGGGATTAAAGGAAGAGAGGGAGAAGTGTTGAATCCACAGCGGGAGGGAAGATGAGATGCTGGACCCAAGGGGAGAGATGCAGGAGGTGAAAAGAAGAAGAGAGCTGAATGGGGTTGGTTGAAGAGAAGAGAGTCATAGAGATCCTGGACCACATGGGGGAAGACAGAGGGGAGAAGTTGGACATGTGGTGAGGGATAGAGACACAGAGGGGAGATGCTGGACATGAGAGGGAGCATAAGGACAGAGACACAAAGGAGAGATGCTGGATAGGGATAGTATAGGGATTCAGAGGGGCAATACTGGACATGGATGGGGACACTGGGGCTCAAAGGAACAATGCTGGACATGGTTGGAGGCATATGGACACAGAGAGGCAATACTGGACACAGGGGGTTATATGGATACAGAGGGGATATGCTGGAGAAGGGAATACAGGGACATTGAAAGGGAAGATAGATGGTGGACAGGGAGAGGAAAAAAAATGTCAAATGCATAGCAGACTCTGGAAATAGAGTTGAGAAGAAAGAGGAAAGCAGAAAACAGAGATTGGGACTTACATAATTAGAAAAATAAAGTGATCAGACGACAGAAGGTAGAAAAAACAATTTTATTTTCTATTTTGTGACTAGAATATGTACCTGCCAAATGTTGTGGTCTGTGTTTGATCTGTTGTTTTGCAAGATATTGTTCCAATTATTTTCTAATAAAATAAATTGAAATAAAGTAAAATAAAAAAATGAATATGTCAGATTTTGGAATATACATCTGCCAGAGACAGAGTTAGACATGGGCAGAAATTTAGGAGGGGACTCCAAAGCCCACTACCAGACTGTACCTTCTTCACATTCCAGCAGGTTTGGGGCCCTTTTTGACCAAAAAGACCAGGGACAATTCCTGACATGTGCTATCTTTATCCTTTATGCAGAACAGGAGGAAATGCATTTCTTTCTATTTTTCTGTTGTTGTACTACATGCATGGTTTTATTTTTTGGGGTTTCACTTTAATTTCTGTTTCTAGTTTATGATCACTTATTCTTTATTTGGTAGTAGATGTACTGATATTTTAGGGCCTCACTTTAATTTGTAGGGCACTGCCTTTTCATAGGTAGAATCCTTGTTTTGGAAGTTATGCTGGCATGGTAGATTTGCTCTAGGTTTTATATATTTGTTTAAATAGATTTTTGTAGTACTTAACACTATGCCTAGCACTGAGAGTTGTTTGTTGCTGTTCTTGAGATTACATTAGAATCAGAAATGTCTTTGCATGATGAGTTTTTGGGAGGAAATGTTCTAGCTCTGTCCTGTATCCATTGTTGCAGGAGCACTAGGGGGTTCTGTAGATGCAGAATTTATTTGGGTGTAATAACATATGAATGAAGCATATGTGACTTGAAGGAGTGTGGCTCAATGGTGGCTGAAGAGTTCAGTTTCTTATACTTCCCCTAGCCCTCAATGTGGCATTTGCTGCAATTGTTGGGGGAGAAGTAGGGGCAGAGCATGGGATGGGGCAGGGGCTGGTCTTGGGTGCATCATGTGGTGGAGTTGGCAACCCTATTGGAATGATCTCTTCCATTTCTCTGAAAAAACATCCATGAAAGAGAAATCCTCATGCAGGGCTTTCCTTCCTTCCTGTGAAGGAGAGAGATCTGAGGGAAGATTTGTTGACCTCTCCCGTAATACTGGGAAGATAATGTTCTGAATTTCTCACTCTGCTTATTGAATGTACAGTAGCATTTTGAATCAATTGTGGCATCTTTATACTACTTCTGGGAAATCAAGATATACAAGGTTGTCGTAGCCAATACAGGGCAAGATAAGTAGTTGCTCAACCATACAAAAAAGTTTTCCTGACCTAAAAATCATTTAAAATCTCACATTATTCTTAATTTGAGAAATGCTCCACACCCCTGCTTAAATACTGATCATCAAGTCTTCACCATGCCATGCCAACCATATAGGCAGCCAAACATGATGCAACTTACCAGCCAAGATGTCTTCCCCTCCTTCCTGAGCTGTTCAGCACCCTCACTCACAGCATGTGACAATAAAGTGATCTACAACACTGGAGTTGCTGAAGCTTCACTTGTCTTTTGTCATTTGTGGGATACAGACTGTAGAAATCTGTCTGGCATTGGCCTCAGTTCCAACTACTCTTGCCAATGATAACATTCCAACAGCCATTGTGTGTTTCCATCCTCTTTCTATCTAGGCATCTCCTGTGCTTAGCGCACGATTAGCATGTGAGCTCTTATCGCTTACAAAATACGTGTTGGGAAGTGCTTGCACAGTAATTTTTAAAAAATGAATGGGCGCTAATAGCAACATTAGTGCACGACCATTAATTCAAAAATGGAAAATTGGACATTTTAGTGCTGCAGTAAAAATGGCCTTAACGAATGGGAAAATCCATGTAAGGGTGCACTAAGACCACTTTTTTTTTAACCACAGCTTAGTAAAAGGACCCCCTTGAATCTAAAACAATTTCTAAATAACAAAGCTCTACAACTAATTAGATCTTATGACCCTTAAGCAATAGGTTTTCTGGAGGTAGATAATCCTTATTACCACACACAATCATTGTGTCAGTTCATTAAACAATTCCCAGTGGTTCCCAAACGTGGTCTTGGAGGCACCCCAGCCAGTCAGCTTTTCAGGATATCCACAATGAATATTCATGAGAGAGATTTGCATGCACTGCCTCCACTGCATGCAAATCTCTGTCATGAATATTCATTGTGGATATCCAGAAAACCTGACTGGCTGGGGTGCCTCCAGGATCAGGTTTGGGTACCACTGGGCTAACCCATTCTTAGAAAACCATTCAGAAATACAAGAAAAATCCGTAAAACAGATGATGTCACTCCAGACTGAATACTGAATGGGACACATAAAAGAATATCACCTGCATATATGTATATGGAAAGAAATTCCCACTGAATGAAGTAGCGTACAAAGAGGGAGTAAACAGATATTAAACAAAGCCCCAGACAATTCACTCCCTGTGTGGTAGTGAACCAAGAGGAATATTTGGATTGCATGTTGACTGCCACAGTACCTCAATGAAATACCATTTTAAAACTGTGTCCCCTATTTCCACTACAGTCAATGGAGTGAACAACAGATCTATGTATACCGAGTCAAATACAGATGATACATAAATAAGTAGAAGAAGAGAAGAAGTATTGTAATTTTCCAATTCTTTTACTACTGAATATAGGATGCTGCCAAAGTCTCAGGCAATGGTCAGCTCTAAAGCTCTGTTGTCTAGAATTCAATTACTAAGGTATCATTTAGGGGCCCTTTAACCAGGGCCGCCGAGAGATTGGGCTGGGCCCGGGACAAGAAAAGGGCTCCATTTAAGGCTAGATTCTATATATGGCGCCTCAAAAATTCCACATAGAAAAAATACATCTAGGCGTATTCTCTAAAGTATGCCTAAATTTTATAGAATAGGCTTAAATTTCCATGTGGTATATAGAATTACGTTCAGCACCTCTCCACGTGACCAAATTTAGTCATGGCCATTTTTGCCACATTTTACTTGGCGTAATCCCGATGCCTAAATTTGGCGCAGAGTGGGTATATTCTATAACGACGTGCATGGATTGTAGAAATGCCCCTGCCCCACCTATGGCCATGCCCCCTTCTCAACTATGCGACTTAGAATTTATGTGCACCATGTTGCAGAATATGATTAGTGAGTTCTGGGTATAAATCTTAATGAATGCCAATTAGTGCTGATAACTACTTGTTAATATCTAATTGACAGCGCTGGTTGGCTAGTTAACCAATTAAGTTACACACATTGTTATAGAATATGCTTTGATTTCTACATGCAAATTAAGGCGCGATATACAGAATCCATCAGTTAGTGCCTAGGCCACATCAGAAATGATTTGTATAGTGCAGGTCGGGTAGGGGCCCACAAAAGTTCCTGTATAGAAGCTATTCCATAACGAAAAGTAAGTGCTTCTCTTTATAAAATGCTAGTGTAATTCGTCCACTGTGTGACTACATGCAGGTGCGGACATTTACACCAGCCCTAGAGCACCTATGTTTTGCAAGCTCACACATAAAATATAGCATTTTTAAATCTACTCATGTACTGCTTATGCTGTGCCCAAACTTCACTCATATTCACACCCACCAACAAAGTACATGCCTTGATCCCAAAGGGCAATACTTTTACACTGTCAGTACTCCATAAGAAGTCCTTGACATAAATGTGTAGCACAACCTTTCTTATGGGTCCGCTCCGAAATATCTGATTGAATTTGTTAATCTTACTCATAGAAATAAAGCTCTTTTGAACAGGCTTCCACTGTTACTAAAATATCCCAGTCTTAAGTATGTTATTTATAAATCAGTATTTAAAGGACTATTTTCCTTTCAATCTGCTAAATGGTAGAATGTTAAATGCGAGATTATTAGATTGCTTTACATTTTTTAGGAAAGCCTTAAAAATTGACCTCTTCCAGCTTTTCAATAGGCTTTGAATTGTTAACGCTGTAATAATTTTATACTTCTCTGGGGTTTTGCCCAGTTTTCTTTTCTTGTAAACTGCATGGAGCTCCTGTGGGCTTTTGCGGGCTATAAGTACCTATTCTATATATATATGTATGTATGTATGTAACAGGCAGTGCATTTATTCTAGCAAAAAAAGTGCCAGTACTCAAATGCTAGACCACCGTTTAGGGGTGGGGTGATCACTGAGGGACCCACCCCACAATAGCCAGGCCCCCTGCAACGAGTCACAGAATCTATGACAAGGCAGAATTGGTGTGTAGAGCCTGAGCTCTTTCATTAAAACTTGGGGTCCATGGGTCAATTTAGCAGACAATGGAAAAGGTGCCGGTACTCAGTACCCCCAAGTACCCCCTCAAAAAAAGCCCTAACAGGTCACCTAAGTTAAGAGGGTAAGAAGGTGCTTATTTTTAAGGTGTGTTATGGCCATTATGTGTGTTATTTACTCCTTAACATATGTTAAATCATAATAACATGTGTTACATTACTGTAGCATATGTTAATATTGATAAGGGATACATTCTAATGAGATGCAAAAAAAATGTAAATGCATGCAAACCACTGCATTACTATGTAAATCAAATCAAATGACTTGCAAGGGGCCAGGCCCATAAACTTCCCTCCTGAAGATCCCCCTCTCTCTCAAAGCCCCCCCAACCCTTCCATAGGATCCAGTTTGGACATAGGATTAATGACACAAATTGTAATGGGCCTGTTTATTATTATTTTTTTTTTTATAATTTGAATAGGTAGATGATAAAAGAGATATTCTGAGAGAAGCTACTGTTAGAATGAGTGAAACTTTGAGTTGATGAGAGACTAATGTTCCTGCTGACTGGGGGAGGGAGGGGGATTCTAAAACTGCAAATACTGGAGGTGAGTGAGAGATGGAGACAAGCTGAAACTGAGGTGGAGTGAAGTGAAGAGAAGCTGAAACTGAAGGTAAGACAGGGGGTAGCAGGGTGACAGAGAGAGGATGAGGCAATGATGGGGTTGTATAGGCAATGGAGAGAGACAGACTGTGACTGCCTGGGGAAAGTTGGGTGATGGAGAAAGGCTGAGGTTAGTGCATCGGTGATGGAGAGAGGCTGAGGCTGTGGCTGCTGGGGTGGGTGGGTAATCAAAGGAGACTTAGTTGCTGGGGTGGGTGGGTGGCACCAAAGTCCTTCCCATTGTGAGCATCCTACCAAAATTAATTTCAACATAGTCTTTTACTTAGACCACTGCAGTCTGCTCCACACAAGTCTCTTAAGTGAACCATCAAATGATGCTGTTCATAAAAAATGTATTCAAAATGTAGTTTGTGAGTTCTCTCTCACCTGTGTCTGTTAAAGTGCTAGTGCACACATCACCTTGAACACATTATAAATTGGTGATTTATGAAATATGAATGAAGAAATAAAATTCCAGTTGTTTATGGAAGCATACCAAGTGGCATTTGGCGCACAGGTCATTACCGCCTGGTTACCGCGTGAGTCTTTTCCACTAGGTCAACGGCTGGTGGTAAGGTCTCAGACCCAAAATGGACATGTGGCAATTTTCATTTTGCTGCACGTCCATTTTTGGCAAAAAAAGGCCTTTTTTACAGGTGCGCTAAAAAACGGATCGCCGCACACCCAAAACCCGCGCCTACACTACCGCAAGCCATTTTCAGCGCGCCTTTGTAAAAGGACCCCTATGTAAACTGCTTTGAATGTAGTTGCAAAAAACACAGAAAGGCAGTATATCAAGTCCCATTCCCTTGCTTTGCTAGCTGAAAATGCTTGTGATGGGTTGCTTTGAAATATTGTTTGAATATGGAGTTAGTTCTGTTTTTTTCAAAGATTACAATTTATATTTAATCCAGATGCAATCAAATGGTAGATTCTGTGGGGCCGATATTCATCTTATGGGAGGCAAGCCAGCTAAGTTCCATGGTCAGTGCTGAACGTGGATATACAATGCTGGACCATTTCCAGTGACTGGCATTGAATATCTGTGGTTTTTTTGGCCACTATAAACTTAACAGCTATGTTAATATTTAGCGCTGGCCAATTAAGTTTGTGGCTGAATATTTGCAGACAGCCAATTATATCCCAGGATATAACCGGTTAGCCGCTATTCCCGGATTCTATATATTGCGCCTAGTGTTCCGTGCTGAAATCCAAACATATTCTAGCACAATGTACGTAATTTAATTGGGTTAACAAGCTAATCAGCATTGATAACAGTACTTAACAAGCAATATTGAGCACTAATTGGCAATAATTAGAATTTATGCATATAACTCACTACATGTATTCTGTAATAAACTGTGCCTGAATTCTAATGTGTGCAGTTCAAAAGGGGTGTGGCTATGGATGGGGAAATGGGCATTTTGTGGGTGTTCCAAAATTTATATGTGTAGTTATAGAATATGACCCAGTGTGCATAAATCTATGCTCAGGGATTTACGCCATGCTTTCGTTGGTGTAAATGGAGGCATGTAGTTTTAGGTACTGGGATATCAACTAAGCGAATTCTATATACCAACTAAACCTAGGCATTGCTTATTGAATACACTTAGATGGAAATATTTACTGTGTGGATTTTTAAGCACCATTTATGGAACCTGGCCCGGTGTGCTGACCATGAATGTTCAGCAGGAGATAACTGGCTATCTCCTGCTGAATATTTGCAGATAGGCAGTTAAGTGCATATTTAACTGGCTAGGAGCTGTTCCCATGCGGTTAAATAGCGCTCAGAATGTGCCGTTTTTTTTAATAGTGTTTGTCTTCAAGTTGTTTTATCATTCACTGTATTTTTCCTGTTGCTTTTCTAAAGCAACCACATGGGGGCAGTATAGTCACATTTATAAGGAAAGCAATGCTGCTCTTTAAATATAATGACTGAACTCATTTGTCATTATTATTATTATCATTATCATGATTTGTAATTCACATTTCAGAGGTATGTAGTGCTGTACAGAGACATATAATGGACAGGCCCTGGTCTTTGAAGTTTATAATCTAGGCAAGGCAGAAAGGCTAGACACACAATAAAATCAAATAACTCTTTTTGCTATAACAATGAGACCATGAATGAGAAGAAACAAATTAGGTGGTTCCAGAAGGGAGTAAACTGAAGATGTTAATTTAGGATCACAGAATATGATGTTGGGGTCAGTAAATATGTAGAGAATCCTGGACACTGATAATTTTTAATAGCTGTTTAAAAATAGTATCACTGTAAATGGCAGATAAAGTAAATATACTACTACTACTACTTAACATTTCTATAGCGCTGCTAGGGTTACGCAGCGCTGTACAATTTAACATAAAAGGACAGGCCCTGCTCAAAGAAATATAAAGTATATAGATACACGATTGGGCTCATTTTCGAAAGAGAAGGACATCCATCTTTCAACATAAATCGGAAGATGGATGTCCTTCTCCCAGGAACATCCAAATTGGCATAATGGAAACCCGATTTTGGACGTCTCCAACTGCAGTCTGTCACAAGGATGTCCAAAGTTCAAGGGGGAATGTCGGAAGCGTAGTGAAGGCGGGACTTGGACGTGCATAACACTTGGATATCTTTGACCCATAGTTGATAAAAACAAGGACATCCCTGACGAACACTGGGACGCTTTCACCCGGACTTGTTTTTCTTACGAATAAGGCACAAAAAGGTGCCTGAAATGACCACATGACCACCGGAGAGAATCAGGGATGACCTCCTATTACTCCCCCAGTGGTCACTAACCCCTCCCACCCTCAAAAAACATCTTTAAAAATATGTCATGCCAGCCTCTATGCCAGCCTCAGATATTATACTCAGGTAGCAGGAGCAGTTTTAGTGGGTACTGCAGTGCACTTCAGACAGATGGACCCAGGCCCATACCCCCCCTACCTGTTACATTTGTGGAGGAAACAGCGAGCCCTCCAAAACCCACCAGAAACCCACTGTACCCACTGTACCCGTAAGAGCTATGGTAGTGGTGTACAGTTGTGGGTAGTGGGTTTTGGGGGGGGGGGGGTTTGGTGGGCTCAGCACACAAGGTAAGGGAGCTATGTTCCTGGGAGCATTTTATGAAGTCCACTGCAGTGCCCCCTAGGATGCCCGGTTGGTGTCCTGCCATGTCAGGGGGACCAGTGCACTACAAATGCTGGCTCCTCCCACGCCCAAATGGCTTGCATTAGGACGTTTTTGACATGGACATCTTTGGTTTCGAAAATCACTGAAAGTCAGAAATGTCCATATCTAGGGACGTCCAAATTTAAGGTTTTGGATGTCTCTGACGGTATTTTCAAAACGAGAGATGGACGTCTATCTTGTTTCGAAAATACGAGTTTCCCCACCCCTGGATTTTGCCATTTTGCAAGGATGTCCAAATCGCAACTTGGACATCCCTTTCAAAAATGCCCCTCAATATGTACCCCATTCTATGTACAAATTAAAGAATGAAACTCTCAGCCTAGTGCTGTGAGTTTCCATGAGTGGGAAAAGTCTAGGTAAAAGTATTAATCAGATAGGAGGTATTACATTTTAAGACTGGGGCCATTATTGTTAGCAACTACCAGGTAGATTTTATGAATTTGATGTTCAAAGTCAGTTAACCAGGTAAGAGCGCCTCTTATCCTGTTAACTGGCATTGAGAGGGCCCTGAGGGAATATTGAGAAGCACTTACTCGGAGCATGTTACACAGTATGGTTCTTTGCAGATTGGATTACTGCAATGCTCTGTACCTCAGATTGTCAAGTACGCGGTGCAGGGCACCGCAGTTGGTCCAAAATGCAGCGGCTAGAATTGTTGCTGGGTGTTTCAAAGTTTGAGCATATAACACCTGTGCTGAAGCAATTGCATTGGTTTCCTGTGCTTTTTCCAATTCATTATAAAGCCCTGATTTCGATTCATCGAGCATTATATTTAGGGACTCCATTTTATCTTGCTCAATCTGTTCGTGCATACTGTCTGCGACGGTCGTTGCATTCAGAAAATGCGATGCGCTTATCTTTAGACACAGTAGCAAGAGTTCGGTAAGCTGATACGGGTCTGCCTGCTTTTTCAATTGTGGGGGTGCGGTTATGGAATATCCTCCCTGGACGACTTCGATTGTGCAGCAATGTGGGTCAGTTTAAGACACTGATAAAAACACAGCTGTTTGTGGAAGCTTTTATGTAGGAGTAATCTGTGTTTAATCTGTTGAGGAAGCAGTATAAGTAGTTGACAGTTTGTTTGTGAAATGTGGAATGTGATTGCTTTTTTCCTGAGTTTTTTTTTTTTTTTAATCATGTATGTTATAGGTAATATGTACATTTTTTGAAATAAATAAATATCCTGTCTAACCGCTAAAATCAATACCGGCTATTATGTGGGCTGTCCAGGGATGGAGTTTGGATGGAGTCAGCACTTAATTGGTTAACCAACCAAATAGAACCGCATAAATAACAGTCTTGTCTTTGGCTGGTTTAACTGAACTGGTTAAGGACTTTGTATTTGTTATCCACCGACTGGGCAAACGCCTTTGACGGTACTATGTAAGCCACATTGAGCCTGCAAATAGGTGGGAAAATGTGGGGTACAAATGCAACAAATAAATAAATAAACAAATATCGACACTTACCTGGCTAAGTGCAGGCCGGCTGCACATACCCGGATATTTAATACCCAGATATGGCCTGGGTATAGTTTTGGTGGCAGCAGGTTTAAAAAAAAAAACACTGACCCTGCTGGCTGAATATGTAGTTAGGCTCAATGTTGATTACCCATTAGACCCAAAGAAAAAATGTAATACGGTCTGAAATGGTGGTTGATAGATCACAATCTAATTGGTTAAGCTGCAACATACAGAGAACCCATATAAGAAAGGCAGGAAATCAAGTAGATGGATGGGCATCCAGGGTGACCCCCCAGCCTTCCCCCTACTGCCTCAGGGTCTGGTGCAGAAAGCTTGCGTTAGAGCTGCTTGCGATGGCTGAGCACGTGGCTTCTAAGGCAAATGTAACCAATTCAGTAAACAAATCATATGCAAATCTGATATGTGCTAACTTGTGCACTCAGAAAGGGAGAGCATATTGGATGAATGCTCACAAGGGCAGCTAGTACCGCGCATATGTCCAAGCATTAAAAGTATTGGCATGCATCTCAGCGTATCAGCATCACAGAAACCAAGTGGAAAAAGGGCAATTCTATAACTGGGTGCATGCAGTTACATTATTTATTTATTTATGGGGATTTATTAATCACTTTTATGCAGAGATTCACCCAAGGTGGTTTACAGTAGGTACAGTTTAACATCAAACTTACAATTTGTTAACAGCATAACAATAGTAAACTGTACAAGAATAACATAAATACAATGAAAGAGGAAACTTGAAAATGGCAATTTGAAACCTAATAATAAGACCACCATGAAACAGTATTAAAAATATATACATTTAACAGCACTGAAATTCAAATAACAGAGATATAATACGATGTCAGCATAATAGTGATGGAATATCTAATAAGAACCCAATTAGAACATTCAAATAACATTGCTATGATACTAATGCTTTTCTACAATACTGCTTACCATATAGCTGAGGGCCAAATGCAGATGTATAGATGAACAAGATGCGTGGTACAGAGTCAGTTGGGATGGATGGCTGAACTAAAGGCAAGTTCTTTGCACAGTTAATCAAGATACAGTGTGTGTGTAGCAAGCTAGTCTATGTGCAGAATGAGTTTATAGTCAGTCACCCTATGTATTAAAGGCTTGGGAGAAGAGCCAGGCTTTTACCGGCTTCCTGAGGTGGAGGTAGTCTCGAATTATACTCAGCCCCTCTGGGAGTAAATGCCAAAGCTTGCGGGCTACTCCTGAGAGGGCTCACTTGTGCGTCTAATTGCACAGAAAAGTGGCATTTATGTGCATAAGTGCACTATGGGCTATTGTATAAGATGGTGCGTAAGTACTATTGCATGTAACTGTGAAGGACAAAGCAGGGGAGGGGCACACGATTGTCTCCAACTTATGCACATAGTTTATAGGATTCTAAAAGTTATCCCCCAGATTCTGTAAAGGTTGCTCAAATTTGGATGCCCAAATCTTGGGATGCAAGAGCAACCTGCTTGATTAATGATCCAATTAACACCAATAATTGGGTACTGACAATGGATTATTGATGTTAATTGCTGCCAATCAGGGATTGCATGCATCTGGATGCATATATTCTGTAATGCTGTATGCCTGAATTCCTCGGCACACAACCCAAAAGGGGGCGTTGACAAGGGGCAGGTATTAGAGGGTCATAGGCATTGCCAAAGATGTGCACAGAATTCCCGGGATCCATGCCGAACTTGTGCACCAGGATTTACACCAGGTTTCAGTTGGCTCAAGTCCGGCTATTCCATAAAGAGCATTCATCTTGGAGTGCCCTTTACAAAATAGCGCTGTGCACCATTTATGGAATCTGGCCCTATGTGCTTTGCATGGGCGTAGACTGGGGGGGGGGCGAGGGGGGGCATTGCCCCTCCAAACGACGACGATGACTGGAACGTGGAACTGCGACTTTTACCCAAAGTCGCAGTGACGAACGGGCGGGCAGCGCTGCGGTAGTAAAAGCAACAAGGAGCAGCTTTGAAGTTCGACTCCGTGCTTCGCTTCCCTGCCCTCTGCGTCCCGCCTTCCTCTGCTGTCATTTCCTTTCGGGTGGGACGCTGAGAGGGCAGGGAAACGAAGCACGGAGTCGAAGATGCTCTTTGTTGCTTTTACTACCGCAGCACTGCCCGCCTGTTTTTCGCTGCAACTTCGGGAGAATGGAAGTGAGCCAGCCTGTAAGTAAGGAAGAGAAGACATTTGATTAATCACTGTTCCACTCCCCCGCGCAGCTATCACCGTTCACTTAAAATACAGCAAGCAAACCTGTGAGCTGCTGCATCCACGTTGTCGTTCTTTACATATAACTGCGAAGGGGGAGAGATGGGGGGGGGGAAGATGCTGGATAGAAGGGGGAAGGGGATGGACAGAAACAGGGTGGGCATGGGCAGGGGAGAGAGGAGAATTGCTGGACAACAGGGATTGATGGAGGGGACAGGGGAGAGAGGAAATTTGCTGGAGATGGATGGAGGAGAGGGCAGGGGAAAATGGAGAGTTGCTGGACGGAGCGGAGGGCAGGGGAAGGAGGAGAATTGCTGGAAATGGATGGATGGAGGGGAAAAGGGAGAGAGGAAATGTGCTGGAGATGGATGGATGGATGGAGGAGAGGGCACGGGAGAATGGAGAGTTGCTGGATGGAGCGGAGGGCAGGGGAAGGAGGAGAATTGCTGGAAATGGATGGATGGAGGGAAAAGGGGAGAGAGGAAATGTGCTGGAGATGGATGGATGGAGGAGAGGGCAGGGGAGAATGGAGAGTTGCTGGACGGAGCAGAGGGCAGGGGAAGGAGGAGAATTGCTGGAAATGGATGGATGGAGGGGAAAGGGGAGAGAGGAAATGTGCTGGAGATGGATGGAGGAGAGGGCAGGGGAGAATGAAGAGTTGCTGGACATGGAGCGGAGGGCAGGGGTAGGAGGAGAATTTCTGGACATGGATGGATGGAGGAGAGGGCAGGGGAGAATGGAGAGTTGCTGGACATAGATGGAGGGGAGGAAAGACAGAAGGAGATGCACATGGATGGAGGGGAAGGGAGAGGAGAAATGCTGGACATGGATGGAGGGGAGGGAAGACAGAGGAAGTAGATGCACATGAATGGAGGAGAGTGAGGAGAAATGCTGGATATGGATGGAGGGAAATGCTGGATATGGATGGAGGGAAAACTGCTGAGTTTAAGGGCTGGTTTGGAACACATTGAGGGCAGATACTGAAACTCGAGGAAGGATAGGGACAGGGCTACAGATGGTAGACAGGACGCATAAGGACACAGGTGGATGGTGGACATGGTGAGAGAAAAAATATCAAATGGAAAGAAGACACTGCATAAATCAGAAGACACTAGGACCAAAGCGAATAGAAAAACTTAATGATCAGACAACAAAGGTAGAAAAAAGTATTTTATTCAGAATTTATTAATTGGAATATGTCAGCTTTTTGAAATGTGCATCTACGGTATTTTGCATGTAAGTTGCAATTTTTCTGGTATTGCTGCATGCTGAGTCTGACTTCTTGAGTTAACTTTCCAGTTCAGTATTTTGCCTTCATATTTTTTGATTTGTAGTTCCTTGGGTCATGTCTGTTGTGTCATGTGTTTTTCATGTGTGATCAAGGTGCAGTATGCTGCTAGCATGTAGTATTTGCAGCCCTTTTTGTTTTGCTTTTTTTTCACGGGGTAGTGTATTGGTGTTTTAGAGCCTGTTGTAATTACAGTTCTGCCTTTTCATGCATAAGGTTGTAGCTCGTCCTGTCCTTGGAATTAGTGCTGTTATGGTTTAGTAAGGCTATGAGTGTGTTTTTGCACAAGTTTGTGTATAGCGTTTTGCAGTGGAGAGATTTTGTGTTGGCCTTACTGAGGTGGCACCAAAACATCAGAAAGGGTGTAGAGCTTAAATCATGACACACTACCTCTTGAAGGATCTACATATAGAGCCTATGCATTTCTAAGGTCAACACTGGCATGGTATGGGAAAGGGGGTGGAGAAATACTACTGGAGAGGAAGAGGGAGTGCTGGGTAAGGAGGAAAGAAGGAAGGAAGGAAGGAAGGAAGGAAGGAAGGAAGGAAGGAAGGACAGAAGGAAGGAAGGAAGGACAGAAGGAAGGAAGGAAGGAAGGAAGGAAGGAAGGAAGGAAGGGAGAAAGAGCTGGCTTGATATCTCATACATATTCATTGTGGTTATTCCCCAAAAAAGCCAGCTCTTTTTCCCTTCCTTCCTTCCTCCATATTAGCATATTCATTTGAATATATATATGCAAATGAATATGCTAATATGCTCCGCCCCATCCTTTGCCCCCCCAAATGAAACACTCAAACTACACCTATGCACACAGATGAAGCTGATTACACCTGCCATTGACCTGGCTTAAATGGTCGAGTCTATAAGTAGATGCAACAATGTAGGTTCACACTACAATTCTATAATGGAATTGGGGCACCCAGATGCCGTTATAGAATAGGATCTCTCCCTACAGTATTGGGGCACCTAAATGGAGGCATCCTGTTATAGAAATTGCTCCATAAATTTATGCAATGATAACTTTTATGCAATGAGCACCAGGAGACTTTGAAGCTGGGATAGCAAGTCTTTATTGAAAGACTCTACACAGGCTGCATTTCGGCATAAGTGACTGCATCAGGGGTCTGTTGGGAATATTTCAAAACATATGCAAATATATATATATATATATATATATACACACACACACACAGCTATATGATTTTTAACACTCATCAATTTTAACACTTACTATTTCCAATTTCTGGTAGATACCACCAGGGGCGTATCTGCGTGGGGCCTCAGGGGCCTGGGCCCCCGCAGATTTTGCCCTGGACCCCCCTACCGCCATCAACCCTCCCCCGCTGCCGTTCTTACTTTTGCTGGCGGGGGACCCCAACCCCCGCCAGCCGAGGTCTGCTTCCACCTGCCGCTGCCGTAAAAACTTCTTCTTCAGCCGGCGGGGGACCCCAAACCCCCGCCAGCCGCCCCGCGGTGTTTAAAATTCATCTTCGGCCTCCGTGGCCGTGCTGCTGTGCTAGGCGCTGTTGAAATCCACTTCGGAGTCTGACGTCGTTGTACGTTGTACGTGCTGCGACGTCAGACTCCGAAGTGGATTTCAACAGCGCCTATCATAGCAGCACGGCCACGGAGGCCGAAGATGAATTTTAAACACCGGGGGGCGGCTGGCGGGGGTTTGGGGTCCCCTGCCGGCTGAAGAAGAAGTTTTTACGGCAGCGGCAGGTGGAAGCAGACCTCGGCTGGCGGGGGGTTGGGGTCCCCCGCCAGCAAAAGTAAGAACGGCAGCGGGGGAGGGTTGGCTGCGGGAGGGGGGTAGAGAGAGTCATTGGTGGCGGTGGGGGCTCGGCGGTGGGGGCGCGGCGGCGGCGGTGGGGGGGGGGGCTAAAATGTGCCCCCCCCTCTGGCTCTGGCCCCCCCTACCGCCGGAGTCCAGATACGCCCCTGGATACCACTAGTACACTTCACATAAATCTTTCTCCTTTTTAAACATCTTTTGATTTGTACGTATTATTCTGTCATGTTTAAATTTATTATCATATGAGAAGTCATTTTTGAATGTAATCATGGTGTTGAAGTTCTGTCATAACACACATTTTGCATGGCAAAGCACTTTTAGGTTTTATTATTCTGAACCTGTTTTTATGATTTTATGTAATTTATATATCTTTTTAAATATTTCCAACAGACCCCCGATGCAATCACTTATGCTGCAACACAGCCCTTAGCAGATCTTTCAATAAAGAGTTGCTATCCCAGCTCCGAAGACCCCTGGTGCTTTTTGTTTTTCTGTTTGTGGTTTTGTGCTTTGGATTCCTTCTCTTTCTGAATTTTTATGCACTGGACAACATTCCAGAAGAGGAGCTTGTTATTTTTTCTGCTTGGACTTACGTGCTGAACCATCAAGTTCCCTGTTACCTTCGCTCATCATGGATGCCGTGAAAAAAGTTGGAGGTACTGTTATGCTCACAGTAAAAAGAAGAAACCAGCACTAAATCCTCACAGATGCTACTGCAGAAGAATAAGTTAACCCTTCTATTCCTCCTTAGAGCTGGCGTTCAGTTTCCTGCATTGTGCTCAGCTTAATGTCTTCTTTGCAGTTCTCTGCATCAAGGCAGAATAGCTATTAATCTCATTACGATTGATTTTAATATGCTGTGTGATGGTATCTAATGCAAGATTTGTTTGCAAAACTACTTTCTGCATTGTGTGCTCAGAAAATTGTACACAGACATCATGCTTATTATGTACAACTATCTGCGCTAGCTTACTTCATTGTCCCCTCAGATACACGCGCACAATGGCTTGTAAAATCTTACAGAATACCTGGCTTTCACTTTGCAGTGTTCCTTACTAGGGCCTGATAAAAAAACAACAACAACAACAAAAAAGCTGAGCTCCTAAATTTTGGGCTGTTTTCAGCCAAAATTAGGAACCTATATTTTCAGATGAAAATTCATCTTCATTTTGGAGCTAAAAAGTTGTGCTTATAAATGTATTGCCTAGATTTATTAACCTAACTTATTAGCCTGGTGCTGAAAATCAGTGTGAAGCTCCTAACTTTTTCTCTGTCTATATCTGCACCAGTTGCCACCCACTTTTTAAGTCCTAAATCTATGAGTTTTGTGAAATTTTGAATATAATTTTAGACACTCTGCCCTAATAAATTTTCAAAGAGGTCAGTTTGGGGAGCATGCTGGGTATTTTGGCAGCCTCTGCTAGCTTTATCCCCAGAAACTCAATGCCGGGCCCAGAGGCGTAGCTAGGTGGGTCACCAGGGGAGTGGCTGCTCCCCCCAAATGGACTTGCACCGGCGCCTATGTTTCACGTGCTTTATCATGTTTAAAATACATGCTCGCACCATTGGAAGTCTGCTCTCTGCTCCTCCCATGCCCTCAACCTGGCTATGCTTCTGGCTGGGCCATATCTGAGCATTATCCCTGAATATTCAGGCACAAGTGGCCGGTTAAAACTTATGTGGCTAAGAGCTTCTTTTACAAAGCTACACTAGCGATTCCCACGTGGCAAATGAGAGGAAGCTCATAGGAATTGAATGGGCTTCCTCTCATTTGCCACACCAAGAATCGGTAGCGTGGCTTTGTAAAAGAAGCCCTAAGGGGTCCTTTTACAGTGCCTATGCATGTGTACTGTGTGTCAAACTGACATTATCGACTGGCTTGTGCATGAGCCTGGCGGTAATTCTGAGTTTGGCGCATGCCGAAAACCCACGATAGAAAATTATTTTCTATTTTCTACGTGGAGGTGTTCTCAGTGGTTTGGTGTGCGCTGGACTGTTACCACATGGGTAACGCGTGAGCCCTTACCGCTAAGTCAATGGGTGGCGTAAAGGGCTCAGGCCATAAATAGATGCATGCTTGTTTTCATTTTGCCGTACATCCATTTCCTGCCCTCCCAAAACCCCTTTTTTCCAAACGTGGTGGAGAAATGGTCCAGTGCATGTCCAATACACATGCCCACATTGCTGCAGGCCACATTTTGGCACGCCTTTATAAAAAGGCCCCTTAGTGCAGTATTCAAGACTTAACTGCATAAGATGAAAGGGAAATGGGACTTGATATACTGCCTTTCTGAGGTTTTTTTGCAACTACATTCAAAGCGGTTTATATATGTTCAGGTACTTATTTTGTACCAGGGGCAATGGAAGGTTAAGTGACTTGCCCAGAGTCACAGGTAGCTGCAGTGGGAATTGAACTCAGTTCCCCAGGATCAAAGTCCACTGCACTAACCACTAGGCTACTCCTCCACTAGCGACAGTCCATGTAGAAGGTTGCCCTTGCAGATCAGCAATGCGGCCGCATAGGCTTCTGTTTCTGTGAGTCTGATGTCCTGCACATACTTACGTGCAGGACGTCAGACTCACAGAAACAGAAGCCTGCGTGGCCGCGTTGCTGATCTGCAAGGGCAGGCTTCTACATGGAATGTTGCTAGTGGAATAGCAACATTCCATGTAGAATCTCAAACAGTAGCAACAGAATCTCAACATTCTATGTAGAATCTCAAATAGTAGCAACATTCCAGAATCTCTAATAGTAGCAACAGCAACATTCCATGTTGAATCTCAAATAGGGAAATGGAAATGGGACTTGATATACCGCCTTTCTGAGGTTTTTTGCGACTACATTCAAAGTGGTTTACATATATTCAGGTACTTATTTTGTACCAGGGGCAATGGAGGGTTAGGTGACTTGCCCAGAGTCACAAGGAGCCGCAGTGGGAATTGAGCCCAGTTCCACAGAATCAGAGTCCGCTGTACTAACCACTAGGCAACATTCCATGTAGAGGCCTGCCCTTGCAGATCAGCAACGCAGCCGCGCAGGCTTCTGTTTCTGTGAGTCTGACGTCCTAATCAGTCAGCATGTGGTAATGTGGCTGTGCTGCTGATTACTGCCGGGAATGCCCCCATGGCAGAAAATAGAAAATTATTTTCTACCATGGGAAACTGCGTGCACTAACTTTGAAACTACTGCAGGGTGGCTGTGCCTTCATTAGTGTCAATTTAGCATATGGTACCAGCGTGTTAACCCTACTGCTGCTTAGTAAAAGGGGCTCAAAAATAGGACTCTAAATATGTGGTCCTATTTCTGCAGTTATATATATATATATATATATATATATATATATATATATATATATACAGAGAGAGAGAGAGAGAGAGAGAGAGAAAGAAAGTGAGGATAGACTAAGGAGGAATACCAAAACTTTATTAGGGGTTTTCAAGAAACGACCTGACACGGCCGTGTTTCGGCCCAAAGGCCTGCCTCAGGGGTCTTAATCAATCTTAGGTGTAGCAGTGTGAAGAAATACACCGATGAGAATTTATGCTCAATTATTAAGCAATACAATGCTTCCTTCAATCTCTGCTCCGTGGAAAATGGAGTATGGTCCGTTGAAATATAGTTTTTCAACGGACCATACTCCATTTTCCATTTTCATTGTGGCTATCCTGAAAACCTGACTGGCAAGGGGTACTCCAGGACTGGACTTGGAAAACACTGATTTAAACAGCCAGGAGCCTTTCTTGGCAGTTTAAATTGCTTTAAATATCAACCCCATAGCTTTCAAAGTTAGGAGCGTAAATGTCCTTAATTTATAATTGAAGTCATTTCTTGCTGGGCCTTTCCTTTGCTCGCTCAGGTTTGTTTCTTGGGAAATGTATGGGATTTGCGCCCTCTGCTCTTCACACCTGAATCAGCTATCAGCAAATTAATCTCTAACTGATGGGGAGAGCCAAGATGTTTCATTTGGCTGGTATCAGAAGAGACTAGGGATATACACAAGAAAAAAAAATGTTTGATTTGTTTTTGAATTTTTTGTACTTTTCCTGATTTTCACATATTCTTTTGGACTCATTCTAAACATTCATTTTAATAAAAAATATTTAACATGCATTAGAACTTCTGAGGGGAAGTTATCAATGCGGGCTAATGTTAAGTTGGGTTATTTTATCACAAGTCGAGTTGTGCAATGAGACCCAGTGCTAAAAAAACAGACTTAATGATAGCCCACACTGATAACTCCCCCCTTAATGCATATAAATGGATGCATTCATTTGTAGATAACATGTGTTAAACTGATTTAAGTGTGCTAAGAAATTGAATGCGTGTTAATGAATGCACATCCTTGGAAGTGACATAAGAGGGTGAAGAGTAAATAGTAGCATACACTCAGTGCGTTTTTTCTAGCAAAAAAGGTGCCGGTACTCAAATGCCTGGCCATCCTTCAGGGGTGGGGTGATCACTGAGGGACCCATCCCACAATAGCCAGGCCCCCTGCAACTAGTCACAGAATCTATGACAAGGCAGAATTGGTGTGTAGAGCCTGAGCTCTTTCATTAAAACTTGGGGGTCCATGGGTCAATTTTAGCAGACAATGGAAAAGGTGCCAGTACCCTCAAGTACCCCCTCAAAAAAAGCCCTGCATACACTGTTGTGATGGGTGATGTGAGTTACTGAGGGGTCTTTGTACAAAACCGCGCTAAAAAGTGGCCTACGCTACCCCCAGCAAAGGTCTTTCCCACATGCTGAGGCCACTTTTAGCGCAGTGGTAAAATGGCCCCATTTTCCATTTTTTATATTAATGGCAACGCACTAATTTCCCCATTAGGACATGGCCATTAGCCTATGAGCCCTTTCTGCCACCTAGGTAGTAAGGGGGTCACACACTAGCCACGTGCTAATCGGTTAGTGCGTGGTGATGTAGCTGCACTAACCAATTAGCACAGTACATGCTTAATCTCTGCCCCCAGACATGCCCCCAGTACTGAAAAATAAATTCTATATTTTTAGCATATGGGTAGCGTGTGCCGATGCCTTGGTAGTGCTTTTTAGCCAGCAGTAACATGCGTTAGTGATATCGCAGCTTACTGATAAGACCCCTGAATCAGGAACAGTATTATGAAGGGGAGATTGTAGCCATTCAAAAACACAGAGGGCTAGATTTATATATGGCAGCTAAAAAACAGCGCTGTAAAACCCCCAATGTAAACGGTATTATATAAGCTGTGCCTAAAATTCGGTGCAGTTTATAGAATTAATACTTAAGCAAAGAGGTCATGTGTAAATTTAGGCATGGCCATTATTAGCACCAGCGAAAAGGTGGTGCAAATACTCGCGCCTAAATTTATAAGCGGAGTACTGTTATTCTACAATGATGTGCAAAATTCGAAACCACACCCCCGATCTTCCCCCAAAATGCCCATAACCCTCCCATTTTCACGCTCCCTTTTTTGGACCATGCCTAACTTTATGTGGGTGAGTTCCAATTAAATCTAATTAGTGCCAATAATTGTCTTTATAACAATAATTGTCATGAATTGGCTCATTATTCCATTAAATGGCATACACAAATCGGGAACGCGCCTCAATTTGCACATGTAGTCAGTGGGAGAGAGTGATATAAAGAGAATCGCAGAGGTAGGGTCACTTTAAGAAAGAGAAGAAGAAAGAACTGTAGGTAGATGGGGATTGTAGTCTCAAGAAATCTTAATCTATAGCCAATCATAAGGAAGGCACTGACCCTAGAAAACACGCAATTACAACTGGACTGGATAACAGAGGTGTGGCTAATTACAGATTCACTTATAGAGAACAGAATCTTTCTTGGGGTAGCAGACTATTGGGAGATAGAGGGTCCCAGTGAAGAAGAGAACCATCCCAGGAGACTCGTGGACTCATTTTCAAAAGAGAAAAACATCCAAAAAGTGGCATAAGTCTGCATTTGGACGTTTTTCTCACAAAAACGTTCAAATCAGCATTTTCGAAACCTAGTTTTAGACGTTTTTCTCTGAAGTCCTCCAGATGTGCATCCAAATCTCAAGGGGGAGTGCCAGGAGCGTGTTCAGACTTAGACATTTTTCAGCCATGATGGAACAAAACAAAACCGTCCAGGACTAAAACGCAGACATTTTGAGCTAGACCTGTTTTTATTACGAATAAGGCACAAAAAGGTGCCCTAAATAACCAGATGACCACTGGAAGGAATCAGGAATGACCTTCCCTTATTCCCCCAGTGGTCACTAACCCCCTCCCACCCCCCAAAATGTAATGAAAAACATTACTTACCAACCTCTATGCCAGCCTCAGCTGTTATACTCAGGTCCATTAGAACAGCATGCAGGTCCCTGAAGTAGTCCAGTGTTGGATGCAGTGCACTGCAGACTGGTGGATCCAGACTCCTACCTCCCCCTACCTGTTACACTTGTGGTGGAAAGTGTGAGCCCTCCAAAACTCACCAGAAACCCACTGTACCCACATATAGGTGCCCCCTTCACCCGTAAGGGCAATGGTAGTGGTGTACAGTTGGGGGTAGTGGGTTTTGGGGGGCTCAGCACACAAGGTAAGGAAGCAATGGTGAGATGTGTACCTGGGAGCATTTTATGAAGTCCACTGCAGAGTCCCCTAGGGTGCCTTATTGCTGTCCTGGGATGTCAGGGGGACAAGTCTACTAAAAATGCTGGCTCCTCCTACATCCCAATGGCTTGATTTTGTGAGTTTTGCACTTGTACTTTTTTTTTTTCTTCCTGAAAATGGACCAAAAAACAAACGTCCAAATCTCAAAACGTTGTTCGGAACCGTATTTTCAAAAACAAAAGATAAACGTTTTTCTCTTTCGAAAAAGACCTTCTCTCCTATTCGGATTTTGGACGTTTTTTGCAAAACGTCCAAAGTCGGACTTAGACGTCATATTGGAAATACCCCCCTCTCTGGCAGGTAGTGAGCTACCATTCTAGGTTGGCAAAAGGAAGGCAAATGGCTAATGGCTAGTTCTATGATAAGTGACTGCACTGAAGGGTGCTTGTTTATACCAACACTTGCTTTATTGTCACAGTCACCTCTGCCCTTTCCTTTACTGAGCCATAATGACGTTTACTGACAACATCGTGCCTAGCTTATTCTGCATTATTGAAATCCAGGGTAACTGCACTTTCTCTGCAACGACCTGATGAAAGGAGCTTAGCTTTTCTGAAAGCTAGCCACAAATAAATTTAGTCCAATAAATTTATCTGCTACATATGTTGTTGATCCTTATACTGCAAATTCAAAGGACTAACATGATAACAATACTTGGCCTTTTTTCAGTTTTTGAAAGATTACAGTAGTTTTATATTTAATCCAGATGAAATCAAATGACAGACGGGAGTTCTACTTTCCAGCTTTCATTGTGTCCAACATCAAGTGAAAAAACATGGTCTTATCAGTATTATTGTATCATCCGCTGTATTTTCACATCTTGTTTTTCCAAATGAATCTCACGGGGGCAGTATAGTCACATTCATGAGAATGGCAAATGCCACTCTTTGAACGGGATGGCTTAACTCATTTGTCATATACTGTCTCAGTCTGAGATACTGGAACACAAAACTGATGCCAAGGAAAATATTTCACAGAATATCTGGTCTTTTGCCTTGCAAATGCTCCTTTGTGAGAAATCAGGTTGTCAGCCTGGTCAGAATACTTAATATACTGAACAAAGTAAAGAATGAAACATACACTGTGGCTGCTATATTCCATGATTGGATAATATGTGCCAGATTAAAAGAAGATTCTCCAGTTGTGATGAGTCCATTACCCATAATCACTTCATGAATGGGGGATGTTGATTTTTCAATTCCACATTGCTGACAAGCTGTACTTTAAAATATACTAACTAGGCAGAGACTTCAGTGGCCTAATGGCATAGTACAACAGTCGAATACTGGCACCGAAGGCATAAATCAATGTAGAAACTGGGGAGGGATTTTTTTTCCTAAAACTGCTCTATTTCTGGAAACACTGTACAAATTCTGCTACATAATTATATTTACTTTTATATAATCTGCCTTGTGTATTTGAGTAACTTACTTCAGCTGTGGTTTGTCAGATCACCTTCCTCAAGAAGCCATCTTTCCTCCAAAACTTGTTTAACATTTAGTAAACATGGAAACATATTTATCTAGAACACTAGCATTCTTGTATGTTCAAACATTGAGCAGCCCTTTTACTAAGCCGTGTAGGCTCGTACACGCGTCCTACATGTGTCAATTTTGAACTACCGCCTGGCTACCATGTGGCCTGGGCAGTAATTTCATTTTCTACGAACGCCCACTACGCTCCCTGGAAACATTTCTGGCGCGCAGCACTAACCAGGCAGTAATTGGTATTGTATGCGTGCTGATGATTAACGCCCAGTTAACGTGTGAGACTTTACCACTAATGCAGCTTATTAAACAGGGCCCTAAATTTGTTTGTATAAAATAGGTGCAAAACATCTGCTTATGTGCCTTTCCTACCTCAGCACACTGTTATAGCATTACTCTGATAATGAGCATTTAGTCAGGCCCTTGTTAGTAGAGGCATATCCTAGTTGTTAGAATAGCAGGCTGAGTGCTAAGGAAGCCAGAGTTCAGATCCTACTGCTGCTTCTTGTGACCTTGGACAAATCACTTCACCCTCCATTGCCTCAGGTACAAACTGAGATTGTAAGCCCTCTGGTGACAGGAAATTACCTACTGTACCTGAATGTGATTTGCCTTGAGATACTAATAAAAAGTATGAGCTAAATCCATAGATTTAAATAGCATGTTTTATTATTCCTTTTTAGATATGCAAAGACACTCACCCCCTTGATAGTCAAAGCTATTTAACCAGCCAGACACGGCTGCTGACCAGTTAAACAGCATATCAGCACCTAATCGGCAATATTCAGTTGGAAATAACCAGTTATCTCTACTGAATATTGCTGATAAATACCTAGCATATAACCAGCTATGTTGTGCAACTTTCTGGTTAGGTGCCGACATGAATACCCTAGGAGAGAGGAGGGACAGGGGAGATGTTAGGAGGATCATGAGCCCTTGGACCTAGGCCAAGTCCTAGAGCAGGCTTAGGGCAGACCAAGCTCACGCTATGCAGAGACAAAGGGCTACGAAGCTCGGCACACTCAGGGAGACCAGTGAGCACCACCAGAAAGGGAAATAGACCACTTGTACAGGCTGCAAGGCCGAACTGGAACCCACACCTATAGTGTTCAAACGTACGGGCCGCAAGGCCAAACTGGAACCCAAACACACAAAAGGGAAGGGATAAAGAACAGAGAGAAGTCCTGGAAAGGACCGGCACTCAGGCCGTGCATACTGTGCCACACATAGAGGGGCATAATTGAACGAAAACGTCTATCTCCATGGGCGTTTATCTCCGAGAACGGGTCCGTGAAGGGGCGGACCGAACCGTATTTTCGAAAAAAATAGACGTCCATGTTTTATTCAACAATTTGTGAGCTGGGCGTTTTTGTTTTTCAGTGATAATGGAAAATGAAAGCGCCCAGCTCAAAAACGAATAAATGCAAGGCATTTGTTCGTGGGAGGGGCCAGGAGTCATAGTGCACTGGTCCCCCTCACATGCCAGGACACCAACCGGGCACCCTAGGGGGCACTTTTACAAAAACAAAAAAAAAAAAGGTAAAAGAGCTCCCAGGTGCATAGCACCCTTCCCTTGTGTGTTGAGCCCCCCAAACCCCCTCAAAACCCACTGCCCACAAGTCTATACCATTACTATAGCCCTAAGGGGTGAAGGGGGCACCTACATGTGGGTACAGTGGGTTTCGGGGGGTTGGATGACTAAGCATTAAGCAGCACAATTGTAACAGGTAGGGGGGGGATGGGCCTGGGTCCACCTGCCTGAAGTCCACTGCACCCCCTAACAACTGCTCCAGGGACCTGCATACTGCTGCCAGGGAGGTGGGTATGACATTTGAGGGTGAAAATAAAAAGTTGTGAAACATCATTTTTTGTGGTGGGAGGGGGTTAGTGACCACTGGGGGAGTCAGGGGAGGTCATCCCCGATTCCCTCTGGTGGTATTCTGGTCATTTAGGGCTCTTTTTGGGGCCTTATTCGTGAAAAAACAGGGTCCAGGAAAAGTGCCCTAAATTCTAGCTACAAACGCATACTTTTTTTCCATTATCGGCGAAAGGCGCCCATCTCTGTTCGGGTGATAACCACGCCCCAGTCCCGCCTTCACCATGCCTCCGACACGCCCCCGTCAACTTTGTACGCTTCCGCGATGGAGTGCAGTTGAAAACGTCCAAGTTCGGCTTTCGATTATACCGCGTTATTCGTTTTTGGGAGATAAACGCCTATCTCCCAATTTAGGTCGCAATATAGGCGTTTTTGTCTTTCGATTATAAGCTGGATAGTCACCCACGAAGGTCACAAGACCAAACACACAGATACTAACAACAACTAAAATAAGGGAACTCACACAGAGAGGTAGCCCAAGCTGTACCACATAGTCCAAATGAACGAGCAGCCTCCTCAGGGCCCAAACAAGAGCTACAGCAAGCAAAGGGAAAAAGGGAAAACCACACAGAGAGGCAGCTCTTGCCACACGGCTAGGCAAGGGGCAGTCCACAGAGGAACCAACAACAGATACAGCAGGTAAAGGCAGACTACACAGAGAGACTGCTCAAGCTACACAGCTTAGACAAGGAGTAGTGCTTAGAAGACCCAACAACAGATACAACAGGTAAAGGGTTAAGGCAGACTACACAAAGAGACTGCCCAATCTACACAGCTAGAGGAGGAGCAGTTTTTTCACAAACCAACCAACAGATACAGCAGGTAAAGAAAGGGTTAAATAGAAACCCAAACCAAGGAAGTAAGCTCCCATGGACTCACCCAGCAAACATAGCAGGAAAGGGTAACAACAGAGCACACCGGGAAGCAGCACACAGCTGATCAACAGCCGAGCACACTGGAAAGCAGAACACAGCTGAACAACAGCAAAGCAATCAGAGGGCGCAGACTCGAAGAACAAACACAGACAAGGAGAAATCACACTGTGCCACATGCACAGAAGCAAGGTAAGCTCACAGCTAAAGGAAGTAATGCTAGACCGTACTATGCAGGCAGAGGCAGACTAAAATAGGGCCTTGCATCTGACATCAGCTGCCTCAGACGTCAGCCCAATCCCTGACATGACCAATCAGGAACGAGACCTAGTTGCTACCCTGCCTGTCCCAGTAGGATCATAACAGGAGATAGGATACAGACATTTAAATACTTGAAAGGTATTAATATAGAAATAAATATTTTCCAGAAAAGGGAAAGTGGTAAAACTAGAGGACATGAATTGAGATTGCGGGGTGGTGACTTAGGAGTAATGTCAGAAAATTGTTTTTCATGGAGAGGGTGGTGGATGCCTGGAATGACCTCCCGATGGAGGTGGTAGAAAAAAAGCCTGTGGTGGGATTGAAGAATGCATGAGATGAACACAGAAGATCTCTAATTAGAAAATGAATGATATAAAAAACAAAACTTAAAGGATTGCATATGTGTTATCATGTCAAGTAGTGCTTAGATGGCAACTCTGGCTACATCAACTAAGGCTGGTGCTGGGCTGGCTTGTATGGTCTGAGTTCCGCATATGGCGATTTGGTTTAGGATGGGCTAGAGAGAGCTTCAACATACTCTCCAGTGGTTTGGAACATGACAAAATTATGAGACAAATTTGGATAGCCTGGAGTGAGATTTGATGGCAACTCAAGTAGTTTGGTACATAAGGACAGAGCCTGGCAGATTTCTATGGTCTAAGTCCCAGAAACACCAAAGAAAGACCATGATCAAGTATAAAACATCACGTTCATTGTTGATTTAAATCTTGAGCTGTTAATGAATGTGACTTTTTGACAGACTGGATGGACCATTCAGGTCTTTATCTGCTGTCACTTGCTATGTTACTATGGGGCTCATTTTCAAAGTACATAAACTTACAAAATTACGTGGAGGGGCATAATCGAACGGGGCACCCAAGTTTTCCTGAGGGCATCCCCACAGGACAACCCTTGAAGAGGCGGGGAAACTGCTATTATCGAACCAAGATGGGCGTCCATCTTTCGTTTCGATAATACGGTCGGGGACGCCCAAATCTCAACATTTAGGTCAACCTTAGAGATGGTCGACCTAAATGTTGAGATGGTTGACCTTAGAAATAGTCGTCCCCGATTTTCGGCGATAATGGAAACCAAGGACGCCCATCTCAAAAACAACCAAATCCAAGCCATTTGGTCATGGGAGGAGCCAGCATTTGTAGTGCACTGGTCCCCCTGACATACCAGGACACCAACCGGGAACCCTAGGGGGCACTGCAGTGGACTTCACAAATTGCTCCTAGGTGCATAGCTCTCTTACCTTCGGTGCTGAGCCCCCCAAACCCCCCTCAAAACCCACTCCCCACAACTGTACACCACTACCATAGCCCTAAGGGGTGAAGGGGGGCACCTAGATGTGGGTACAGTGGTTTTTGGGTGGGTTTTGAAGGGCTCACATTTATCACCACAAGTGTAACAGGTAGGGGGTTTGGGCCGGGGTCTGCCTGCCTGAAGTGCACTGCACCCACTAAAACTGCTCCAGGGATCTGCATACTGCTGTCATGGAGCTGGGTATGACATTTGAGGCTGGCATAGAGGCTAGCAAAAAAAATGATTTTTTTTAGGGTGGGAGGGGGATGGTGACCACTGGGGGAGTAAGGGGAGGTCATCCCCGATTCCCTCTGGTGGTCATCTGGTCAGTTCGGGCACCTTTTTGAGGCTTGGTCTTGAAAAAAAATGGACCAAGTAACAAATGCTCGTCAGGGACGCCTTTCTTTTTTTCATTATCGGCCGAGGACGCCCAACTCTTAAGCACGCCCCAGTCCTGCCTTTGCTGCGCCTCCGACACGCTCATGTGAACTTTGGTCGTCCCCGCGACGGACTGCAGTTGAGGGCGCCCAAAATCGGCTTTCGATTATGCTAATTTGGGCGACCCTGAGAGAAGGACGCCCATCTCCCGATTTGTGTCGGAAGATGGGCGCCCTTCTCTTTCAAAAATGCCCCTGATAGTAACCTATGGATCTTTGTAAGTCTAAGTGCTTTGAAAATATGCCTCATATGTGACTAACTGTTATTGTTACTTCCACAAGTATTTTGGTGTCATTACATGTGGTATCATTGTATGCCATCATACCACAAAATGAGGCTTTAACTATTATTGCACAGACACTGAAAGGATATCATCAGAATTTTTATGTAAATTGGCTCAATTGATCATTTGTAATAATTATTTTTGGTTTCAGGGGGTGGCAATGGGGGTGTCCCTGGTCCCCTCTGTAGCCACTCTATTTGTGGCTACTTTTGAAGAAGAACATATATATGGTTCACAATGGTTTCAACATATTGTGTTCTGGAAATGATTCTTGGCAGGGTTTAATAAAGGTTTGGATAGTTTCCTAAAAGAAAAGTTCATAAGACATTATTAAAATGGACTTGGGGAACATCCACTGCTTATTTCTAGGATAAGCAGCATAAAATGTATTGTACTGTTTTGGGATCTTGCCAGGTATTTCTGACTTGGATTGACCACTGTTGGAAACAGGATGCTGGGCTTGATGGAGCTTCGGTCTGTCCCAATATGGCAATACTTATGTACTTGTGATATATTGTTTCTTTGGGAGGGAAGCATTGATGCACTTCATAGTTTTCATGGTTAAACTCTTTCACTCTCTTTTGCAATTTACCTTGCATTTGACACCAATTCCATTGATTTTTTGGATGTCCATTTCTATAAAGATAATGAGAAGTTACTTACTATATTGTGTAGGAAGGCCATATCTAGGAACACGTTTTTGTATTTTGATAGCTTCCATCCTTATACTCTATGGAAAAATTTACCCATTAGTCACTTTTTGAGGGTTCACCGTATCTGTTCAACTGAATCTGAATTTTTGTTACATGCTATGAAATTTAGGGCCCCTTTTACTAAGCGGAGGTAAGTCCAATGCAGGCTTACCGCTCACTAAACAGAAAGTACCGCTGGACTACTGCAGCAGCCCGGCAGTACTTCCCACCCCTAGCGTGCTGTCATATCCGGTGCTACAAAAATATATTAATTTTTGTAGCGCCGGAGTGTCCCCGGCAGTAACCGGGCAGTGTCACGCGTTGTCTGATTACTGCCGGGTTAGTGTGGGTGGTAAGGGCTCCTCTTGAAATGGCCATGTGGCAAGTGCTTTACTTGCTGCACAGCCATTTCCTGCAGGAAAGAGAGATTTCCTTTTTACCTACTGCGGTAAAAGGGGGTCTCAGCGCATGTGAAAACACGCACTGATGCCAGTACAGGCCCCCTTTTGCTGCAGTTTGGTAAAAGGGGCCCTAAGTCAGAGATATCTGGCTAGAGGTTATCCAACAACTGTAAGTAAGAAAGCTTTTCTTTGAGCCAAGTTTGCACAAAGGGTGCCATTGCTTTCCTATAATTCTAAATCTACACAAGATAAACTAGTGGCTATATTCCATTTTACCAGAATATTACTTCGGTAGTATCACTGCTATTTAAATATTGGTCAGTCTTGTCCCTTCATGATTGTTTCCAGGATGAGCCTATTATAAGAGGGAGAAGACCATTGGAGAACTGTTGACGTATAAAAGACTGGATTATGATCTTGATTACTTTGAGAATATGTTGTATGGACATGCTAAGTGTGGACAGTATCAATGCAGTGAATCCACCATTGAAAGTTTAGAATGGGTGGTTCTCTGTACTGGCCAAAATTTTTGGCTCGCTATAACACTACGTGTGATTCTGATAACATCATCTATATCATACAATGCCCTTGCGAATTATTATATGTGGGGTGCTCAAGCCGTACTGTTAAATTTAGACTGATAGAACATAAATCAAGGATTAAAAATGGGGTGGCAACAAACCCTTTGTTGCTCACTGGCTTCATAAAAAACATGGGCTAGCTGATTTCAAATGGTGTATCTTGGATAAGATCACTGTGGGGTGGGAGTGAGGTGATAGTAATGCTATGTTTTTTTGTGAGGCATGACCAGTAACTGTTTGTAGCACCAAGTAGTTTATAGAGCTGTTTTAATAACAGAAGATTTGTTAGTTTTTGATGTTACTGATAGTTTTTTTCTTTGCAATCCCTAAAGCAGATTGGTAAAATACTGGCCAGTGTTGAACTTAGTGGTGGAGATCTTCTTTAAAGAAAAATGTTTTCTGAATCTATTGGACTTTATTTAGACATTAACACATTCTGAGATATTGATGCACCCAAGATATAGACACAATTAATTAGCACCATAACAGTGTGTTCACCTGGAAGTTCTGAGGCTTTTTCTCCATTTTTATTTAATTTATTTATGGGGTGAAGGTTTATATATATTTTGTTTGGCATTGTTGGCACATCATCATTTCCATTATATTGTTTGATGGGTGTCTCCTAGCATTAGTGTGTGGCCATTCATTCAAGAAATAGAAAATTGCCATCTTCTGGCTGTGGGAAAATGCCCTTAGTGTGTGGGAAAAAAACGGCTAAAGGGAACACTAAGGCCAACTTTTCATGCAGATTGGTAAAACTACCTCAAAGATAGATACTATATAGTAGATGTCTACAGAAGAAGGCAAGAAGAAAGAGAAGACTACCTACCTGATGGAAGGTCTTGCATGGGACGTTGTCACAAGGATTGCTAGCTAACACAAGAGAATTCCTGAAATGATAGAAGAATAAAGGGGGTCTTTTACTAAGGCACGCTCACGTTTTTAGTGTGCGCTAAAATTGGACGTGCGCTAAAAGTTAGAGATGCCCATAGGAATGCACTGGTGTCTCTTAATGTTTAGCGCGCGCCCAATTTAGCGCACGCTAAAAACTTGCATGTGCCTTAGTAAAAGGAGGTCAAAGAGAGATAAGTAACTGCTTCTGAGGAGACAAATTTAAGTGTACACACAAAGATAGAGATAGACACAGACAGAGATAGAAAGACACGTACTCAAGAGGCTATACAGATCTGTTTCAAATTGATGGAAAAAGAACAGATCCCAGATGGAAATTCCCAAAATACAGTTAATTATTAAATACTCAGGGGTATATAACTAAAACCAGTAATCAAACCCTATAATTAACATACAATGCATGAAAAAACCAGCAAATCAAAAATAAGTGTAATGGTCTAGGCAAAGATTTATTTGCACTAACAGCAAGCACAATTTCAAAACGTAGAACTCTTAGTTTATCATCCTCACTTTAATATCCCCTTATCCCTTGTGTGTCCTGTTTGTCTGTCCTAATTAGATTGTAAGCTCTGTCGAGCAGGGACTGTCTCTTCATGTTCAAGTGTACAGCGCTGCGTACATCTAGTAGCTCTATAGAAATGATAAGTAGTAGTAGTAGTAAATGTGACCATGCATATAATCATAACCAATGGCATAAAAAATAAAAGAACCTAAAAACATAATAATGGACAAGTGTGTGTCTTGCAACATGCTAAAAAGAATGACTCTCATTCATAAAAAAAGGTGAAACAAAGTGAGTACCTCATCCTATTTTTTTTTTTTTTTTTTAGCAAAGTGTGTATCCCATATGCAATGAAACAGTGAGGGCTACTGGCAGCTCATATCTAAAAATCAGTGTTTTGGTGTACTCATGTATCTAAAGGCATGGCTTTGTGTTATTTAAACAAACAAAATCTTAAGGACATTAAATACTACACTTGGAGATATACCAGACCTATAATCCAAAGTCACTGTGAAAATGTTCAATAAAGCTCTAAAAACACAGACATAAAGGTTTAAAGGTGTAAAAATAGCCTCCTACGTTCCATTAAAACTCTTAAACTGGTTTTAGAGCTTTACTGAGAATTTTCACAGTGACCTTGGAGTTTAGGACTGGTATATCTCCAAGTGTGGTATGTAATGTCCTTAAGATTTAGGGGTCCTTTTACAAAGGCACGCTGAAAAATGGCTTGCGATACTGTAAGCGTGGGTTTTGGGCATGTGCCGATCCATTTTATAGCGCGCCTGTAAAAAAGGCCTTTTTTTTCTGAAAATGGACGTGCGGCAAAATCAAAATTGCCGCGCTTCCATTTTGGGTCTGAGACCTTACCACAAGCCATTGACCTAGCCATAAAGAATCCATGCTTTCCATCAGTTTAACTACTAGTGGGATCAATGCTACTGGACGGTAGTTGGTGATTTCATTTGTTTTTTTTCTTGGTATCTTTTGGTATCGGAGTGAGTAGGATATAGCCGGTTTCCTTGGGGAACAGACCCTGTTGAAGCTTGTAATTTAGGTGGGATGTGAGGTCTACTATGAATCAGTCAGGGATGGATTTCAATAGGTAGCTGGGGCAGGTATCTAGTTTGCAGTGAGTGTTGGAGAACCTGTTAATCGCTTGGGCAACTGTTTCGATGGTAAGGAGGGCGAAGTTTAACCAAGTCCGATCAGCCAGGTATTCTCCAGTGGTTGGGTCTAACTCGTTAAGGAAGGTTTTGATGTCGGTGTTGTCCTGAGGTAGAGTGCTGTGTAGTTTTATGATTTTTTCATTGAAATACTTAGCAAGTTTATCTGCAGATGGGATGTCTGTGTTTGTTGTAGTGACCAAGCTGGTGTTTAGGAGTTTGTTCACGAGTTGGTATAATTTCTTTGTGTCATTGTAATCTGTCCCTATTTTAGTTTTGTAATATGATCTTTTTGTCTGTCTTATAGCATATTTGTATTTTCTATGTATTTGTTTCCATGTGTTGAGTGTATGTTCATCTTTGGTTTTCCTCCAAGCTCATTCGATTTGCACAGACATCACATGAAAATAGCCGGTGCCAGTCAAGCCCTCACCCCTGTGGACCAACACTTCACAAGACCAGAACACTGCACCAGTGATTTCACAGTAAGAATACTGAAAGGTAATTTTAAAACAATACAGGAACGTAAGACCTTTGAAATAAGAATGATTGAATATTTTGACACCCAACAAACAGGACTTAATAAGGATCTGGGTTTTCTAACCCATTATAAACCATAAAGCTTTATTTCTCTGTTTATTACCCTCCTCTCACCTACCAACACCCATCCTGTTAGAATATTAATGAAATGCTTTGATGTCCCCATGCATACCCCAACCCTCCCACTCTGTCAGACTGTCAAAGTAATGCTTTGATGTTTCTCTTATATATACTATCTGCTAACACATTTGCTTATTTCCGATCTGACGAAGAAGGGCAACCTTCGAAAGCTAATCAAGAAATGTATTAAGTTATGTCCAATAAAAAAGGTATCTTATTTTCTTTTCCATGTTTTATTTTATTGGGATCAGAAGGAAATAATCTTCTGTGGGTTTAGCAGAGAACTGCTGATTGCAAGCTCTGACAACCCCAGTGGGCCTCATCAGTTCACATTCACACAACCAATCTTTGGTTTTCAGATTCTATTTTGGCTTCGGCTGAAACCAGGCGATAATTTTTGGGTGTGGTTTCAGCCAAAAGTGTATAAATAGTTTTGGTTTTGGCCCTAACTGAAAAAAGCAGTTTTGGTCAGCCTCTATACATTATCTCTATTGTGGTAAGACAATCTTTCTTTTTTCTTTGTAAGGTTTGTCTTCTCTGCCTTTACTTAGATGTAGGTGATCTACGTTTATTATTAGATGCACTGATTTCTGGAGACTGCACCTATGGAAAGATATAAACAGGATGGAGTCGGTCCAGAGGGCGGCTAGGGACAGGCTTATGAACCTCAACATGTATACGCTGGAAGAGAGGAGGGAGAGAGGAGACATGATAGAAACGTTTAAATATCTGAAGGGCATTTATGTACAGGAAGAGAGCCTTTTTTAAATGAAGGAGAGCTCTGGAACGAGGGGGCATATGACAAAGTTAAGAGGGAATAGGCTTAGGAGTAACCTAAGGAAGTACTATTTCACAGAAAGGGTGGTGGAGGCGTGGAATAGCCTCCCGGTGGAGGCGGTGGAGTCGAGGACTGTTCCAGAATTTAAAAAGGCATGGGATAAGCATGTGGGATCGCTTAGGAACAGGAAGAATAAGGGGTTATAGAGTATGGGCAGACTGGATGGGTCATATGGCCTTTATCTGCCATCATGTTTCTATGGTCCTCATCAAGCTCTATTAAAGTAACATCCTTTTCCATGGACTTTCTTCTACTAAAAGGCTACAGCTAATTCACATAGCAATCAAAATACTTTTTTATGCTCAAAGATTTGATCGTGGAATTATTCTCCTGGCTATTAAGCCATTGTTTGCCAATTGTTGTTTTTTTTTTAACAACATTTTAATTGAAATAAACCAATAAGAATCAATTAGAACATAAGCAGAATACAGTCAAAATGCACAATTTTCAGTAGGTTCCATAACACATCTATACATTCATATTCTGTAATAGTACTCTCCCCTTGCCTGCTATCTAATCATGAAGGAGGCTATACAAAAAAGTTAGAACTCCCCCCTCCTCCCCAATCAAAAGAATGCAAAGACATTACAAAATACAAATCAATACTAATAAAAAAAAAGTTTGAACCTATAATGCTGTATAATGAATTTCCCACTCCGTCCCACTAATTTCACAATGGAAATAGTACACTAGTGGGACGGAGTGGGAAATTCATTATACAGCATTATTTATTTATTTATTTATTTTAGGTCATTTATATCCCGCCTTTTGCCACAGTGTTGCAGCCCCAAAGCAGCTTACAAAGAAGTTTCAAATAAATACAATAGAGTTACAGTTACATTACATTAGGAAGGAGCAGGGTAGGGAGGGAGAGGAAGGGAAAGGGGAAAGCGACGAGATGGACAGCAAAAATCCAAATGAGCCAAGGGGATGATAAGGATCCAGGCAAAACGGGTGGCTCGATCAGGTCTGGCAAGGCGATCCACAAACGGGAACTGCAGCAGTGGTCAGATAACTCAGACAGGCACGGAGGAATCTGCAGCAACAAGCAGCAATGATCTCCAGAGTCGACAAAGCAGGATCTAAGACGGCAGCCCAAATGGACCTTCTCCGCTACTCCAACCGTCGGGGTCCTCCAATCCAAGGGTCCCCGCCACGTCCCCTCCATCAGGTTCAAACCTTATTTTATTAGTATTTTTCAATAAGTAGTTTGAACTCCCTCCTTTTTTGATATTGAGAAAATACAAATCAAGTAATTCTGCAACATTGTCCTGACCCAGAACTATCTGAAAGACCACCATGCATTTAGCAGACAATTAAGATGTACAGAATGTTGTATGCCATCAAGAGCCCAAAATTCAAAAATGAAATTGTTTAAAGGGATCCCATATTCTATGAATTTTCCCAGACTTCTTTTAGCAGCTAACAGCAGCACCATTATCACTACTAACTGTACTGAGAGGTCTTTTAAAGTAGTGGAGGAACCCAAAAGAAAAAAGAGCAGGTCCATTGGGATCTGTTCTCCACATATCTTTATTATTATCTAAAACCATCCTTTAAAAATTTTGAATAAGTGGACATTCAAATCACATATGTATAAGGGTCCCCACGGTATCACAACCTGTCCAGCAATCTTCAATTGTGTATTGATCAAAAAAAGAGAGATCAAGCATCTATGGCCATATTCCTACAATGATATGGAGAACTGTATAATAGTGCTACAGCTATGAGCCTTGGTTCAGGCTCCAAAATGAGAGAAAAGCTTGCAGGCCTGTGTAACTCTGATTTGACCTCCAGTGTTGGAGCACTGCAGAGACCAACAGGAAATCACAAGTGTGGGGGTCTAAATGATGGAGTGACATTGTTTAGCAACATGGTGGGAAAGGAAAAGTTTGTGGTCAGAACAGCCAGGTGCAAGGGAATTGCAAACGTTTGTGGTTAAGCAAGCTAAGGATGAGAACATGTTTAAGATTTGAAGCTACTCATTAGCATAAGCCAATCAGTGTAAACCATGACGTTAACTAGATCCAATCAGATGTGCTTACTGTCATATTACCAGTATCCTGTATGAACATATAAAAGTTAGGGTACTTCCTGCTTCAAGTTAGAGAGGGGCGGCCACTACTCTCTCTCCAGGGGAAACCGACGTATCGCAATAGAATTGGCAAATGACCCAATTGCTTTCCCCTGAATACCCTTGAGTGGTAAGATATATCACATAAGATTAAAACCCAGAAAGCACCTGTTTGCAGCTGGAATATTACATTCCTAAAACTAATTGAATGGTATTTCTCATGACAAATAAAGTTCTGTAAATTGTGTCTGCAGACTAATGGCTAATTGTAATTATACTAAATGCCTAAGAAATAAAAGATACCTTCTTATACTCTTAATTATATTTAGTATGTGTTCTTGGCTACTTATGAGCTAGTACACAGCTCTGGTAAGTAAGGAGTTCAGATATATGAGGTGAATATATTAAAAGCAGCCTTAGGGAGTTTCCTGTGCTCAAGATACCTCCATTTGGTCTGGGGATGTCTTGGGGACTGGAAATAACCCTAGAAAATAATTCAGAACTCCTGTAGATCCTTAGCACAGTTGCACCCCACAAATTCTTATATCTTAATATATATCTATGATGATGGTTAGGTATTATGGAGGCAATTCTATAAATGGGTGCATACAGCTACACACACCTTGTATGTGCAAGTGCTGTTCTAATTGGCAGACATGCTAAAAAGCACTGTTCACCATTTTATAAAGTAGTATGTAAATGCTATGACATGTAATTGAAAGGGAGGGGGTTACAGATAGGCAGAGCATAGACAGGCTATAGGGCTGGTGCCGAGCAATGATTGTAACATAGAGCCCTTTTTACCAAGCTACAGAAAAAAAGTGGTATCGTCTTTTATACTCCTCTTGACAATCCCTAAGGCCTTTTTCAAGACCAAAGCATCAAGTCTCAGTGACTCTTTCCGGTACTCTTTGTCAGACATCTTTTTGAGACAAAGCAATCAGACTCCTGAGGAAGGCACCTTTAGTTCCGAAACAGGGTACCTTGTAGAGTCTTCAACTAATAAATAGTGTTTTGAACTTTGACCCTTTCCGGTCTGTTTTTTGAAGAGCCTGGTTCAGTTCCCACTCCTTTTTGCCTTTGACATTACTCGTGGGACACCATTGTTCTTTGTCCACTTCGGTGGTCTTCTTGCTTTTGAAGAAATGGGTGGGCCACTACCTGACTACACCATACTGTCTAATCCAAAAACACATGTGTAAACCCCCTGGTTAAGATGGTCTAGGTGGCTGCCTACTATGTCTAGGATAGGTGGACAACAGTGGTGCATACTGTTATTTATTGGTTGGTACTAGGATGAGACTAGGATTTATCTAGGAGGCAGAGCAAGCTCTGCACCAGACTTTACATATCACACAATGCTGGAGACCACACCATTTTTTTTGCTGAAAACCAAAAGGGTACAGCTTCAAACTTCTCAAAATACACAGCCATCTATATACAATACCTTTCTCCTCTCCTCCAATCAAGCACAAAAATTACAAACAGCTTCTCCTTATTCTCCTTGTTATTCAAACTAACTCACCAGATTACTGAGGGCTTGGCTTGGCTTGCACAGTTCACTTTGCTGGTAAGATTAAGCAGATATTAACTGTTATTAAGATTTAATTAGCAGGTAAACATAGGCTCCTGGGTATCTAGATGACAGACACTGTGGTTCTGCAGTGATGATGATATCAGATATTAAGACAGTTCTTTATTTCTCCTCTTGCCTGCTAAGGTTGTAATTTACAGGGTTTGCTTGAATGACACAGCAGGTACCCTGAATGAATTCTCTCTCCTTCTTCCTTGGGTTACCCAGGGGTGGGAAGGCTCCCCATACCTCATCACTAAAAGAAGCCAGCAACCGGGTTTCGGATCTGTTACTTGTCCCTTGGTTCTTGAATCTGTGCTTCTTTAGCAAATGCCTTTAGTGCCAACGTGTGGGAGTATAACAGGCTGATTCTGCATTTAGGATTTCTGCATCAGGCTGGAACGGGAGGGATATCCCTCTTGGCATGGGTCAAAGGCGGGAGATGGAACCCAAGACAAATTTGGCAGACAAAGGAAGCTTATAACATATACAGAGGAGGTAACTACAACCACTAACCCTTCCCCAAATTATCATAAACTCCTACCCTTCCTTCAGTTTCCAGAGACTTCTAACCTCTCTGGAAGCTTCTAGTGCGAACATGTGATTTCTTGACAGGTGCTGGAACATGAAAAAACAACAGGTTCACAGAAAGGCCATAACTGAAGCTGGCTCCAAGCTGTCTATCAAATCAAGGAAAAAGGCCTAGGGCTGAGTACTGGAATAGAATGCAGGCAGCTTCATCCTATTGGCTGTCAAGGCTACCATAGGCCAGCAATGGAAGCATTATCTTAATGGACTGAGTAAATTGTGCACAGCATGGAGAACTTAAAACAGCACAAACCACTTTTAAAATTCTAATGATGTTACAAATGTCAGCACAGTATAAGAGCTAATGAGATATTCCTCTAAATGAACCCAATGATTGCATCAGAGGTTTAGCCCAGTGCTCACAAACTTGCTATCCAGTAGTATCATATAGGGTTAGGAAGGCCTAGTCTCACCAACTCCCATAGAAAAATAACATCTCCCCTCGAACTAACAATCTGTTTCCTTGCCACGCATACTGAAGTATGCAAGATTTAAGTTCTGAGAAGAAGCTATGCTGCAATTCTATGGGTAAGTTCATAAAAACAAAACAAAATTAAAACAACAAAACAAAAACAAAAGCCTTGAAAAAAATGAATATTTTATACACATTCCGGCTGATTTTCAAAGCCTCTTCTGCCTTCTTAGATTGCTTCCTGCCACCTAAGTGGGGATATTCAGCGATACTTAACTGGAGATTGCTGTTGAATTTCCCCATAGATCACCCAACCAAAAAGTGGGCGTCAGGGGGGCACTTGGGGTGGCACTGGGGAGGAGCTCGGGGTTATACGGATGCCGGCAGTATTCAATGTGAGCACCCACATAGCTAAACGGCCTAATTTAGGACAGCTCAAAAGCTGTTCTAAATTAGGTCGCTTATTAGCTATGCAGGCACCAGCACTGAATTTCAGGATGGCACCCATATAACTGTTTAAAAAAAATCTGATCCCTGATGGTGTAGTGATGGTCATTGGGGGCAAGACCGTTGGGCCTTCTTGCTGTCCATGGGCTGGGGGAGGGGGCTTTTTCAGGGGGGCCCTGGAAAGATCTCAGAGGGGCTCAAATTAAAAAAAAAATTATGTGGGTCCCGGACCCGGCCTGATATTAAGCCGGGCTTGCATAAGCTCCAGCGTCCAGCTCACCCACATTTGGCCCCCAATATTTAGCCCCCAGACATGGTATGGCACTAAATACTGGGGGCTAATTTAATTGGTGACAGAGTTTTAAAAAAACGCTGACCGTCACTGGCTGAATATCGGGGGGGGGGGGGGGATTGATCCTACCCAGTGCACTAAATCCAAACCCTTATGGTTCCTTTTGCAACTCCCACCTTAATCCCTGGGAATACAAAATTTTCTGATACTCTTAGGATCATTATATTTTTGTCTTCCACTGTAGCGACTCCTGCGATGCTCTTAGGTGTCACAAACTCAGATTGGAGACTTGCTGTACTATTTTTCTTTTCTTTCTGCTCATCTCTATATATAAAACACACCTCCAACATTCTAATGAAGCCTCCATAAGTCCCAACATTCTAAATCTGTGGTGGTGTAGATCAAAGTTTGCCCATGAGTGTTTGCCCTGCCCTCGCATCCTGCAGGCATGCAGGCAGACAGGCGGCCAGCCTGAACGTCGGAGGGAGACAGCCAGCCAGCCAGCCAGCCACCCAACCAACCAACCAACCAACCAACTAAACAACCAGCCAGCCAACACACTCTCACACAGACAGCCTCACCCTATGTCACACACACACATACACACACACACACACACACACACACACACACACACACACACACACACACACACACACACACTCGCACATTCACTCTGTCTCTCTCTCTCATACAGTCACTATCACACACACACTCTCTCAAACATATACACTATGATGAAAACCTTGCTAGCCCCCGTTTCATTGGTCTCAGAAACGGGCCTTTTTTTTTTTTTTTACTAGTGTCTTCTTAAATCAGTTCTTGTCCAAATTAAACTACAGATAGGGTGAAGAGGCTGAGAATGCACGAGGAAGAGACACTGTACAGGGATCAGTGAGGGTTAGAGGAAAGTAAGGAGAATGGGTATTGGAGAGGGATATACTTAGAAGGAACAGTACAGGTGAGGAGGAAAGCACAAAACATTAAAGTAAAGAGGGAGAGAACATAAAAGAAAGTTGGAGAAAGAAAGGTATAGGGGACAGAAAGGAAAAATGCAGGTTAATAGCCATATAAAGCAATGAAAAATACTGAAGGAGACAGAGAGAGAGAGAGAGAGAGAGAGAGAGAGAGACAGACAGACAGACAGACAGACAGACAAGTGACAAAAAGACAACGAAGACAGGAAAGAAAAGTATGACATCTAAGCGAAAACAAAAAGCAGAATCAATTATAAAACAAAAAAAGAAAAGAGAATGGACATAGAGGATAGAAAACAAACTTAGAGGCTCCGAAGGCTACAAAAATTACTTATTAGGTGTAACACTATATTAATGAGTTACTCAAATTAAACTCTCTTGGTACTTTATTTTTTTTCTGAATCTTCTCTTAGGAAGAATTTACACAACTGAAAAACAATATGGTTGATTCAGAATTTGCCAGTGTGTAATTATTATCTTCACTACATTAGATACCTAGGAGAGTTTTGCACAGAGAATTTAAAACTTTGTGGTAACAACATAATCTTAAATTATATGCCTCTTAGGTACCAGGAAATTGCACATTCTGAAATTAAATTGCTAATGTTTTTTTTCCCTGTGTGGACTCCCTGGGCCCCATTATAAAGTATTCACTCACTACTTGTATTATGGGAAAAAATGCCCCAGATTTACTCACTAGAGATCTGGTAACCTTATGTGAAGGTTAAAAGCCTAAAGTGCACAATAGCAGAGGCCTGGGGTTAACATAGTTGTAAATCAAATCTCACATTTCTTCCAGGGGTTTTAGTGTTAGGCAGAACTGGAGCAACTAGCTTCTGAGTTAGTGAGTACATTTTCAGATTGCAGACTGTGAGGAAAATGGAGAATTGCAGATCCTCATTAATAGTTTTATTTGCTTTAAATAACTTTTTTAAGCAGTACATATATTCAGTCCACTCACACGGGTACCATTAAACTCAGCTATTGGCCTATAAGTTACATTTCTTATGGTTTATTTTTTTCTTCTGTTTCTTTTTTATCCTCATCACTAATATAATAATTCATAGCCATGACACTGTTCTCATGAGGTGGTGGTTGTTCAGAATTCAAAATAGATCTGACTTTGGTATTCACCAGTCTTCTATCAACAAGAAAAGGTAAAGACTTCTGGGGTCACAGTCTAGAGGCCTGGCTACAAACTGTAATTGTTGGTTACAGATTCAGTAAACTGAAGATCCCACATAACGTGGAGGGGCATAATTGAACAAAAACATCTATCTCCATGGGCGTTTATCTCCGAGAACGGGTCCGTGAAGGGGCGGATCAAACCGTATTTTCGAAAAAAATAGACGTCCATGTTTTATTCGACAATTTGTGAGCTGGGCGTTTTTGTTTTTCAGTGATAATGGAAAATGAAAGCGCCCAGCTCAAAAACGAATAAATCCAAGGCATTTGTTCGTGGGAGGGGCCAGGATTCGTAGTGCATATGCCAGGACACCAACCGGGCACCCTAGGGGGCACTTCTACAAAAAAAAAAAAAAAAAAAAGGTAAAAGAGCTCCCAGGTGCATAGCACCCTTCCCTTGGGTGTTGAGCCCCCCAAATCCCCCTCAAAACCCACCGCCCACAAGTCTACACCATTACTATAGCCCTAAGGGGTGAAGGGGGGCACCTACATGTGGGTACAGTGGGTTTGGGGGGGCGGTGTGGAGGGCTCCCATTTACCAGCACAAGTGTAACAGGTGGGGGGGGGGATGGGCCTGGGTCTACCTGCCTGACGTCCACTGCACCCCCTAATAACTGCTCCAGTGACCTGCATACTGCTGCCAGGGAGGTGGGTATGACATTTGAGGGTGAACATAAAAAGTTGTGAAACGGCATATTTTTGTGGTGGGATGGGTTTGTGACCACTGGGGGAGTCAGGGGAGGTCATCCCCGACTCCCTCCAGTAGTCATCTGGTCAGTTAGGGCACTTTTTGGGGCCCTATTCGTGGAAAAACAGGGTCCAGGAAAAGTGCCCTAATTTCTCGCTAAAAATGCATATTTTTTTTCCATTATCGGTGAAAGGCGCCTATCTCTGATCGGCCGATAACCACGCCCCAGTTCCGCCTTCACCACGCCTTTGACATGCTCCCATCAACTTTGTCCGCATCCCCGACGGAGTGCAGTTGAAAACGTCCAAATTCGGCTTTCGATTATACCGCTTTATTCGTTTTTGTGAGATAAACGTCTATCTCCCGATTTGGGTCGCAATATAGGTGTTTTTCTTTTTCAATTATAAGCTGGATAGCGTCATAAAATGCAGGATTGCTTAGAAAATGATCAAGGTTTGGATGGCAATTTTTTTAAATTACAATTTAACCGTAGACCCCATACCACATGGATTCACCGATAATGTCAAATATCTTAGGCCTCAACATGTGCATTAAAAAAAAAGTTGTTGCTTCGAAAAAAACCAGAGAACTTCAGAGGTCCCTCTCATATTTTTCTTGCAATCATTTTGGGTGTTCATATGTAGCGGACCTTTGTTAGGATTAAGAAGGGTATTTTATTTATTTATTTTAAAAATTTAGAGAATGCACTATATTACTATTTTAGGTGGTTTCCATACAAAATAAAATTCTTAATAGAAGAAAAAAAATAACATACATATAAAAACTAACACATCATAAAAAATAACAATTCTGTAAAGTGCACCTATTTTTAGGCATCAAGAGGATACGTGGCTAACTGGAGCCTATTCTCTAAAGGAAAGTAGGTAAATATAGACATACCCCCCAATATTCAAAACTATTTAACCATCCAGGAACGGCTTCTGGCTGGTTAAATAGCATTAAAGCACCTAACCACAGATATTCAGCAGGAGATAACTGGTTATCTCCTGCTGAATATCCCAGTTAGTGGCTAGCTGCTAACCAGTTATATTGCACGACATAGCCAGTTAGGTACAGATATTTGGCGGTCAAAATAGGTCGCCTAAGTAGCAGGCCTATCTTTGAGTGCTAAAATGTTAACCAGTTAGTGCTGAATATTGGCATAGCCAACTTTTTAGTAGCCAAAATAAATTCAGATACAGTCCGGCATTGAATATCTAGGTTTAACGCCGGTGGCGAACAGCAAAAGTGCTGCCTGGCACCCACTGAAAATTGGGCCCACAGAATTTATGTGTGATCACTTATACCAGTCAGATGTAAATAATGGTATACTATAATCTATGGTCCAGATTCAATAAAAAGTGCTCAAATTTAGGTGCCAGGAAAAATCCGTGCTAAGCACTATTCTATGAAGGGCGCTTCGAGTTGAGCGACCTTTATGGAATAGCGTTTAGCTTGGATTCCTGTGCACAGCATTGGGCATGAGGATTTATGTCTACTGAGACCTGGTGTAAATCCTGGCGTATGAGATGGGTGCCTAACCCTAAGATTCTATAACACTGTGCCTAAAATTGAGAAATACCCTGACCTATCTATGCTCTCTTCTGGGTTGCACACAAAAAAATGTAGGTGTGCAATGTTATAGAATAGTGTGCGGGCAGATGTGCTTATTTCTAGGATAAATAACATAAAGTGTATTGCACTGGTTTGGGATCTTGCCAGGTGCTTGTAACCTGGATTGGCCACTGTTGAAAACAAGATGCTGAGCTTGATGAACCTACGGTCTGTCCCAGTATGGCAATACTTATGTTCTTAAATATCGGTAGGCGGTCAGCTCAGCAGGGTGTAACCGTGCAAAATCCTCTCCTGTTCTGGGAAACCCTTCTAAATATCAAGCCCTATATGTGTATTCTCCATTTTAAAAAGGAATGCATGTATATGGGGAAAATATCCATGTGGAGATATACAGCAGCTCATAGGTTTTAACAATGTGCTGGTTTCAGTCATGGATTTATACAAATGATAAAGCAAGTCATGCTCCATAATCCTAGATAGTTTATTTCCACCTCCAAAATAAAGCCAAGTTTTAAAATTGTGACCTCACTACTTAAGTGTATGGCAATTATACATATAGCTTTGTAAAATGGGGCATCTATATGTAGAAGTTGCAAAATCACCACCTAAATGCGTGAGTGCCAACACCTCCACATTGAAGCAGCTGGATCTGTACCTTTCTTGTTTTCAGTAGAAATCCGCCTGGGTGGAGAACTCTGTGGTCCCATGAAGATAAGCAGATAAAAAGGGAAGTGGGAAATGGAACCACAGACTCCAGAAATGAAGAGGACAATCTGGATGATTGAGAAGATTTATTGATCAAAGACCCGACACAGTACTGTGCTTCGGCCTATGGTCTGCCTCAGAGGCGTATCTGGACTTCGGCGGGAGGGGGGGGCCAGAGCCAGAGTGAGGGGGCACATTTTAGCCCCCCCGGTGCCACCGCCCCCCCCCCGCATTGCCGGACCCCCCGCCGCCAACTTTGACCCCCCCTGACGACGGCCTTCTCTACCCCTCCTCCTGCCACCAACCCTCCCCCACCGCCATTGCCTACCTTTGCTGGCAGGGGACTCCAACCCCCACCAGCCGAGGTCCTCTCTTCCATCACATCAAAGCTTCCTTCGGTTTCAAATTCTGAGTCTGACATCCTGCATGTTGTACAGGGCCAAATCTATGAGGGCCCAGGCCCCCATGGCCCCACGCAGATACGCCCCCGGTCTGCCTCAGGGGTCTTTTTCCAATAAATAAATTTCAATGTCTTCAATATAAAATCTGTCCAGTCAGTAATATAATGGGTTGGTCTTGAAAAAGACCTTTGTAGCACTGTTGCATGTCTATTGATCAAAAGGCGTAAATGCCTAATCTAGGCAAAGACCTGAATAGCCATTGGATGCAGTGTTTTATACCAGTCCCGATTTCCCTCCAAGAGAGGTCTTCTCCCACCACTACTTTAATGGTTAGGAGAGCCCTCCCCCTGTTCTGGAAACTGCAATGGTACAATACAATAACTTGGAAGAACCTTAAATAAATAATACAGAAATAATTGCCCCTGACTATCTAGATAAAGATATCCAGATAACTTATCCCATTATGAGGGAAATTCTATAAATGGAACTCAAAAATAGGTTCCTTAAAAAAAAAACAGCGTTAAGTGCAATTCTATAAAGGTTGCAAGCCCTTTATAGATTAGTGCTTAGTGCCAATTCCCACACCAACTCTAGGTGCCAGACTTAAAAACTGGCACACAAGTTAGTCACTTACACACATAGTGCCAGATTCTATATAAGGCACCTAAAAAATCCATGCGGTAAACATTTCCATCTAAGATTTAGGCGTCGTATATAGAATACGCTTAGTTGATATCCCTGTGCCTAAAAATACGAGCCTCCATTTACAGCAAAAAAAAAAAAAATGTGGCATAAATCCCTGTGCGTAGATTTACATGCACTGGGTCATATTCTAGAATTACACGTGTACATTTTGGAACACCCACAAAACACCTATTTCCCTGTCCGTAGCCATGCCCCCTTTTGAACTGCGTGCTTTAGAATTTAGGCTCAGTTCATTAAAGAATATGCTTAGTGAATTGTATGCATAAATTCTAATTATTGCGGTTGTTCCTGTGCGTCCGGGCCCTTTTTACCACAGTGGGTAAAAAAACCCCCAGACAAACATGGCCATGCGGTAAAAGAACTCTTACCGCATGGCCATGTGGAGGGGAATCTTTACCGCCACCCATAGAAGTGGTGATGGTCTCATGTAGTAACTCGGCAGTAAACTATTTAGCGCTGCATGGGTTACTGCCGTGCAACCATTTCTGGGAGGTTTCTTTTGCCCCCAGAGGGTGCACGCTTGGGGCAGAACTATTGCTGGTGGCTGCATTGGGCTGGTGGTAGTCCCAATTTAGTGTTCTGTAAGCTCACGTTGGGCTTACCAACGCTTTTTAAAAGACCCCCTGATTTTGCATACCTGGGGCAATGGAGGGTTAGGTGACTTGCCCGGGGTCACAAGCAGCTGCAATGGGAATCAAATCCATTTCCCCAGGATCTTGTTCCACTGCTCTAACCATTAGGCTATGCCTCCACTACCAAAACTCTACTAGTAAGACAAATTTGCAGCCCCATAGTCAGCAGGATTTGAACCAGCGTGGGGAGACCCCAATGGATTTCTAGCCTTAACCAATTTGTCCTGACTATCACGTAAATAATTTGCTGACTATAAGAGAAGATAAGTACAGCAATGTATAAAAAACCATTGCTAATTAACATTATTGAGTGGAATATTGAATGTTTTGAAATTTTTGGGGCAAAACACGTTCTTTTATGGACACTGGATTATATGTTAGGCTTGATGAATGCTAACAATTTTAAAAAATTAAAACTATGCGAAGGTTTTTAGCCGATGATGAAGAATAGATCTATTGGATCACATTTAGCTCTTTAGACCTTTGGATTTGGAGCTCTTTGAGGCTTTTCCTTTAACTTAAAGTTGTTATTTCAAATAGGAGTGGCCTAGTGGTTAGGGTGGTGGACTCTGGACCTGGGGGACTGAGGAACTAAGTTCAATTCCCACTTCAGACACAGGCAGCTCCTTGTGACTCTGGGCAAGTCACTTAACCCTCCATTACCCCAGGTACAAATAAGTACCTGTATATAATATGTAAGCTGCATTGAGCCTGCCATGAGTGGGAAAGCACGGGGTACAAATGTAACAAAAAAAACAGTCTCTCTTTGTGCAAGTGGATCACTTTGGGCTTCTTTTACAAAGCCGCTCTAGTGATACCAGTGTGGCAAATGAGAGGAAGCCCATAGGAATTAAATGGGCGTCCTTTCATTTGTTGCGCTGAGAATCAGTAGCACAATTTTGTAAAAGAGGCCCTTCGTGTGTATTTTCTTTTAGATTAAAGTTATGATTGTACACCCATGTTTTTTTTGGTATCACAGTCCATTGAGCCAGCCCTGCTTGGATGCATGCCAAAACATTGGCGCCATATATAGAATCCAGGAGATAGTGAACAAGTAAAAAAAAAAAAAGAAAAGGAAAAAAAAAAGCTTTCAATCATTCTAAAGCCTAGATTTTGCACTAGCAGTGAGATCCTAAAAAAAATGTGTCAAGACATAGAATAAAGCATGCTTTTCTTTCTGAGCTTGTTGGATTTCTGTTGATTATAAATTTGCTGTTGTCCACCCCCCCTTCCGTTTAACTTCCAAATCCTTTTCTATTTCAGGGAGTACAACAGATAGTTATTCAGGGCTCCATTACAATGAGGCCATATTTCAAAACCTATGGGTCAGACAGGGAATGTGGGTGTCTGTGAGTAAAAATATACTTGCAAACTTTGCACCTGCTTCACAAAAGATGCTAATTAGTTGCAGTAAAGTACATACAGGGGTTCAAAATGAAATCTCTATGCAAACTTTATTTTCCCCATCCCAATCTTTTTCTTGTGAGGAAGAGCATATGCACTGTGAAACAGTATTCATGCATTTGGATGCTGAGAGAAGGGCAATTTTCAGTCCAGTGAATTAATGTGGATAACAGCTTAAACACCTGGGGACAATCTTGTGCAAATTGCCTTCCCTCTGTATAAATAAATTGTGCGGGACAATAGACAGCTCTCTTTAATGTGGATTGCATTGGTTACCAATAAAGCCTCACATTTGGCTTAGACTGTGTAGCTTTGCTTTTTAAGGCATTAAGAAGGATAGCACCTCAATATTTCAGGGGACTTTGTCAACATTATGAACCAGGCTGCCTGATGCAGTCTGGTAGTTAGGATCATTTGGCATTGGCCAGTGGCAAAAGCTTTCCATTTGGTGCGTGCATGGGACTCATGTTTTGCGGGTGTTACATGTAGTTTGTGGAATAAGTACCAGGGGAGTGAAGGTACAGCAAAATTATGCATCTTTTTGAAGACAATTAAGACTTGCTCCCCCTATATTTAGCCAGCGGTGGACAACGTTTTTTTTTTTTGTTTGCCGCCAGTGTTAAAACTGGAAATTCAATGCTGGGCCCTGTCCGGGCTTTGGCATTGAATATCCATTTTATTATTATTATTATTTATTTATGAAATTTGTAAATTTACAATAATTCAACAAGGTCACTTGTATTAGAAATACACAATTAGCAAAATGAAAAAAAGAGGTAAAAGAGAAACTTCTCAATAATAATAAGAAAAAAATTAGAGCTTACAGTCCACAAAAGGGAGGGGAATCCAAAAGAAATTAAACCCTTGAAGCCAGGTTATAAAGGAAATTTAACAAAATAGAATTGAGGGCATATACATCTAAATATAGGCATCACTCAGGTACTTCTCGAGGTTCAGGAGACTTCAACTTCCTAGCTTCCAAAAGCCGGCCAGCGAATGACCGGTTAAATTAATATTCAGACTTAACCGGCCATGGGTTAGCAGATAAAGATAAGACAGGTATTTATGCGGTTTTATTTATCTGCTAAACCTGGTTGGTTACATCTGAATATCGGGAAGTAACTGAGCTCTGCCCTGTAACATCCCTGACATAGTTTGGTGGTCACTGATCATTTTCAGGGGCACTAACCAGTTAAGTGTTGCTGAAAATGACCAGAAAGCCGTGAACAAGCGAGTTAACCAGTCGGCGGCCGTTCCCAGCCAGTTAACTCGCTTTGAATATCGGTTGGTTGTTTTTTTTTTATTCAGTATTCTGGGGAATGATTTTTATGAGGGAGGGGATTGAATGGTTAAGGGAGGGGAGGATAGGTGGGACATGTTATGATTTGAGGTGGACTGCGTTCTTTTCTGTTATGAATGTTTTGATTGTACCATGCACTGTATAACGTTTGTTGAAAGTAGTGAGTTATAAGTTTTTGAATTAAAATTCCTGAAATTAAATCTTCATTATGATAGGATTATTATCAAGCAAGCTTCTACTGATCACTACATATAGAAGGTAATTTTATTAGAGGGTCCCTGATTTAAGAAAGCAAACAGACACCTACTTAGGCACAATTTTTTTTTAAAGACACACACTAGCATAAGCGGCAGAAATCATGTCTCCCTTTCAGGCATGGATACTTATACCTAGTCTTGAGTGTGCACGTAGGCTAGAATATTTTAAAATATAAGCACATGCTTGCAAGCTTAACTGAAACTCCACTCCTGTACACACTGGAGTGGAGGAGTGGCCTAGTGGTTAGGGTGGTGGACTTTGGTCCTGAGGAACTGAGTTCAATTCCCACTTCAGGCACAGGCAACTCCTTGTGACTCTAGGCAAGTCACTCAACCCTCCATTGCCCTATGTAAGCCACATTGAGCCTGCCATGAGAGAGAAAGTGCGGGGTCCAAATGTAATAAAAAGAACCTATGATTGTGCCATTGTGTTTGCCTTTATGCTGGTTGCTATTGTACAAGAAACTGGTTACACATGTATGAGAAGGTGATGGGAAATAGACTCAGAAGTAACCCAAGGAAATACTTCTTCATGAAAAGGGTGGTGAATTTGTGAAATGGCCTCCGAGTGGAGCAGAGACAAAACAGTATCTGAATTCAAGAGAGCCTGGGCCAAGTACATAGGATTTCTAAGGGAGTGATAGGGAGAATAGATGGCATAGATGGGCAGACTGGGTAGGCCATATGGTCTTGATCTGCCTACACTGTTCTATGTTTCTATGTGACTACTACTACTACTATTTATACAATTACCCAAAATGTTTTCAATAAAAGCACCAATATTATAAAGGCAACCTAGGCACCCGTCTGCCTTTGTAAAATAGGCTTTCCAAGAAACCCTGATTGTACTCATTGAAGGTAATTCTTTTTATTGCTTTTATGAATTAAACATTTCTTAGAAGTACAAAGGAAAATTGACCAGTTAGTGGTGTGAATATCATTGCTAACTGATTAACAGCTCCACCCAGGCTCTGCCCAAGCTCCGCCCATGGACCAGTCCAGCACTAACTGGAGTGTGCAGGGGTGGTTAATGTTGATATTCAGTGGCACTGTCCAGTTAATTCACTTTGAGCATTTATCAGATTGTCGATAATATCTGACTTGTTCACAGTCTTGTCTCAGTGGCCAGAAGCAAGGAAGCTTCTTTTATAGCAATTTTCTGAGATGATGGGAAGGTCTTCGACTGCACTGAATGGTCATATTTAATGAGGGTTCTGGAATGGTTTGGATGAGGCCTGAACTTTACCAGATGAATATAGGTTCTGTCCACCCATATACCTTCAGAATTCTAATCATTTATTGTCAGATCCTCTCTGGCTGGGTAGAGGTAGGAGACAGGGGTGCCTCCTCCCCTTCAACTTAGCTTTGGAAGCTCTTATAAGTAGTCTGCAGTCTGCAACTATTCAGGGAATTCAATTCTCTGAATCTGAGTACAAATTGACATCATATGCTCATGACTTATTGCTTTAAAAAAAAAAATCTAAGCCCAAAGCCTCACTGCTTGCCTATGTTGGAGACAGTCCAGATGTTTTCTTAGTTTTCTGGATCTAAAGTACACTAGGATAAACGAGAAGTTATGACTGAGCAATAACACTGTGGAGACAGATATAGGGGTCACTGGGTTTAACTGGGCTCCTCTGCAGCTTGAGTATTTAGGTACTTTTACACTGAACAACTGTTGCAATTTAACAGGGGCAATATTCTAGTAGTGATCAAAACTATCACCTAGTGATGGTTCCCTTGTAGGATTTCTTGATGGGAGTGGGTTGAAGCTTTCCAGATGGTTATCACACCCTGAGCATACTTTCATGACTATTTCCTAAAGACTTTCAGGTTAAAATGGAACTACTACTTTCACTACTAGTTAATTTTATATGGACAGGGAAATTCCCTATATTGCTTTAAGGGGGAAGTTATCAAGCTACATTACGGCTTTAACATGGCTTAAAGGGTCTTAATGCAGCCCAGCTTAATTTCCCATAGTGATATTTAAGTCACTGTGGGTTTTGCATTTTTGCATCTCTTACTATGCAAATACCCTAACAGGACTTGCAGTGATACACTGTAAGTTTCGTTAGGGGAAAAAAAATTCAGCAGAGCAGGATCCCCCCAGCTCAAGCGCCCCCTACATCAAGCCCTCACCCACCCCCACCCCCACTTGTAAGGTAGCCCTCATCCCCTCATAGTGCTACCTTTTCAACATTGTTGGTCCAGTGGGAGGTCTTCAGGCTGGCATTGGCTACAAAATGGCAGTAAAAGGAAACATCACCCCTAGCTTTAGACCTGTGATACTAGCACTAGGAGTGCCACTTTGTGGCTGACATTGGACTGGGCAGAAGTGACTAGGCATTGTTCCTGCCCAAAGACACCCCCCCCAACCACCAATGCTCAAAGGTAACCCTTTGAGGGAGTGGGGGAAGGGGACTTGGAAGGGGGTGGGGGTCTTGAGCTGGGGTGGTGGCTGTATGCCAGGGTGGACCCTACTGTTGGCCTGGGAGCATTGGGCCACTGCAGCTTTGTGGCCTGATACTTCTGGACTGCTGGAATAATGGTGCTTGCAGGGTGACTTGCAAGCAGTGTTATTCCATTAAAATGGGATTCAGCAAAGTGTGGGACAGAGAAACCGTAGTTTGCTGAATCCTAGAGGAAATCAAGCTATGTTAAAAGGTGATCTTTTACCACACCTTAATAACTTTCTCCTTAATATCTTGAAGGCATCCAAAGACAGCTGGGGTAGGATTCCCAAGCTTTTTTGTACCTTTTTTTGTTATGATATAATGTACAATGGATAGTGGATAAGGACATTTTTCCTCACTCACCAGTCCCTCATACGAGGAGAGGAAATTACTGCCTCATCCCTCTGTTGATTCTGTTTGGATCTGTCTTACTAAAACATTTTCAAGAAATTTCCCTTCTCTACTTTATGCATAAGACCCTTTTGACACTAGATAAATGTCTTGAGATTCCATGGGGAAAATAATTTTTGACTACAATCTGGTCTAGCCCTAAGCTTAGAATCAGAAAGAAAAGATCACTTTTGTCTCATTGTCAGAGCAAAAACATCTGGACCCTCGGTCAACTTGTAACTCACTGCTATCTTTCTTTGAGCTTGCAGCACATTTTGCTATTTCTAGGACTCAGGAATTTAGATGGCTTCAATTATTTCACTGCATAGGTAAAAGTTCCACAGATTATAAATCCTAATTGTCTGAACCTAAATTATGATACTGTTGTCTGAATAAAACGTCTGCAGTTCACACTACTTTGCTGGGATTTATATAAAAAACTAAGCGATGGCTAATTCAAAATGAATGCAGGGTTCAAAAACGTTTTGGAGAGATACCAGAGGATGGTATTCATTGAAATCTGTCTGGTCTAATTCCAAATGCAGTCCTTCCAATCCCCCTGGACTACTGTGCCCTATTTGCTCTTTTTTTAATGTCCTTTTTTTGTCTCTTTTTGCTATTTTAGTGGTTAATAGGCTAAAGAATGCCCCACACAATGGTGTACGGCAGCTAACAGCCATTCTCTAAAGAAACATTTGTGTGCTGAACCCATTTTGCAGTTGGGAATCTAGATTTTTTTTTTGTCTTGAACAGAGCACTGTGCTGTCAGATCCCTTGTCCAGAGTAATGCCTGTCATGTGATTGACTACCTCGTAGCCCACCTTCCCGTATTGGGTTTTAAATGGTAAATTGCAGTGAGAAATATGGCAGTAGTCTGGTTTGACTGGCATTTTTAAGTTTTCAGAAGGCTGCAATTTGGTGAATTGGCTTTGAGCTAATTTCAGACTTTGCAAGCTTGGCAGAAAGTGGTGGATACTTGGAATGCCCTCCCGCGGGAGGTGGTGGAGAGGAAAACGGTAACGGAATTCAAACAAGCGTGGGATAAACATAAAGGAATCCTGTTCAGAAGGAAAGGATCCTCAGGAGCTTAACCGAGATTGGATAGCAGAGCCGGTAGTGGGAAGCGGGGCTGGAGGTTGGGAGGTGGGGATAGTGCGGGGCAGATTTATACGGTCTGTGCCAGAGCCAGTGGTGGGAGGCGGGACTGGAGGTTGGGAGGCAGGGATAGCGCTGGGCAGACTTATATGGTCTGTGCCAGAGCCGGTGGTGGGAGGCGGGGATAGTGCTGGGCAGACTTATACAGTCTGTGCCAGAGCCGGTGGTTGGGAGGCGGGGCTGGTGGTTGGGAGGCGGGGCTAGTGCTGGGCAGACTTATACGGTCTGTGCCCTGAAGAGCATAGGTACAAATCAAAGTAGGGTATACACAAAAGTAGCACACATGAGTTGTCTTGTTGGGCAGACTGGATGGACCGTGCAGGTCTTTTTCTGCCGTCATCTACTAATTTCTTTATGAGAAAGTGGATGCTGCCAGGTGTAAACAGTGATACACCTCTAGAATTGCAGTTGATTGCACTCCTTCCACATTGACAGTGATATTATGGGTGAGCACGCAATACCGTTCTTCTCTCTGGTTTTGAATGCTTCCTCCATCTTTTTGTACCCATGGAAGGTACCTTAAAAAATAGATCCCCAATTGCTTTGAAATTCCCAGTATCTCAAGACATTAAAATTTCAATAGGGATACACCTGATTTCGAACCTCCATTACTTTAGGGCCCTATGATGGGCACCATTTTTGTATGACCCCTCTTCTGAACACTCATGTTTAACTAGAGCTCACATAGTTCCAGGTCCCAGTCCCATAGGCTTTGTGCAAGACTTGATGTGGATTCTCCAATGGGACAAAGGAATTTGGGGAGATCCAAGATGGCGACGGTGTGACTTGCACCGACAGACGCGTTCTGAATAGTGCTCAAGCTGACTCTGGAAAGAGCCTCTTACCTGCTGTTTCAGATGGGTAAGAGACGAGGGAAAGTCAGGGTGATTCCCTCTGCCCCAGGCGATAAACCCCTGCTCCAACAGCTGACGCTCGAACACTTTGGAATTGCGTCTGGCTCAGGTATGACCTCTACTCCTGCTGCTGGAGTCCACACCTCGGAGCCGACCGACAGTATCGACGGGGCTTCTTTGAGCCCTGTCCCATGTACAGCACCACCCCAACCAGGAAGAGAGAGCTTTGTGGCGAGTCCTGTTGTTTCAATCCTGTCAGGTGAAAGGAGCATTCAGGGAGGGAACTTGCTGGAAGCTGGAACAAACGCTGTAAGCTTGAATATTCCAGAGGAAAGCTCTACTCCTGCTGTGACTGTGAGTATCCTGGAACAAGTTGCTAAAGCACCTCCACTGGTTTTGAGGGGAAGTTGGAAAGACCTGCTGTAGTGACATTAGAGTCACTTTGGGATTTAAATTCCACAACTCTCTCTGCTTTACAAACTATGATAGTAAAGAATTCTGAAACTATCAAGGTTTTGGCTGGGTCTACATTGAAACAATTACAAATTAATGATCTGCAAGCAGCAGAGGTAAAAACCCTCTCTGGCAAACTTGAAAAAATGGAAATCGTGGAGCAGTCTTTGATTAAAGAAAGGAATTTTGCCTCTAAACGCTTGGAATATTTGGAGAATCAATCAAAGAGACTTAACCTAAGAATTATTAACTTTCCTAAATCTCCACTTGTGTCACCAGAACAAATGGTTAAGAAATATTTAGTAGAAATCCTGGGACTACCTGAAAATTCTTTACCACCTATTACAAGAGCATACTATTTGCAAATTACTGGGAAAAACCCAGATAATTTAAACCCTCAAGGTGTAATGAACTTGACTGAGTTCCTGGAATCATCTCTGGAGGTTGTCACACAAAGAACTACTTTGTTAGTGACATTTGCATTAGAATTAGATAGAGATGCTGTACTCAGACTGTCCTTGAGACATTTGAATTATTTTTAGGTTCAAAAGTAAGGGTTTTCCCGGATTTATCCAGGGAAACCCAAAAGAGAAGAAACTTATTTCTTTTACAGTGTCCTAGGGTAGTAGCTTTAGGAGCAAATTTTCAGTTGAAATTTCCTTGTGTTTGTAGGATACTGTATCAAAAAAGCAATACCAATTTTTTGAACCTAAGCAGTTAGAGGATTTTTTATTAAGCAAAGAGAGTGTAATTGTGAAAATTTAATCCTGAATAGTACTACTGTACTGTACTGTACAGTAGCTTGGATTAAGTCAACAGAGCATGGTGCAGTCTTTGGTTTAACAATTACAGAATAGGCTTTGTTATATTAGGTTATAATTTAATTTCTTTTTCTTGGATCAATTCCTAAATTGTGGTCGAGTTTTTTTTCTATTTCTCTTTGTATTATTGTTTTCCTATGATGATGTTGCATATTTTGTGTACTTTATTCAAGATTTATTGAATATTGTAATTATTCAAATTTGAAAAAAAAAAGAATTCTCCACAATTCTTCAGACAAAAGTAGAGTGTTCCAAAATAAGTCTTCATTGAATAAATGTCTTCAAAGTAAACAGTCAAAGGCAATAGGTTCCAATGCAAAATGGAAGCAGTTCTAATGCAATGTCACAACATATATACAGTGGGGGAAATAAGTATTTGATCCCTTGCTGATTTTGTAAGTTTGCCCACTGACAAAGACATGAGCAGCCCATAATTGAAGGGTAGGTTATTGGTAACAGTGAGAGATAGCACATCACAAATTAAATCCGGAAAATCACATTGTGGAAAGTATATGAATTTATTTGCATTCTGCAGAGGGAAATAAGTATTTGATCCCCCACCAACCAGTAAGAGATATGGCCCCTACAGACCAGGTAGATGCTCCAAATCAACTCGTTACCTGCATGACAGACAGCTGTCGGCAATGGTCACCTGTATGAAAGACACCTGTCCACAGACTCAGTGAATCAGTCAGACTCTAACCTCTACAAAATGGCCAAGAGCAAGGAGCTGTCTAAGGATGTCAGGGACAAGATCATACACCTGCACAAGGCTGGAATGGGCTACAAAACCATCAGTAAGACGCTGGGCGAGAAGGAGACAACTGTTGGTGCCATAGTAAGAAAATGGAAGAAGTACAAAATGACTGTCAATTGACAAAGATCTGGGGCTCCACGCAAAATCTCACCTCGTGGGGTATCCTTGATCATGAGGAAGGTTAGAAATCAGCCTACAACTACAAGGGGGGAACTTGTCAATGATCTCAAGGCAGCTGGGACCACTGTCACCACGAAAACCATTGGTAACACATTACGACATAACGGATTGCAATCCTGCAGTGCCCGCAAGGTCCCCCTGCTCCGGAAGGCACATGTGACGGCCCGTCTGAAGTTTGCCAGTGAACACCTGGATGATGCCGAGAGTGATTGGGAGAAGGTGCTGTGGTCAGATGAGACAAAAATTGAGCTCTTTGGCATGAACTCAACTCGCCGTGTTTGGAGGAAGAGAAATGCTGCCTATGACCCAAAGAACACCGTCCCCACTGTCAAGCATGGAGGTGGAAATGTTATGTTTTGGGGGTGTTTCTCTGCTAAGGGCACAGGACTACTTCACTGCATCAATGGGAGAATGGATGGGGCCATGTACCGTACAATTCTGAGTGACAACCTCCTTCCCTCCGCCAGGGCCTTAAAAATGGGTCGTGGCTGGGTCTTCCAGCACGACAATGACCCAAAACATACAGCCAAGGCAACAAAGGAGTGGCTCAGGAAGAAGCACATTAGGGTCATGGAGTGGCCTAGCCAGTCACCAGACCTTAATCCCATTGAAAACTTATGGAGGGAGCTGAAGCTGCGAGTTGCCAAGCGACAGCCCAGAACTCTTAATGATTTAGAGATGATCTGCAAAGAGGAGTGGACCAAAATTCCTCCTGACATGTGTGCAAACCTCATCATCAACTACAGAAGACGTCTGACCGCTGTGCTTGCCAACAAGGGTTTGCCACCAAGTATTAGGTCTTGTTTGCCAGAGGGATTAAATACTTATTTCCCTCTGCAGAATGCAAATAAATTCATATACTTTCCACAATGTGATTTTCCGGATTTAATTTGTGATGTGCTATCTCTCACTGTTACCAATAACCTACCCTTCAATTATGGGCTGCTCATGTCTTTGTCAGTGGGCAAACTTACAAAATCAGCAAGGGATCAAATACTTATTTCCCCCACTGTAAGTACAATAAAATAGAGGAGGGTTAGATCCTTCCTTCCTTCCAAACATGTGTAGGATAATCTCACCACCTTCCTTTGGACTTTGAGCTTCTTCTGAACCTTTATGAGCTTCCTGATGCCTAAAGACCCTTTTGGTATCCGATATTTCTTCTGGAAATCCTTTTCTCTTCTCTAGCTCTGGACTCTTACAGACTCCTGGATCCAGCACTGGTTGGGTAGTTTTCCCCATTTTTCCTAGAAACAACTTCAAAAAATGATACATGGGGACTCATTATTATTATTAAAATCTTTTATATACTAAAAATTTAAATATCACAAAAAACTCAACTAAAAACATGATCCTACCTCTTTCTTCAATATTTCCATTACACCTATGACTTTCCTTAAACTCCTCCTCTCCACTCTTCTGTATGGTCTTCTACTTTCAATATAACAGGACTTAGTACCAGAAACAGACTTCCTCCTCAGTCTCCTTGCTGGCCAATCTTGGAAGCAAGCCAGCAGGTTCTGCATTTTCCTACCACCAGTTACTCCCAGAGAGAAAGAAGACAGGTCTCCTCTTCGCGCCTATGTATGCCCAATGCACGTCAATTTGGAATTACTTCCCGGTTACCACGTGGCCCAGGTGATAATTTCATTTTTACGCGCGTCCACTATGAACGCTGGAAAATTTTTTATTGTCCAGTGCACAGGCAGTAATCAGAATTTGAACACGCATTGACCATTACCGTACGGTTAATGCATGAGACCTTGTCGCTAAGTGAATGGGTGTCAGTAAGGTCTCAGACCCAAAATGGATGTTTGCCAATTTTCATTTTGCCATACATCCATTTTTGCCCCCCCAAAGGCATTTTTTACAGGTGCGCTAAAAAAGGGATCTGTGCGCAACCAAAACACGCGCCTACACAAGCGCAGGCCACTTTTCAGTGCACCTTAGTAAAAGGGCCACTTAGTTAGTCTATTCATTATAATTCTGTGCCTATTTCAAATATTTCTGTTGAATTCGGTACTCACTCAGAAACCTATTGGAAGTAGCACTCCAGGTTGAAGCTAAAACTTTACAGAAATGCCTGAAAAGTATTCCTTCTTATAAATAGAATACAAGATTTTAGATGTAACTTTTTTTATTTTGATAGATCTTCCCAGGAATCCAAGATTAGTAAACCTATTGCCTAGACAATTTGTTTCATGTCCCCCAGAAAACATCACTCTGAGTAAGCCTGTTGAATTTTGGAAGGTAAGTAACATTGGGCCTGGCTACTATCTAAACAGAAGGTCATCATTTATTTATTGCATTTGTATCCCACATTTTCCCACCTATTTGCGGGCTCAGTGTGGCTTACAATACATTGTGAATGATGGAAATACAATGTGTTACAGTACGATTATGGGTTACATTGTGAGGAGTTATGGGAAGACAAGTCAAGTCAAAACATCGTATGGGGCATAGAAACAATGGAATGTTACAATGGGGAGAAGATAGGGCGATAGAACAATAGCAAGAGAACATAAGGGTATAGCAATTTTATATGTGGGTGGAGTTTTAATTGTGGTGAAAATACGGGGTAAGAGAATTCAGAAGAGAGTGTATTGATGCATTTCTATTAGTGTGTATGGACTTCATGTGTTTTGATCCTTGCAATAAATTTTCTCAAAGAGATAAGTCTTCAATCGTTTGCGGAAGTCGGTTAATTCGTAGATCGTTTTCAGGTTGCATGGTAGTGTATTCCAGAGTTGCGTGCTCATATAAGAGAAGGTTGATGCAATGGGGGCCATGTTCATTTAAGGGATTGTTTCAATAAGCTGCATTAAAATCTGGGCTTAATGCAGGTTAATGCAGGACTTTCCCGCTTACTAGGCCCAGACTGAACGTTACATATTTTAGGGCATTGTCTTTTGTTGTCAATGTAGCTTATGAGGTAATGGTCCCATTAGTGCGTTGTGCCTGCAAAAGATTAATGTGGACACTCTTACTGCCTCCTATTTAGGAGGCAGTAAGTGCTCCCGTGTTAGCTTTGTGTTATCCAGTTAGCATATGCTAATCGTAACGTACTAGAGAGATAATGCAGAAGTGCCGTCTACCCATGAGACGCCCCCTCTAAAAATATTCTAAAAATTGATAACACAAGCAGACAAAATACTACAAAATGTTTTAACATGTTTGTATGGCAGCCTGTTAGCATGTGCCGACCTCACGTTAAGAGCTTAACACTGTTTAGTAAAAAGACCCCTAAGCCTGTGAGAAACAAGCATTTGAAAATGAGTAGAATTTTGAAGTTACTGACAATGGAACATTCTCACTGTATCACTCCTTGATAAAGGCCTGGAGATCATATGTTGTCCATGACTTCTTAAAATCTGGTAGGCAAGCGATATAGGAGGCAGAGACTGACATAGTGATTAGTGATTAGTGTGTAGAGAGAGCAGAGCTTTTGTGTTCAAAGGCTGTAGCTTAGTCTCATTATACTTGACTCTTGTTTCATTGTGCTTACAAGGCCTGTGACTTATTAGATGACAACTGTATTAATTCAGTGAACACATTCTTAAAGCAACATTTTTATACAAGGAACAAAATAATTAATAGTTAATTGTTTGCAGATTTTATCTACATGTATTTTCTGTCAGAGATGAAAAACAGGATCAAACAAGTGCAAGTTTAAAAATATTAGTTATACTGGTAGCTAAGTATTAGATTCAGTAAATTGTGCTGAAAAATCGGCATGGACAAAAATTATGCGTCAAGCACTATTCTATAAAGGGTACCTGCACTTAATAGAATAGCACCAAAATGCCTAATCCACACCTAAATTAAGGCACCTGCATTTATGACTGCTGAAACCAGGTTTAAATGATGGTGCCTAAATTAGGCATGGATTGGGCCTATTCTATAGAAATGCATTTAATTCATAGGAACGTCCCTGAAATGCCCCCTAAACATTCCCCTTGAAATTATGTGCAATAGGAGTTCCACGCACATCGTTATAGAATACAATGTGTCAAGGGCGTAGCCAGATGCCCAATTTTGGGTGGGCCTGGGCCCAAGATGGGTGAGCAGAAGAACTCTGCCTTGTCCCACATGTGATTTGGTCTCTCCCTTTCCTGCTTGCATGCCATATGGTCTCTCAAACATCCCCCCCCCCTCCCCTGCATACCTTTTAAATAGCAGATTTTCACCGGCAGTGAGCAGAAACTAATACACACTGCTCATGCTGAACCCACAGCCTTCCCTCTGATGCAACTTCCTGTTTCCACATGAGCAGGAATACATCAGATGGAAGGCTGTGGGGCTGATGTATCAGTCGCTGCTCACTGCAGGCGAAGATCTGCTATTTACAAGGTATGCAGGAGGGATAGTTGTTGGGAGTTTTCGGCTGGTGGGGCTTGGGGATCCCTGCCAGCTACATCATAGTTGTGCTGCTAATGGGCCTGAGCCCAAAATGGGTGGGCCTAGGCCCACCCTTGGCTACGCCACTGCAATGTGTATGTAATAGAGAATGACACGGGAATAACATTTGTCTCTGTCCCCGTGGGTTCTCTCTCCATCCCCACCCCGTCCCTGCAGGCCCCATCTCCATCCCCATCCCGTCCCCGCAGGCTCTGTCTCTGTTCCCGCCCTGTCCCTGCAGTTTCTGTCCCCATCCCCACCCCATCCCCGTATGCTCTGTTCTCATCTGCAGAAGGCTCAAACACTTATGATTTTATATTTCAATATTTTTATTAAAGTATAAAAAGGAACAATATGCTGTGCAACTGTTGTGTATAAATTACAAATAGAAAACAATAATAACAATGAGCAACTATAATAAACCTTCCCACCACTACCAGTCTTTACCTTTCCAACCCCAACAATAGCTGACTTCTATTACCCCAAAGAATCCTAATCCACCCTGTTAAAATGTCCAGGGGTACAAAATACAATCCATTCTGTATACCCTAGAGGGGAGAAATAAGCCGTATGCACTGTTATGATTTTTTAATCTGTGGATGAATAAGAAGTCATCAACAGTCTCAGGATTCACTCTAGCTCTCCTGTCTTCCACAGTCCCTCCTGCAATAGAAGATGTCTTCTTAGAAGATGTGCTGGTAGCAGGATGTACAGGATTCCCCCATGCAAAGTTTGCTAGCTGTGGCCAGCATGTTTACTTGTTTTTTCCAAAAACTTAAAATATTGTCGTTACCGCGGATCCCCGTCCCCGTGGTTACCGCGGATCCCCGTCCCCGCGGTTACCGCGGATCCCCGTCCCCGCTTCATTCTCTAGTGTGTAACTCCCAGTTATGGCCATTTAACACCAATAACTGGTTGTTAGCAGCCAATTATTGGCGCTGATTGGCTCATTAATCAATTAAGTTGTGTGCGCAAATCAGCTATGCGTGCTGATTTGCACACGCAATTTTAGTCATTGTATACTTTTAGTCATACAGGGGTAAATATGTTTCTGTAGAGAGATGGGGAAGGAATCAAACATACACCAAACAGGGTGGACGGATGTTCTAAGAAATGAACAGAATACAAAGTTCTAAAAGGTTTATTCTCCCACCACCCAGGTCTAGTTGATAGATGTGACGTTTTGTGGAGAATAAACCTTTTAAAAGAACTTTGTATTCTGTTCGTTTCTTGGAACATCTGTCCACACTGTTTGGTGTTTGTTTGATTGCTGCAGAAGGACTTTCCCGCCCTTTTGTTCCAAGAAGGAATCAAACATGCCAATTGAACAGAGCATAAAAGACAAAATGAAAGATACAGTCAAAAGAAAGGCAAAAAGAAAAAGAAAAAAATACAAAAGAGCTTGCTAGTGCTTGCAGAATTTTGAAGCAGCATATATTTCACATGTGAAGGGCAATTCTACAAGTTATTATAAAAACCGCTGTGACGTGTACAGCTAAGTAGTATGGCACATGTTAATAAACACAAGCATATAGGACTAGATTCTATAAATGCACCTAAAAAATTCTCTTCACTGCAGATTATAGAATAAACAAGCGGAGAGTTGCTTGTAAATTTAGGCGTGGCCAGTTGCACCAACGAAAATGTGGTACAAATGCCACGCCTAAATTTATGTGTGGAATAGCATTATTCTGTCATTATGTGTGTAACTCAAAACTACACCCCTGATCTGCCCTGAAATTCCCATGCCCCTCCCATTTCTGTGCCCCCTTTTTTGGACTGTGAGTTAATTTTAGGTGTGGATCCTGGGCCTAAATTTACATATGATAGTCCCAATTAAATCTAATTAGTGACAATAATTACTTGTTAAAAAACCAATTGGCACTAATTGGCTAATTATTCTATTAAACTGTGCATGCAAATCGGGAACATACTTAAATTCATACACACAATTTTGGAAACCTTTATGAAATCAGGGGGATAAAGTATGCATGTATTTTTTTTTTTTTAATTAATTTATTAAATTTTCAAATACATATCTGAACAATATCAGAGATAACTGGAAAAACATTAAAAATAAATAAGAAATAATGCAAACATTTTAAAGAAAATATACATCAATCTTTCGCCCACCAATCAGATAACCAAAAACCCAAGGTATAAGAAATAATTATTCAGGAAAAAACAAACAAACAAAAAAACAGGCAGGTGCTCCCTCCAATTACTATCTCTAGCCTGCCATATGCATTCAGGAATTAATTATGACATTCACTTCCTCCTTAGCTTCTAGAAAATCAGTTAGCTGTTGTGAGTCAAAAAATTGAAACTGTTTACCTTCATGCAATACAAAACACAAGCAAGGAAAATGTAATACAAAATTAGCTCCTAAGGCTAACACTCTAGGCCATAAGGCCAAAAAAGCCTTACGCCTCATCTATGTTACCCTAGAAAGATCAGGAGATATGCGCACTTTTGAACCAAAAAAGAGCATCTCCAAATGTCTAAGGGAAAGTCTCAAAACTGCATTTCGATCAGGTTCCAAGACAAAAATAAACAACATAGTAGTTCTCTGTGTAATCACGTCTAAAGAGGTTTTCAAAAAGGAGGTAAGATTCATATTGTCCACTTCTTGCTTATGAGAGGGACCTCCCATAGATCTTCCTGAGCTCCAGATATATTGAGCTTGTGTAATAGGGGGTAATGAATCTCCAGCCATCCCCAGGACCTCAATTTCATTAATGGCATATAGAGGAGATGGGATGACTTCCTCTGAGGAAAGGCTAAAGCACCTAGGGCTCTTCAGCTTGGAGAAAGGATGGCTGAGGGAGCTATGATAGAGGTCTATAAAATACCGCGTGGAATGGAATGGGTAGATGTGAATCATTTGTTTACTTTTCCAAAATACTAGGACTAGGGGGCACGTAATGAAACTACTAAATAAATTTAAAACAACCCAGACATAATATCTTTTCACTTAGGAGGAGATTCTATATATGGTGCCTAAAAAATCGGCGCTGAAATCAGTGCCGACTAAGCGTATTCTATAATCGGTGCCTAGATTTAGGCACTGATTATAAATATGCTTAATTGATATTTCAGTGCCGATATCTGCATGCATCCATTTACGCCAACAAAACCCTGGTGTATCTCTCAGCGTGTAGATTTAGGTGCACTGGGCCATATTCTATAACTAGGCGCCTAGATTTTGGAATGCCATGAAACACTTATTTCCTCACCCATAACCATGCCCCTTTTGCCTCCATACATTAGACATTCAACGCAAATCGTTACAAAATATACTTAGTGAGTTGTGCACCTAAATTCTAATCATGTCAATTAGTGCTCATTATTGCTTATCAAGTACTGTTATCAGCGTTCATTAGCATGTTAAGCCAATCAAGGGGGTCTTCTACTAAAACTTAGCTTGAGTTATCTGCAGCAGGGCCCATTTTATTCCTATGGGCCCTGCTGCAGATGACTCGAGCTAAGCTTTAGTAAAAGACTCCCTAAGTTAAGCATGGTGTTATAGAATCCATGCTGATTTTGGCACCTAAATCTAAGCACACTATATATAATCCAAGGGTTAGCATGTAATTAAACTCTGGAATTCGTTGCCAGAGAATGTGGTAAAAGCAGTCAGCTTAGTGGTGTTTAAAAAAGGTTTAAATAATTTCCTAAAAGAAAAGACCATAAGCCATTATTAAGATGGACTTGGGAAAATCCACTGTTTATTCACCTTGAAAGCAGTCCCTTAATCGGATTATTAAGCGGGGGGCACTAAACATAACACACAACAGAAGCCCAATGCTTGACTTTTCACCCACAAAGCAAATTCAAACAGCCTCAACAGTGACTCTTTTCACATGAGCACACAGACACATGGCTCACCAAACACTTCATCAGCTGTGTTTAAACCATTTAAATATCAAAATCTCTCTTTTAATGATCATTTTGCAAATAATAACACATCTTAAAAAGGTCAAACAGATCAAATGCTAGGACCAAAATACCTATATGGACCATGTTTAACCATGAAGGCTTCATCAGGAAATGGTCCTAAAATCAAATTGAAGATATCAACAAAAGTAAAATTAAAAATATAAAGCAGTGGCATAGCTAGGGGGGGCATGGGGGCCTAGCCCCTGGACAAGTACAATTTCTTTTTGCCTGATACTTTACTGTTTCACTTTTGAGGCTAAAGTCCCATGCAGCCTTCACATGCTCCACCTTCACCCACTTAGAATTAGGAGGAAATGAAATACGTGGATAGAAGAGTTGCTATTTGGATTTGATTGCTCACCTTTCCAGTCCTTTGTTCAAGGTAAGTTATAATTCAAGTACATTTAACCATCCCTCCTCAAAATAGTTATAATCTGCATTAAGAGCAAAGATATTGAGGAGCACAGAAGCAGGATTTGAACCTCGACTTTCTTAGGTAGTAGTTCTAAGCACTGTATAAGTAAACTGATTTATTCCAATTACTTATTCTCTCTGGGACAGTTTTCTACTTGTTCTTTGCATCCCTGAGTCTGGCAGCTCAGGAGACATTCATTTGTTAGAGAATGACACGGGGACAGGGACCCGCAGTAACCGTGGGGACGAGGACGGGGACAGAGCTTGTGGGGACGGTGTGGGGACAGATCCCATGGGGACGGGGCGGGGATGAGGACAGAGATCACGGGGACGGGAACAAACTTTGTCCCCATGTCATTTTTCTAGTTTGAAGCCTGTTAATGAACTGGACTGTTATTTATGTTGGAGTGATGCAGACTATGATATTTTGATTTTTTGGAAAAACAAGCAAACATGCTGGTCACAACTAGCAATATTTGCATGGGGGAATCCTGTACATCCTGCTACCAGCACATCTTCTAAGAAGACATCTTCTATTGCAGGAAAGACTGTGGAAGACTGAATCCTGAGATTGTTGATAATTTCTTATTCATCCACAGATTGAAAAATCATAACAGTGCTTCATAGGGCATATTTCTCCCCTCTAGGGCATACAGAACGGGTTGTATTTTTGTACTCCTGGGCATTTTAACAGGGTGAATTAGGATTCCTTGGGGTAGTAGAAATCAGCTATTGTTGGGGTTGGAAGGGTAGAGGGTGGTGGTGAGGAAGGTTATTATAGCTGCTTGCTGTTATTATTGTTTCCTATTTGTGATTTATACACAATAGTTGCATAGCATATTGTTCCTATTTATAAGTGTTTGAGGCTTCTGCAGATGAGGATAGAGCCCATGGGGACAGGGCGGGGACAGGGACAGAACCTGCGGGGATGGGGTGGGGACGAAGACAGAACCCACGGGAATGGGATGGGGTAAAGTTTGTCCCCGTGTCATTCTCTAATCTGTATCACAGTATTTTAGCTGTAATCAGAAACATGCCTAATATTTTGCAAGCCGTTTTTCTTATAAACTCAAAATGAGAGATTTTTACATTTCTCCTATCTCAAATATAATCTGTACTTCACTGTTATATAAAATACAGTTATGGAGGTCACTTGTAGGATCTGGCATTCCAGTTACACTGAAAACCTAACAGAAATAAAATAAATAACGAGAGGTTTAATATCCATGCTCATGGAACACATTCTGACTCATTACCCACCTGTAACAACACAGATGATTTAATGTTTGCGGGTGTGTTTTGAGATGAATTATATAGTTAATTCTGCCAGACTTGGAATAAGGTGAGCAGAGGAAGGGTGAACATTTAAGGTTTAAGTAAATGAAAAGCAAACTGTAGACTTTAGGCTCTCTATTTTTTTTTTTGTTATCATAGATGCAAAGGGCCCTGTTTACTAAACCACACTAGCGTTTTTAGTGCGTGCTAAACACTAGAGTTGCCCATATGTTCCTATAGGCGACAGCATTTAGCACGTGCTAATCATTAGCATGCGCTAAAAATGCTAACACGCCCTTAATGCCGCTTAGTGCACAGGGCCCTAAATGTTAGACTGATAAGTTCTTTAAAGAACAAATTTAAAGTATAGCCCTAATTGCTAACGCAGCAATTAATGTGTACTAACAGTTAATGTGGGCACCATGCTAACAGTTAATTTGGAGGTCAATGCAGAAAGCCACCTGGAAGAGCATGCAAATACTGTTGCATTAAAAATGAGGCAGTAATTTGCAGCTCATTGCTAAAATGTCCCCTTTCCTGTCAGTATGTGAGCAGTAATTGGCTCACACACTGATAGGAAGGAGGACTTTTAAGTAAAGAGTCAATGGTGGTCTGAGTTGGCCCAACGTCCTTGGTAGTCTAGTAGCACCACTCCCTTCCCCCCGTCTCAATCTGACCGGATCCCTCCTTGATAGAAGTAAAAGTTCTGCTAATCTAGTGCTTTGGTTTTCAACCTAGTCCTCAGCTACCAACTAGACAGTTGGGTTTTCAAGATATCCACAATGACTATGCATGAAAGTAATTTGCATACCAAGAAAGCGGTGCATGCAAATCTCTTTTATGTATATTCATTGTGGATATCCTGAAACCTGACTGCCAGGTGATCCCGGAGGACTGGGGTGAAAAACACTGATCTAGTGCACACCCTCCCTTTCCTTGCCCCAACTGTAAAAAACAAACAACCCCCCCCCCCTCCTCTCCCTGACCCCTCTCCGTCCTACTTTAAAAAAAAGGTATCCCTGGTATATAGTGGCACCTTCAATCTCTTCAACACCTCCTCCAGTTCCCCCTGACCCACCTCCCCCAGGGTGTAGCTTAAAAGAGGCAGGAGTGAAGCCCACTTGCTCCTGTCTGAGATTCTGCTATCTTAGAAAATGGCGGCACCTGACCCCAGACAATGCATCCTGGGATGCACTGAGCAGGATCAGTTTGCTATATAAAGGATTTTTTCTTTTATTTGGAGGTATCCACCCTCACTACCAAATAAGGGAAACATTTCTTTGTTTGGCAGACTGCCCCTGCTTGGTGCATCCCAGGATGCACTGTCTGGGCTCAGGCTCTACCATTTTCCATGATGGTGATGCATGAGGCAGGATCAAGTGGATACCACTCCTGGCTTTTTTAAAGTACACCCTAGAGAGGGTTGTGGGGACATAGCGGAGGGGTTAGACAGGCAGAAGTGCCGCTAGACACCATGGAAAGTTAAGTAGTGGGGAGGGGTGCCTAGAGAACAGGGATTTTTTTTTAAATAGTGGGGAGAAGGGGTAGGGTCAGGTCATGGGTGCTGAGGTGCTCTAAACACCAAGGACATTTTTTATTTTGCAATTGGGGGTTGGAGGTTTGGTGCAGGGGAGAGAAGGGAGCCAGTAGACACCAAGGACTGATAAAGAAAGTTACTGCCCTGGACCTAGTGAAAAATATCTTATTGTTTGCATGTCAAAAGTTACTGTTTCCTTCCATGTATTGTAGTGGAATGCTTAAAGGCTTCATCACCATCCATTTTATTGGAGTGTGTGGCCATTTTCTTCTGTATGAGTTAACACCCCATGATAACATAGCACAATTAATTACATCTGAATAGTTGTTGCATTATCTGCAGTGTAGTTAATGTGTGATAGTATTAATGCTACCCATTGATCTAGTGGTAAGGGCTCATACGCTACACATGTGGTAACTGGTCGGTGTGCGCCAACTGCCAATTACGCCAGAAATGCCGTGCGTGGGAGGAAATAAATAAATAAATCATCCAAGCATTACAGGTGAGCTGCAAATCTGAAATTACCACCAGGGGGTGTGGTAGCCTGGTGGTAGTCTCATTTTGGCGCACGCTGCACACAAATAGAGCCTAACGCGCATTTATAAAAAGGCCCCGTAGACTTACAAAGTCTAAGTGCTGTGAAAATGAGCCCCGTGGAGGGGCATAATTGAACGAAAACGTCTATCTCCATGGGCATTTATCTCCGAGAACGGGTCCATGAAGGGGCGGACCGAACCGTATTTTCGAAAAAAAATAGACGTCCATGTTTTATTTGACAATTTGTGAGCTGGGTGTTTTTGTTTTTCAGTGATAATGGAAAATGAAAGCGCCCAGCTCAAAAATGAATAAATCCAAGGCATTTGTTCGTGGGAGGGGCCAGGATTCGTAGTGCACTGGTCCCCCTCACATGCCAGGACACCAACCGGGCACCCTAGGGGGCACTTTTACAAAAACAAAAAAAAAAAGGTAAAAGAGCTCCCAGGTGCATAGCACCCTTCCCTTGTGTGTTGAGCCCCCCAAATCCCCCTCAAAACCCACTGCCCACAAGTCTACACCATTACTATAGCCCTAAGGGGTGAAGGGGGGCACCTACATGTGGGTACAGTGGGTTTGGGGGGGTTGGACGACTAAGCATTAAGCAGCACAATTGTAACAGGTAGGGGGGGTTGGGCCTGGGTCCACCTGCCTGAAGTCCACTGCACCCCCTAACAACTGCTCCAGGGACCTGCATACTGCTGCCAGGGAGGTGGGTATGACATTTGAGGGTGAAAATAAAAAGTTGTGAAACATCATTTTTTGTGGTAGGAGGGGGTTTGTGACCACTGGGGGAGTCAGGGGAGGTCATCCCCGATTCCCTCTGGGGGTAATCTGGTCATTTAGGGCACTTTTTGGGGCCTTATTTGTGAAAAAACAGGGTCCAGGAAAAGTGCCCTAAATTCTAGCTACAAACGCATACTTTTTTTCCATTATTGGCGAAAGGCACCATCTCTCCTCGGCCGATAACCACGCCCCAGTTCCACCTTCACCACGCCTCCGACACACCCCCGTCAACTTTGTACGCTTCCGCGATGGAGTGCAGTTGAAAACGTCCAAAATCGGCTTTCCATTATACCGATTTATTCGTTTTTGTGAGATAAACGTCTATCTCCCGATTTGGGTCGAAATCTAGGCGTTTTTCTCTTTCAATTATAAGGTGGATAGTAACATAGTAGATAATGGCAGATAGTGGTTAGAGCACCAGTCTTGACATCCAGAGGTGGCCGGTTAAAATCCTGCTCCTTGTGATCTTGGGCAAGTCACTTAAAACCTCTATTGCTTCAGGTACAAAATTAGATTGTGAGCCATCCATGGTCAGAGAAATACCCAGTGTACCTGAATGTAACTCACCTTGAGCTACTACTGAAAAAGGTGTGAGCAACATCCAAATAAATAAATAAAATGGTCTATCCAGTCTGTCCAACAAGATAAACTTTCCTAATCTTCTACTTCTTGGTGATTTCAACTTTCATGTTGATAAACTAAGGTCCACGTATGATAAACATTTTCTCACCTTTTTCTCTACTCTCAGTCTTACCCAACATATCACGTTTCCTATCCACACTGCAGGACATGCCCTTGATCTTGTCCTCTTAGCTTTTGCCTCTGATCTCTTTGTCTTATCTAACTTTGCTTCTACTTCTATACCCTGGTCTGACCGTTTATTAGTTTCCTTTACTTTGCACATCCCACCTGTTCCTGTCACTGATCCTAATCTACCTGGTGCTAGGACTTGTCTTTTGTGCTACATTGATCCTTTCTCCCTTCTACCCTGGTACACTGCTTTTCCCTCTACTTTCCTCGATGTACCGCTTGAGGTCCAGGTCTCTCTGGAAATCCTCTTTGAAGATGCAATTACCATTGCCTCCAGCTTGACTTTCTGATTCCTGCCTTTATTATGAGGGAGCTTACTTGAACTGAATCCTCAACTGCTCCCCAATGCTCCCTTTTACTGATACTGTTGCAGTTTTATTGATATGATAGCTAGATTCAAGTACTCTATACAGTCAATGACTCCACCTCCTACCATTTCCTTTCCTGCTCATTCTTCCTCACTTACATTACCCTCCCAGAGATCCTCTGTTCTGACTACCACTACAACCACACCCACCTGCCAACTCATTCCTGGAACTCATTTTCCATTCCCAGTGCTACTATGTTTTTTAAACTTACTAGCTCTGTCTGACTTACTACCTGCTTCTTGGATCGTATTCCATCATCATGGCTTACTACTCCCAGGCATTGTCTTGTACTTTTCTCCTCCACATGATTTCTACAAGTCTGTCTATTGGCATTGTCCCAACTGTATGGAAACATGCAGTCATAAGACCAATCCTAAAGAAGTCAAAACTAGATCCTGAAGACACATCCAACTACCATCCTATCTTGGATTGAACATATAGAGGGGCATAATTGAACGGAAACGCCTATCTCCATGGGCATTTATCTCCGAGAACAGGTCCGTGAAGGGGCGGACCGAACCGTATTTTAGAAAAAATGGACGTTTTTGAGCTGGGCGTTTGTATTTTTTAGCGATAATGGAAACTAAAAACGCCCAGCTCAAAAACGTCCTAATCCGAGCCATTTGGTCGTGGGAGGGGCCAGGATTCGTAGTACACTGGCCCCCCTGATATGCCAGGACACCAACTGGGCACCCTAGGTCAGTGCGGTGGACTTCAGAAAAAGCTCCCACATGCATAGCTCCCTTACCACGGGTGCTGAGCTCCCAACCCCAACCCCCTCCCCCAAAACCCACTACCCACAAATGTACAACACTACCATAGCTCTTAGGGGTGAAGGGGGCACCTACATGTGGGTACAGTGGGTTTTGGAGGCCTCCCATTTACCAGCACAAGTGTTATAGGTGGGGGGGGGATGGGCCTGGGGCCACTTGGCTGAAGTGCACTGCGGTACCCACTAAAAGTGCTCCAGGGACCTGCATACACGCAGGCCTCTAGGACTGGTTGCTTCTATATAACATTGGCACACCAGTTGACACCTGAAGACTAATCTCTCTGAAAACGTCCTTTATTGGAATAACCGCCTTTACTCATAGTTAACTGCAGATCAGAGGTTGCGCCCCACTGGCAACGAGTCTCACTGGTACTGAGATGAGCAGTAGGTCAGAGCTGGCAGAATGCTGTACAATGCCCTCTTTCAGTCACATTCAAGGTAAGAACTAAGTTGTCTAACGTGGCTAACACAGGAAAGGAAACTAAAAGTGGCTTACAAAAATGGCCACTACCGCACGGACTACAACAGGAAACACAACAGGGCACACTCTGACCCAGTAGGCAGGGGGAAAAGCACCATGGGAGAAGAGCCTACCAACTACCAACATCGTGAGACTGTAACAGAAGCTAATGAAATCACGGAGCCCAATACCCTACACCCACCACAATGCAATGCTGATGTGACCCTGTACTGCACCCGAGAGCCACATCTGACCCAGGGAAAGGCTGTGACAGGATCGAACACATTCTGCTGTCATGGAGGTGGGTACGGCATTTGAGGCTGGCATACAGGCTGGAAAAAAAGTTTTTAAAGTGGGGTTTTTTTGGTGGGAGGGGGTTAGTGACCACTGGGGGAGTCCGGGGAGGTCATCCCCGATTCCCTCCAGTGGTAATCTGGGCAGTTGGAGCACTTTTTTGGGACTTGTTCGTGAAAAAAAGGGTCCAAAATAAGTGACCCAACATCGCGGTAAAAAGCCTTTATTTTTTCGATTATCAGCTAAAGACGCCCATCTCTCCTCGGCTGTTAACCACGCCCCAGTTCCGCCTCCACCACACCTCCGACACGCCCCCGTCAACTTTATTCGTTTCCGCGACGGAGTGCAGTTGGAAACGCCCAAAATCGGCTTTTGATTATACCGATTTGGGCGCCTTTGCGAAACAAATGTCTATGTCCCAATTTAGGTCGCACTATAGGCATTTTTCTCTTTTGAAAATAAGCTGGATAGTATTCAAGCAGCTTCTTAATCATATAGAAGCATGCAATGTTCTATATTCCTGTCAGTCTGGCTTCTGTCCAGGTCATAGTTGTAAAACTGTTCTTACTGCTCTTGTAAACAATCTTCATTAAGGTAATGTTGTCATTCTGGTTTCACTTGCTCTTATGGCTCCATTCATCCTTGTTGATCATAATCTTTTATCTAGGCTCTCTGATTATGGCATCTCAGGCACTATTTTTTCTTGGTTCACTTCTTATCTTCAAAATCGTACCTTTCTTGTGTCCCATTCTCTCTTTTCTAGTAATTATCTACTATCTTGTGGAATACCACAAGGCTCAGTATTAACTCCTCCCTTATTCAATATATTGGTTAACCCCTTAACCCATCAGGTTCACGAACATGGTATCTGAACTTTTTGCTATGTGGATGAAATCCTTCTGTATTATGAAACCAGATTTGATAAAACTTAACACAACTCTAGCGTCCATTCAGTTTTGGTTAATTGATAATTGCCTTGTCCTTAATACTGCAAAGACCACTGCAACTTGGATTACTGGTACTTCTGCTGCCCCTTTGATTACTCCCATTCTCCAAGGTTCTATTATTCTCCTTGTATCCCATTTTAAAGTACTTGACTAAGAACTCTTTCACTCATCAAATTTCTGCCCTGGTCAAAACATGCTTCCTTTCTGTTTGACAGTTTAAATGTGTTAGGCTTAGGCCCTATCTTGATTCTTCCTCACAGATGACACTTCTGTATGCGTGCCTTGTTTAATGGTTAAATTACTGTAACATCAACTAAAACGCAATACTAGGGTGTGGAAACCTTAGTTCGCCAGAAAATTCAAAAAGAGAGAATTTCCAATAACAACAACAACAACAACAACAAAAACCCGACCACTTACAGGAAGGAAAAAGGCCTCAAAGAGCTCCTAGATACTTTTTAAATCTATCGGAGCTATAACAAATCTTTAACCTTCAAAAATTGCTAACAACTTCCTGTTGGTTCCCTTCAAAGGCCCAAACTTATTTGGTTCCCTAGATAGGATACTGTCTCTATAGTGGTGCCTGTCTTAAGAATACAACTTGATTCCCATCTTATCTTTGACAAACAGGTTTTTGCCATTGTTCTCCCCTCATGTTGTACCCTAAGGAAACTCAACAATATTAGCTTTAAACTAGACAAGAATCTTCTATATCTTATACACACTTTAATTCTCAACCTTCTGGATTATTGTAACTTTGTAGTATCTAGACTAGGGGCTCTATCATTTAAACTGCTCCAAACTATATAAAATACATTTTTCTTGAGCTAACAAAATATGACCACATAGCCTGCTCATTGACCAACACTGGCTCACAGTTTCTTTAAGAATTCAGTTTAAAATGTATTGTTAGTGCATTGTGCTATCTATATGGGGCTTCCATACTATGTGTATTTCCCTCTTAATGCTTAGGATTCCCTGTGCCCTCTAAAATCTTCACAATGTTATCTATTACCATCTCCTGTCTCCTGTTGTAGTAAGGTCTACAGCCACCCATTTTCTCACACCTCTGCTCTAGAAGAGGCTACCTCAAGATTTCAGGGGTGAGTATAACTATCTTAAATGTAAAGCCTCACTGAAGACTGAATATTTCATCGAGCACTTCCATTATATATCCAGATGCCCCTTGATTGGTCCATCTTCATCTCAAACGTAGGCCAGGACATCTTAAAGCCATATCCTTTACTGGCTAATGCAGCAATTAATGTGTGCTAACAGTTAGTGCTGTGTACATGTAGTAGCGCTATAGAAATGATAAGTAGTAGTAGTAGCCATGCTAACAGTCAGCTTGAAGATCAGAGCAGAGCAAATACATAGGACAAAAGAAGGGAGCTCCATAGTACAGATATGAGAGCTAATGAAAGGAAAGAGCAGGAAAAGAAACATGCATAAGAAGGAAAAGAATCGCATAGTTCAGTGGGATAACTAGACAAAAGGAAAGGTGGGAGTTTGTCTTGGGCAGACTGGATGGACCATGCAGGTCTTTTTCTGCCGTCATCTACTATGTTACTATGTTACTATGTAAACAAGCAAGCAAGCAAGCAGATCTGCTTCCTCTACTAGTACTTCTTGTGATCTTACAAAAGTCTCTTATTTCCTGTGGTTTCAGGTATCCACTTACCGCTACAGTTACTAACATGCAGTAATGCATTATTTTACTGTAGGTCCAATTTTATGCAGTGGGACCTAGTTATTATTAATATACACTAATGGACCTCTTTCCTAGGCCCCTTTTTTTTTTTTACCTACCCTCATCTTCTTACCTTCCTATCCTTCTTTTAGTTGCCCTTTTTGGAGCGCTGATCTTCTGTGTTCACTTGATGTATCAATGTTTGTTATCACCAAATAGGCCTTATATTCTGTATTAGTTGCCATTATGTTTCTTGTCATGTATTTTTGCATGAGCCATGTCTTTGTGTTTTATGCCCTGGATTTTATTTGTTATCATTGATGAAAGGTGGCTAATCAAGTAAATAAACCTTAAACCTTAATTTTGATAACTAATACATGGTGACTGAAAACTCTTACTGCATTTTAGTAAATAGGGCCCTAAAGGTTTTCTCCCATATTGTGTCTATGACAAAAATGTCTTATTAAGAGCAACTTATCATCCTAATTAGCCTCCCGCTTTAACTGTAAGAAGTTCTTGTATTTACTGCTTTATTGAGCGAGTACATTAACCTATCTGTCATGATTCATGCATTCAGAGCCCTTTCCTGTTTGGGATTTAATTGTACAGATGCTGTAAGTATCAAAGTATTTGAAAAAAAGAGCAGAAGGAAAATCTCAACCGCTAACCAAGCTTGGGAAAATGCAATCCAAAACCACATACTAGCCTGAAATCCTCTCACTCTGCAGCCAAAATTTGCAGATGCATGTGTTGCATTCAGGTGGTTTTCATTTGAATGTATTGTGAGGAGTAATGGTTTTGCAGCACTGTTAAATGAAAACCATGTGACTGGCCATTGGAAATTCCATCAGAAACCTTCTCTGTCCTGTAGTTTATAACACAGTTCAACTGTGTTTGTGTTAAGTGGTAACATAGTAGATGACGGCAGATAAACACATGTGCGGTCCATCCAGTCTGCCCAACAAGATAAACTCATTACATATGGTATGATGTGTTGTTTTTTTTTCCTGTGACCATACATGTTAAAGATCTTGGCTAGGTGAGGTAGAGAGTGATAGCATTAGGCTTTTTTCCTGTCTACAGTAAGATGTTAAATTGTGGGTACCCCATGGATTTGAAAAGGACAACTTCTCTGGGGCTCAATAGAAATGTAGATGCAGGCCTTAAATGCAACCTTTGTTTCTTCAGATTAGGAACACTGGGTTAAATCTGCATAAAGGTCTTTTGAATGCAATGTAATACTAATATAACCCTTTTTTGGACTGGGTTACTGGTTTCTAGGTAGGAAATGATCATGTATTTTTTTTTTTTTTTTACTCTAGCCAAACTGGAATTGGTATAGTGGACTATTCCTTCTAACCTGAGCAGGAGTCCTCCAACAGCACTGTAGCCAGTGAAAGGTGTTTTCAACTGCTAGGGACAGGTAGGTTCCCTGGAGTCCTGCAGAGCTTGCCTTTCCCTCACTATTTAAAATGTGATAGTGAGATAGTGCCCCCCACTGGCAGGAGTGTAGATAGAGGACTCTCACTTAGCTTAGAGGGAACAGTGGTATAGTGGACCACGAGAGGTGTTTCTTACACTGTACAGGGCTGACTAGCAGTGCCGTAGCGAGGGCTAATGGCACCCGGGGCGGGTCGCTGCTGCGACCCCCCCTCTGCGGCGCACCCCCCGGAGCGCATTCTTACCTGCGGGAGGGCCGATCCACCCCGAGTGCACGTCACTCGGAGCTGCGTCGGCCCCGCTGGTTCCCTGCTCTCTCTTCCCCGAAACAGGAAGTAACCTGTTCCGGGGCAGAGGGAGCAGGGAACCAGCGGGGCCGGCACCCCCCGAGTGCGTGCACCCGGGGCGGACCGCCCCTCCCGCCCCCCCTTCCTACGCCACTGCTGACTAGACCTTTCTGTGTTCAACTACCTCCCCTGTTCTTAAGCAAGAAGGCCGAGAATTGATGCAATGAGATCAGACCATACTGGCTAGTGTAATTCCCTCAAAAGTCTGTTTATTTACAGAAGAAAAGATTGCTTCACACAGTGTAACATCAGCATCACAATGTAAAAGTTCCTCCCCGTAGACCTTTTTAATAAATCATCCAAACAAAACCCCAATTCTACTCATATCAAGGTCTACCTTTGGTTCTGGATTTCCCAGCAGTTTTTTCCTGGTCTAAACACAAAGTCCTTTGGCTGACATATGTTTTGAGACTCATATGTAATTGCAGTGTTACACAGTTGTCTTGGTATCCTTCCTAGGGGCTTTATATGTAGATCCTGAAAACCTTAGGGGTTGATATTTAAGCTGCAGGTGCAGAAATAAAAAAAAAAAACTTCATCCTCTTTTCTCAATACAGCTTTTCCCCTCTAAATTATGCTGATCTCCTGATGAGGGATCTAAGTTATCTATAATAAAGGACTACATTCTGTACAAAAAAAAAAGAGTGCTGAGTGCTATTCTATAAATTGTGGTCCGAGTTGGGCACCTTTTATAGAATATCGCATAATGCTGGGATCCATTTACACTAACTGAAACCTGGCGTAAATCCTTGTGCTTCAATTCCCCCTCCCTCTGTCATCAGACTTGAATCCACATGTGCATCAGCTCTTAGTTATGTTGGTCCCATCCTATGGAATTCCCTACCCTTCCACCTTCACTCAGAATCCTCCTACACTAAATTCAAGTCCTCTCTGAAAACTCACCTCTTCTCTCTAGCCTACCCTGCTCACTTTTAGCTTCACATTGCCTTTCTCCAGCAGCATATCATTGTTTCATTGTAAACTGCTTTGAAGCCATATTTTGGCATAAAGCAGTATTTCAAGCCTTGTAAAATAAATAAATAAAAAATAGCAATATAAAGATGGGTTTCAAATGTAAGTTTCAAATCTACAATGACTCCTAGAATTCTAGACTTATCCTCAATCTTTAAAACTTCCCCAGAAAGTAACTTAACTCCTATAGTAACTCTTATCTTTGATAGAGATTCAAAATCACCAAACCAAATTACCTTTATTTTTAACCTATTTAACCTCAAGAAATTATTATGAGCCCATAAACTGATCTTTGAAATAATGTTATTCAAGGTTTTAGAATGTGTTCAAATTTATCCTATGCTGGACGCAGTCTGACTCAGTATGGCTATTCTTATGTTCTTATGCCCATAATACTTGAAGCTGTCATAGTTCCTGGTATTCACTTTCAGTTTCACTTTCAGGGGAGAGGGAGGTGTAGAGCAACAACTGGGGGAATAAAGAAGTATCATGCCTTAATCCCTCCAATGGTCAGCTGCATAATCAGAGTACCTTTTTGTACCCTGAACGTGACTGAAACATATCTAATTTAGACTTGGACATTTCTTCCTGTCCAGTAATCACTTTTGAATGTCCTAATTTTGGGCCCTCCCTAGTTCCACCCAAAACACGCCCCCCTTGCTATTTGGATGTACTGTGGTGTTGGACGTCCCTTTTCTTCTTTTGCAAAATTGGAATTTGGAGCTTTAAGTACATGGGCGTCCATTTGGGCATTTTGAGATGTCCATATGCTTTGAAAATAAGCTCTTTAGTATCGATGAGATGGATTCTTTCCAAAGTTGCACCACAGAGTTTATTCTCCAACTCCTCTTTTGCAAAAGCACACATTGCTACAGTTTCTAACTCATGCTAAAAGTAAGAGTGTAGAGCAGCAACACATGTATTTTAATTGTGGATGTCAAAAGGCATTCTTGAGATGGGGTTAGGTTAGGAGAAGCAAGTAAAAGGGGTAATTTTTTAACAGGGTATCCAGAAAGGAAAGGCACACAGGCACATATGTTGCCCTTGTTTTATAAAGTGAAGAAGTGCATCCATGCTCCTTTCTAAAATTACCCCAGGATTGGAAGGCACATACATTTCCACTTCCTCCAAGGTTGGGTGTTGACTGGTTACTTATGTGTCATGTGATTTAAGAACATAAGTGTTGCCATACTTGGACAGACCAAAGGTCCATCAAGCCCTCTGTCCTGTTTCCAACAGCGGCCAATCCTGGTCACAAGTACCTGGCAAGATCCCAAAACAGTACAATACATTTTATGTTGCTTAACCTAGAAATAAGCAGTGGATTTTCACAAGTCCATCTTAATAATGGCTTATGGACTTTTCTTTTAGGAAGTTATCCAAACTTTTTTTTAAAAAACCCTGCTAAGCTAACTGCTTTTACCACATTCTCTGGCAATGAATTCCAGAGTTTAATTACACGTTGAGTGAAGAAATATTTTCTCCGATTGCATGCCCCCTTTATTGCTTTATTGTGTGCCCCCTAGTCCTAGTATTTTTGGAAAGAGTAAACAAGTGATTCACGTCTACCCATTCCACTCAACTCATTATTTTAGAGACCTTTATCATATCTTGGAGTGTCCTTGCACCTAGCATGGCATTGCATGTAGACATGTTTTATGTGTCAGGTAAATTTCAACAAATAACACTACTGTAAGTTATAGGATCCTATGAGGATATTGCACTTTCCCAGGGAAAGCAATAACATGAAGAGAATAGTGCTTAATAAATGAAGCTGATATTGTTAGTAAAAACATATGCAATGGAATATTCATGGGTGTCTTTTACTAAGGCATGCACATGTTTTTAGCACGCGCTAAATGTTAGAGACGCCCATAGGAATGCATAGGCGTCTCTAACGTTTAGCATGCACCCAATTTTTGCACACGCTAAAAATGTGAGAGCGCCTTAGTAAAAGGGGCTTCATAGTTCTTCAGTGGGAGTAACATTACTAAAGTGAGCTTTCTTCAGTTTATTTATAGAAATTCATTCCCTCAGAGGTTTTGTGCTGAATTTACTCTCTGATGTTAGCCTTTTTCAGGATGCATCTGGTCACAAGAGTACGCTCCTGCGATCTCACCATTTATTTACCTTGATATGAATCTTCAATTACCATCTCTCAATATGGCATGATTTCTGGCTTCTGTGAGTGTGAATATTTATTCTTGACTCTGAGGATGAGTAGAGAAAGATGCAAGGAACACTGGGGGACCTTGGTGCAAATTAATTAAATATCTAAGGATAACAATGCAATGAAAACATCCTGGATAACTGTAGGCTTTAGAGATAGATGCCATTTATGAAAGATTGCAATAAAAATCTCTGTTTTGGCTGATATGAAAAAGTTGTATTTCATGTTTATATTGCTTAGTAGTATAGCTGAGTATCTGAAATCATAAGCGATAAAATATATATATATATATATTTTTTAAAAGTAATTGTCATCTAGCTGTAGAAAGATATATGTGTACAGCGGGGATATGACTTTTTGTTGAAATAATAGAATTTGCCTTGTTACTGAGAATGGTGGGAGGATTGGCCTAAGGGCTAGAGAAATAGGTACTAAACCAGGTTTCACGTTGTTTATTATTTATTGTGATTTAATATATTGCCTTTTGTGCGGGAATATAGTGAAGCGGTTTGCACAGCAAATATATAGGACAAAAGAAGGGAACTCCATAGTTCAGATATGATAGCTAATGAAAGGAAAGGGCATGAGAAGAAACAGATGCACAGAAGGAAAGGAATCCCATAGTTCAGTGGGATAACTAGACAAAAGGAAGGGTGGGAGAAGAGGAAGGGAAGCAAATAAGCACATCTGCTTCCTTTACTAATACTCCTTGTGATTTTACAAAAGACTCTATATTGCCTGTGGTGTTGGGTATCCACTTACTGCTACAGTTACTAACATGAACTAATGCCATTACCGTGAATTATTTTACTGCAGGTCCAATTTTATGCAATGGGACCTGGGGTCCTTTTACTATGCCGTGGTAAAAATTGGCCTGCGGTAGTGTAGGCGCATGTACTGGGTGCGTGCCGGGCCAGTTTTACCACATCTACAAAAAAATGAGTTTTTTAAAAAAGGACGGGAAAAGGGCCTGTGGTAAACATGAAACCAGTGTGCAGTGGCGTACCAAGGAGGAGGCGGTGGGGGCGGTCCACCCCGGGTGCACGCCGCTGGGGAGGGGTGCCACGCCGGTCAGCGTCGTTGGTTTCCATGCTCCCTCTGCCCCGGAACAGGTTTGTTCCGGGGCAGAGGGAGCATGGAAACCAACGACGCTGACCGGCGCGTGGCACCCCCCCAGCGGTGTGCACCCTGGGGGGTTCTTTTGCCAGGGTGGGGGGTGTCCCTTTGCCGGGGGGGGGTCGCGCTGCACGGGGGGGGGGGGGGGGGGGTGCTGCACCCATGGGGGGGGGGCGGGGTGCATCGGCGATCCGCCCCGGGTGTCAGCGCCCCTCGGAACGCCACTGCCAGTGTGCACCCAAAACCGGCCTGAGCCCTTAACGCCACCCATTGATCTAGTGGTAAAGGCTCATGTGCTACATGCGCGGTGATCGGTTGGCACACGCCAAGTGCCGATTACTGTCGGAACCGTTGTGCAAAGGAGGAAATAAATAATTAATTAATTCAGGCATTATGGGAGTGTGCTAAATCTGAAATTCCTGCAAGGAAGGCATGCTGGCCTGGCGGTAGCCTTATTTTGGCACGCACTGCATGCACGTAGAGCCTACCATGGCTTAGTAAAAGGGTTACCTAGTTAGAATGAATATACGCTAATGACATTAGCGTGCATTAATATGATAAGGGTAGGGGGTGTGCATTTGAAATACCGCCTTTCTGAGATACAAGCAAAGTGGTCTACATATTATACTGTATACAGGTACTTTCTCTGTCCCTAGTGGGCTCACATTCTAAGGAATCCTTTTACTAAGCCATGCTAAAACATGGCCGGCACTGCGGTTTCCCACGCACTCTGGACACTCATTAGTGCGGCTCTAAAATGGCTGGATTTCTATGTGCCATTTCCAAATTAGAGTGTGGCCACTACCGCATGAAGCCTTACTGCCATGTGCTAGCTGATTACTGCAGGCCACGCCCTCTCTCCGCTCCCCCCCCATGCTAGAAAATGTTTTCTATTTTCTAGCATGGGAAGTGGCATGTGCTGATCTCAGAAATACCATGGGACGCCTCAGGGCGCCTTGCGGTTGTGCTGATGCAGCACATGCAACCCATGTGGTAGCCCTACCACTGCTTAGTAAAAGGGACCCAAATTTTTGTTTTTTTGTACCTGAGCCAATGAAGGGTTAAGTGACTGACTCGCCTGGGGTCACAAGGAGCCGCAATAGTAGGACACATTGATAAACTCCAGCTATTAGCATGTATGCTTTTTGGGAAATAGTCTTATTTTCCTAGAAAAATAAATACTGCAAAATGCCTTGAGCTAAAATTGGATAGGTGGTCTGGAAATTACAATAACATGCAATCATGTTCATAAAGGCTATCTGCAGTAATGCTCCCCTATGGATGATATTTCATAAGATATCATATAGTATTTCACAGTAGGTCATATGGATGTTGTGTTACCGATAGTATAGTAAATGCCAGTATCACAGCCGACTCCCTACTGTATATGCACATTATATATTCATACTGGATTTTTCCATCATGACAGAATGATAAATGGAGTTTATGTCAGTGGAAAGATGAATAAATCTCTGTTCCCTTTGAAAAGTGCTAAGAGGATTAAACAACGCTCCGGAGGAATCCAAGAAGAGGTAATTAAGCACAGTTGTAACCAGTATTGGGAAGGACATTGTTTAAAATTTGACCTCAGGAACACAGGGAGAGAGAGAGAGAGGAGAGAGAAGAGGAGAGAGAGAGAGAGAGAGAGAGAGAGAGAGAGAGGAGAGAGAGAGAGATGAGAGAGAGAGGAGAGAGAGAGAGCGAGCGAGAGGCACATAAATGTTTCATTTGCCTTTTTCTTTCTGTCTGTGAGTATACATTTTGAGTTTAACCATCTCTGAGTAAGGTCTAAGTTTCAAGATTCCCACCACTTTGGCAGTCCTTTTCTAATTGGAGGTCAAACTTGTATAATGTTGTTATAGACAAATTCTACAGAAACTGTGCCCAAAGTGAATCCTACTGTAAGTGTTCAAATGTAAATTACATGCAAACATGTATCTTATGAAGCACACATGCAAATCATGACTCTGCCTGTGATCTGCTTAAAACCCACCACAGCAGGGATGTAGCTATCACTGAGTGACCACAGCAAAAATCCAGGGCCATCCACTAGTAGGAATGCCTGCTGCTGGGGTGCTGAAGGTTTAATTTTGATTAAAAAAAAAAGATCTGAGGCACATGGTGGTGTTGGGAGGTGAGCGCAGCACACAGTCCACTTACTTCTAAGTAGTGCTGCTACTATGCCACCTCCTGATCCTTCATTCCCCGTCCCCCACCCCCATGCAGCTGGGCAGCTGATAAAATGTTAGAACACTTTATCTTGGGCTGTGGCGGAGACAGATTCTCGCAATAAGTGCTGTGATCTCACAACTCATACCACAGGATTTGACTCCAGAGCAGCCCAAGATGAAGTGCTCAAGTACTTTATTGGCTGTCTCGCAGCATGGGGGATGATGAAGACCGGAATCAGGAGATGGTGCAACATCAGAACTGCTAGAGGTAAATACACTGTGTGCTGTGCTCACTTCCTCCCATTTCCCACATTATAAAAATGTTTTATAGGTGCCAAAGGAAGGGAAGGGGGGGGATGTTCTTAAACTCTCCTTTATATTCTCCATCCTTCTTACAGACTCATATCAGACAATCCTCCTTGAACCCACCATTTCAGGAGCCCTTCTTAGACTACTGCAGTCCCACCCCATGCCTTTATTGTGCACCCAACATCCTTTTCTTTTGTTCCTTACACAAACACACATACACATATGCACACTCACTACCCTCACACTACCCTATTCCAGCCACCCCACATTGATATACCTTATATGCACACACTCCAAAACATCATATCACCATTATGCTCATGACATACACAAGCATCTACTCCCACACCTCAGACATCTCAATCACAGCAACTCCCAAACCCCTCCTGTACCTCCCTATACATCCCACATGTACCTTCCTGCCCAACACATCAAAACCCCAGTCTCACACACATTCCTAACACTGATATCTACCCTATCCCAGATATCCTTTAATTTGCACACATATCAGCCCCCATTTCCCCTCCTCCTCTTGCACAGTGGCGTAGCTACATGTGGGCCTGGGTGGGCATAGGCCCACCCATTCTTGGCTGAGGCCCACCCACATCAACATCTCTCCTCCTCCATGGAGTCCTGGCATCTTCCCGCCCATCGATGAACCCTGTCCCTTCCTGGTGCACCTTATAGGCATCCACGGCACCAGCAGTGATTCAATTATTACTGCCTCTGCCGGCCCTGCAGGCTTCCATCGGCCAGGTCCTGCCCTCGCTTTCATCATTTCCTGTCTGGCGGGGCCCGGCTGATGGAAGTTTAAAAATACATTTTACTTTGTAATAAAAAAGTAGTTTTAAGAGGTTATACTTTATCGCTTTTACATGAGTATTTATTTTTTCTTTGTTGGATAAGACTTTCTACTTTTTCTAAACTACTTTTGAAGCCAATACTTTTACATTTTACTTAAGTACTTTTAAAAAGTAATGAACCCATCCCTGCCAAAGAGGAGGGAGTGGCCTAGTGGTTAGAGCACCAGTCTTGAAATCCAGAGGTGGCCAGTTTAAATCCCACTGCTACTCCTTGTGATCTTGGGCAAGTCACTTAACACTCCATTGCCTCAGGTACAAACTTAGATTGTGAGCCCTCCTGGGACAGAGAAATATCCAGTGTACCTGAATGTAACTCACCTTAAGCTACTACTGAAAAAGGTGTAAGCAAAATCCAAATAAAGAGCAGCCTGTAGTCAACACCAATACTGTAAGATCCAAGCATCCCTGCTGCATTTACACACCCACAGTTACATTAGATCTATTGCTGCTGTAACTGCAGCCATGTTGGTTGTTCTGATACCAGGTTATGCTGGTACTCTAAAATGGAATCTGGGCACCCAGTTTGCATTATAGAACAGGCTTCTATTGTATGTCCTTGGGGTACCTAAATGGAGGTACCCAGATGTAGAATTACCCCATTTGCTTTTTAAAAGCTCTTTTGCAGCACATGATTTTCAATTGAAGCCTTCTGTTGAATAATTTATTTGTTACTTATATCCCACATTTTCCCACACATGCAGGCGCAATGTGGCTTACAGAGAATTACATAAGAGTACAATCTTAACAGCTTAGGCAAGCATAAAGAGGTAAATAGGAGGGAAGAAACTAACAAAGTGAACTAAATAGGGTTGGGTAGAATAGCAATGTCTACATAATATATCAAAATAAAGAAAACCATTCACTTTTGTATGATGTGGATCTACATCACCGGTGTTTCTTATATGTCTGAGTAGTCTACATTTGTACATTCTTCACATTGTGAGTATCATGTCTATGTTATGTGAATGTTCTAATGCATTGCCTATTAAGGTTTTTCATTTATATTGTGCTGACATCATGAGAGGCAACGAGACTCCTGAGGAAGGCACCTTGCGTGCCGAAGCACAGTACCCTGTTGAGTTATCCTCCAATAAAGATTCTGGTTGATATCCAGTGTCTCTGGTCTGTTTTGAAGAGCCTGACTCTGTTTCCACTCCTTTCCTCCTCCTGTTATTCTCTGTGGGACAATTGTGTTCTTTCCACTTTATGTGGTTCTGATCCTATTTTCAATATGACATCTAAATCTGACTTTGGATGCTTTTGTCTATCTTTTTGTTTCAAAAATGGCCATTTGCTGGATGTTTTTGTGCTCAGTACATCTATCTTTTTTGGACCATTTTTGAAAAACAAAATGTCCAAGTGAAAAATGCATAAATTCAAGCCATTGGGATGAAGGAGGATCCAGCATTCTTAGTAGATTGGCCACACATATATATTCCAGCAAAGCAGTGGGGCACCCTAGGGGGTGCTGCAGTGGACTTCACATAAAAGGGCCCAGGCAAACATCTCATCATTACCCCCTTATATTATATGTGGAGCCCTCCAAAACCCACCAAAACACCTACTATACACAACTGTACACCATTACAATAGACCTTATGGCTGCAGGTGTCATCGATGTGCGGGTACAGTGCAATTTTGGAGGTTTTTAGAGGGCTCATGCTTTCCACCACAAGTGTAACAGTTAGAGTAGGAGTTCAAGAGCTGCTTCTACTATTTGCGACAGCTATGCTGCCTTTCTCCTTACATCGAGAAGGTAAATCTTATCCCTGTTGTGCATGCCATGGTAACATCAAGACTGGATTATTGCAATGTACTATACAATGATCTGACTACAAAGGGCCTGCACAAGCTCCAGTTGATTTAGAATGCAGCAGCAAGACTCATAGAAGGTTGCAAATGACGTGACCACACCATTTTTGCAAAAACTTCATTGGCTACCAGTACAATACAGGGCTAAATTAAAAACTCTTATGTCTGATCTTCAAGGCTCTGAAAGGAAATGGCCCAGAGTATCTAAAGAATAGGATGATCCTTCACACACTGCCAAGGACACTAAGGTCCTCCCAAGGACTTTCACTAACTACACCCTCTCCAAAAGATATTACACGATGTGATACCCACAAGCGAGCCTTCTCCGGAGTAGCCCCCACACTCTGGAATGCATTGCCTGAAAGTCTCCACTTAACACAAGACTACCTCTACTTCAGGAAGCAGGTGAAAGCTTGGCTCTTCAACCAAGCCTTTAACGGAAGAAGTAACTAACTTGATAGTCTCACTCACACACACAAGGATTGACTCGGGCTGCACATACTGCAGCGGGACATGTTTATCCACTTCTACCCTAGCTGAGATAATATTTAATCATCTCTCTGACCTCATGAGCAATTTCTTCAAATCAGTCACCTTACTTTCTAATTCTTCCTACTTTCTTACTCATCTATATGTTACAACTTTGCCTTACCCTTCACTACCAATTATAATGTTCTAGTACATATTGTGTTGTCATTGCAAGTAGTATACCATGCCATACTTTGTATTGTTTGAATATTTTTACTGCTCTAATTGCCTCCTGCTCATATTTGATCTATTCTTACTGTAAGCTGCCTTGAGTGAATTTCTTCAAAATGGCGGTAAATAAATCCTAATAAAAATAAATGAGCCTGAGTCGCCTTCTCTACAGTCCACTGTACTGACCACTAGGCTACTCCAAGTATCTGCTTGCTGCTCTAATAGGAATGACCATAACAACTGATGCTGTCATAGAGCCTGGTCAGTACCGTTTCTGTCACATCTTTGGGCGAAGGGGGTGAGAAGGGGTCAGTGACCACTAGGGGAGTAAGAGGGGGGGGGGGGGGCATGCCTTAATCCCTCCAGTGATCATCTGGTCATTTAAGGCACCTTTGACTTTGTGATAAAAACAGGTCCGGACCAAAACATCTAAATTGTAGCCCTGGACATTTTTGTTTTGTTCCATTATGGCAGAAAAACGTCCAAGTTTTGGGAATGCCCAAATTCCACCCCCAACATGCCCTGGGCACACCCCTTGTGATTTGGATGCAATGCAGATGAACTGCACAGAAAAACATCTTTAAAATGTGTTTCAAGTAATTTGGAAACTTTAGCCAATAAAACATCCAAATGATGCTTTGTATCGCTTTTCAGACATTTTTCTGTTTTGAAAATGAGTCCCCATGTGTACCATATCTGTGTTATATGAATATGCTTCCATTCTGCCTATTCTGGTATATTATTTGTATTCTGCCAACATTCATTCAATTTTTGATATATGATTTTTCTACTGTGCTGTTTTAATGTGTATATTTCTGATACACATTTATATTTCAATATTTTTATTATACATTACATGTATACACCAAGAACACCTCTTGTACAACTTAGGAGAACAGTACACACACTTTTATACAAAACACAACCCCCGATTCAAAATCCCGCCTCCTACTTTAGTCCCCATCAAGGCTGACCAAACCAGACTCCTGGGAAAAGAATAATGAAAAAACCCCCTTACGAAAAAGGGAGACAAAAATAAACCCGACTCTGAAGGGAGATGCGGGAGATTATTATACTTGAGGTGCTGATCTCATCTCAGCTCCAGGTGATGGAGGAGGAGCCCCCTCGCCCCCCCTGGAGTCCAGGAACGCTTTCAACTGCATAGGTTCAAAAAACACATATTTTACAGCCTCCATCTTTACTACACATTTACAGGGATAATTGAGCCAAAACAGGCCCCCCAACTGAAACACAGTAGGCCGCAGCTTAAGAAAAGCTTGCCGCCTCTTCTGTGTTACCTTGGTCACATCAGGATACATCCTAACTTGAACATTCAAAAACTTTTCCTTCCGACTTTTAAAGAACAACTTCAAAATCCGGTCTCTATCAAAATGAGAAACAAATGTCACAATAAGAGTGGCTCGCTCCTGCCGCCCCTCTTCGCCCTCCAGCTCCCTGATAAAGTCCAAGGTGTCAAACCGCACAGCAGACTCACCAACACCAGCCTGCTCGCCATGCGCCACCCGCCTAAAAGGCTGCAAGTAATATATCTGCGAGATTGGTGGGCATGCCAGTTCCGGCACCTTTAACACTTCCAAGAGATATTTTTTAAAAGTCAGAATCGGTGCAGTCAGTTGTTGTTTAGGAAAATTTATCACTCGCAGAGTATTAGCCCTCTGCCGATTTTCAAGAGCCTCAATCTTCCCATGCAACCATTTATTTTCTTTAATCATGGAAGCTTGCACCGATTGCACTGACTTAATGGCCACCTCATGGGCCTCAGATCTTTCTCCAACCACCTTCAATTGCTGTCCCATATTTGAAACAGTCTCAATTGGGAGCTGAGAGGCTTGTGACAAAAGCAACATTTTCTTAGAAAGAGAAGTTTCCAATGTCAGCAACGCCTCCCATATAGTTTCCAAAGTAAAGTTCGGCGGTTTAGGCAAGAGTGAAGACTTACACAATACTTCAGCACTCCTCTCAGATCCCAGGGAGAAACTGGCTTCCTCCTCCAGCCGTCTGCCCTCCGGAGCTCCGCCTCCCTGCACACCGAACCTTCTCCCGTCCGGAATATGCTGCTCTCTCCTAGCTGTTCCAGGTCCTGTCCCAGGGCCCTCCGCCCCCTCCTCGGAGGCCAGGAGACCCTGTCCGTTTGCCGCTCGCACCGACGCCGGCATGGGAGGCGGTTCCCTCACCTCCGGGCTGAGCTCCGTCTCCAGCGGCAGGGACGCTTCGCCTCTCTCCGCCCCTCCCGACAACAAGGCTCCCGAGCTCAGCTGGCTTCCTCCCACTGTAACGAAGCGGTCCATCGCGCCTGAAGCGGGTCCCGCGGGCGCCACCGAACCAGGCACCCGCTTGCCTTTTCGCTTCGGCATTCCTCCAGGTAAATTTTTAAGGCAAACAAAAAACGCCTCTGAGCTGCCTCGCTACTCTCCCTTCAGGCCGCCATCTTGGTCTCCTTCTGATACACATTTAAAATTTGTCTCCAAGTTTACTCATTGTAGTTTATGTTTACGCATGGTCATTTTACTGTTGTTATGCTCTTATCACAATATAAGTTATATTAAGCTAACCTGTTGTACACCAGCTTGAGTGAATCTCTTCAGAAATCTGGTTAATAAATCCCAATTAAATAAATAAAATAGACTAATCAAGGGCAACATTTTGAATCAGTAAGCAAAAAACCGTAATGTAAGATCTTCATTTTTCAAGGATCTCTGTGAAGGCTCCTTCCCCTGTAATTAGTGCTGTCATCTTTCCATTATTAAATGCTCATACATTTTTAAATTTCATACAGTAAAATCAGGAAGTTTATTACCCAGTCACCTAATCATAGTATAATGCCTAGCAATTAATAGTGCTTTATGAAAGACAGTTTTACAACATTTCTCCCTGGCGAAGCAGTTTTTAGCATGTCTAACAAGTGCAGTTGTGCAATTCTGTTGGCATTACTTGGATGTTGAGTTACGAAATAGACCCATGGCTTCATGTTTCCTATTTTCAATTCACTTTCTTTCCTTAATGCGGACTAGTTGCAATTATATTTGGACTTAATATTTTTGCTTTAGAAACTTGACTGTGACACGGGCTCATTTTCGAAAGAGAAGGACGTCCATCGTTCGACACAAATCAGAAGATGGACGTCCTTCTCACAGAAACGTCCAAATCGGTATAATCAAAAGCCAATTTTGGACGTCCACAACTGCACTCCGTCGCAGGGACAACCAAAGTTCAAAGGGCATGTCGGAGGTGTAGCGAAGGCGGGACTTGGGCGTGCCTAACACTTGGACATCCTTGACCCATAATGGAAAAAAGAAGGATGTCCCTGACGAGCACTTGGATGTTTTCACCTGGACCTGTTTTTCTTATGACTAAGGCACAAAATGGTGCCTGAAATGACCAGATGACCACCAGAGAGAATCTGGGATGACCTCCCATTACTCCCCCCAGTGGTCACAAACCTCCTCCCACCCTCAAAAAACATCTTTCAAAACTGCCAGCCTCTATGCCAGCCTCAGATGTCATACTCAGGTCCGTGACAGTAGTATGCAGGTCCCTGGAGCTGTTTTCATGGGTGCAGTGCACTTTAGACAGGCGGACCCAGCAACATTCCCCCCTACCTGTTACATTTGTGGAGGAAACAGTGAGTCCTCCAAATCCCACCACAAACCCACTGCATCCACATTATAGGTGCCCCCTTCACCCGTAAGGGCTAAGGTAGTGGTGTACAGTTGTGGGTAGTGGGTTTGGGGGGGGGGTTGTGGGGCTCAGCACACAAGGTAAGGGAGCTATGTACCTGGGAGCAATTTCTGAAGTCCACTACAGTGCCACCCTAGGGTGCCCGGTTGGCGTCCTGGCATGTCAGGGGACCAGTGCACGACCAAATGGCTTGCATTTGGTAGTTTCTGAGATGGACGTCCTTGGTTTCGATTATCGCCAAAAATCAGAAACGTCCATGTCTAGGGACAACCAAATTTAAGGATTTGGACGTCCCTGACGGTATTTTTGAAACGAAAGATGGACATCCATCTTGTTTCGAAACTACAGGTTTCCCCGCCCCTGGATTGGGATGTTTTGCTAGGATGTCCAAATCAAAACTTTGACATCCCTTTCGAAAATGCCCCTCCACATAATAAGAACATAAGCGTTGCCATACTGGGACAAACAGAAGGTCCATCAAGCCCAGTCTCCTGTTTCCAACAGTGGCCAATCCAGGTCACAAATACCTGGTAAGATCCCAAAAAAGTACAATACATTTTATGCTGCTTATCCTAGAAATAAGCAGTGGATTTTTCCCAAGTCCATCTTAATAATGGCTTATGGACTTTTATTTTAGGAAGGTATCCAAACCTTTTTTTAAACCCCACTAAGCTAACTGCTTTTACCACATTCTTTGGCAACAAATTTCAGAGTTTAATTACACGTTGAGTGAAGAAATATTTTCTCTGATTTGTTTTAAATTTACTACTTTGTAGCTTCATTACGTGCCCCCTAGTTCTAGTATTTTTGGATAAACAAGCAATTCACATCTACCCATTCCATTCCACTCCACTCAATATTTTATAGACCCCTGTCATTTCTCCCCTCAGCCGGTTCTTCTTCAAGCTGAAGAGCCCTAGCTGCTTTAGCCTTTCCTCATAGGGAAGTCGTCCTATCCCCTTTATCATTTTCGTTGCCCTTCTCTGTACCTTTTCTAATTCCATTAAATTTTTTTTGAGATGCGGTGACCAAAATTCAATACAGTATTCAAAGTGCGGTTGCACCATGGAGCGATAAAATGGCATTATAACATCCTCATTTTTGTTTTCCATTCCTTTCCTAATAATACCTAACATTCTATTTGCTTTCTTAGCTGCTGCTGCTTAGAAAAAGTGGGAAAATAACTCCATTTTTAGACAGGAAAGATGTGCTTCATTTATACAATTACACGCAGGGATCAACCACACAAACTATAGGGATCAGGAGAAGGAGGGGCATAATTTGGCAAAGGGAAGAGAAGGAGGAAAGGATAAAAGCTCAGTGAAAGCCCACGAGCAATATTCTCTCTCAGGAGTTTGTGTTATAAGTTTGTTGAAATACCCTTTTCTATTCTAATATCAAAAGAATTGGACTCACTTTTTCCTAATAATCAAAGGTCTCTGGGCAACCTCATACAATGAAATATGGGTCCAATCTCTTTACTCTTTGACACAAATTTGTCTCTGCTATACTGGTGTTTATAAGAATGAGTTGATAGCAGGAACACATGCTCTTTTTTAACTGTGGGTTTCAAGAGGCATTCCTGAGGTGGGGTTAGGTTGGGAGAGGCAAGTGCACAAATGGAGAGGGTAATTTTATAAGAGGGCTCCCAGACAGGAAAGGCACAGACATGTATGTTGCATCTGTTTTATAAAAGCAACATGCATACCTATGCACCTTCATAAATTTACTCCAGGTGACGTGGAGGCATATTTTCAAAGCACTTAGACTTACAAAGTTACAAGGTAACCTATGGAATTTTGTAAGTTAAGTGCTTTGAAAACGAGTCCTATAGGTACCTAGTACTTTTCCAAGAAGAGGGTGGTGGATACCTGGAATGCTGTTCCACAGGAAATGGTGAGGTCAAAAACAGTGACAGGTTCTAAAAGGCATGGGATAAACACAGAGGTTCCCTGTATAGCATGAAGATGGAATAAAAAGATAGTACTGAGCACTTCCACTCTCAGTAAAACTTTGGTAACTTTCATGCTTTAAAGAATTTAAAAAAGAAGAAGAGGAAAAGAGGGGGTTACACTTCACTGGACATCAGTTGTAACTGGGCGATAACCCATGTTGGTTAGACTGGATGGGCCATGCTGGGCTTTATCTGCTACCATTTACTAATGGGTAAATAGCCTGTTGTGCTCAGTGGGGTATTTTGGCTGCTGCAGGCATTATCACTGGATATTCAATGCTGAGCCAGCTAACATTTATGCAGTTAAGTGCAATAATCAACAGTTAACCACATAAGGTGAACTGCTTAAAGATAAGAATATTTTATGTGGTCCTGTTTATACTGTTTACCTTATGTGGTTAGCAAATCCAAGAAAACAGGAGGAGCCTCCATGGAGAATCAAAACAAAACAGCAAAAGTAGAGGCTGACAAATGTACAAACCAATATGGAGATAATATCAAAGAGCAGTTTATTCAGAATATTCATATCAAGGTCCTGACACGGGTCTCTGAAAAGAAGCTGATTGGCTTGGATAAATCCTTTTTTTTTGTTTGCACGTGGTTATATAACAGTTTAATCCATGGAGGGAACAAAAAAACAACAAAAAACCGATCAGCAAACAACATCTTGTGAGAGAAAGTTGTTTGTGACCCCTGAGGCAGGTGCTTTGGCGCCGAAACATGGACCGTGTCGGGTCCTTGATATGAATATTCTGAATAAACTGCTCTTTGATATTATCTCCCTATTGGTTTGTACATTTGTCAGCCTCTACTTTTGCTGTTTTGTTACCTTATGTGGTTAAGCATTGAATATCTGCTTTTAACTGCATAAGTGCCAACTCTTCCCCTGGAATGCCCACAAATTACCTGGTTTTGGTTTAGGCACTAAGGGCTAAATTCTATATATGGCACCTGAAAAATCCACATGGAATACATTTCTACCTAAGCGTATTCTATAGGCAGCATCTAGAACTACACACATCCATTTACACCAAGGAAAACATAGCGTAAAAACCAGCGCGTACATTTAGGCACAGAGGGCTATACTCTATAACAGTGCGCATAAATTTTGGAATGCCCATGAAATGTCCATTTCCCTTCCCATAACCATTGCCATTTTTGGCCCCACCCATTAGAATTTAGGCACTGTGCATTACAGAATACGTTAAGTGAGTTGTGCAAGTAAATTCTTACTATTGCCAATTAGTGCTCATTATGGTTTGTTAAGTGCTGTTAAAAATGCTGATTGGCTTGTTAAGTCAATTAAGTTACATGTGTTGTTATAGAATACACTTGAATTTTGGCGCTGAATGCTAGGCTTGATATATAGAATCTGGCGGTAAGGGGTGAATTCTATATAAGGTGCTGAAAAAATTGTTGTAGAAAAAAGCGCTATTCTATAAGCCGCACTTAAAGTTAGGCAAGGTTTATTGGGCATGTATCCCCCTTATTCAATAACAGGGGTTTCCAACCTCGGCCCTCTCCAGGTCGGGTTTTCAGGATTTCCCCAATGAATATGCATGAGATCTATTTGCATATAATGGAGGCAGTGCATGTAAACAGATCTCATGCATGTTCATTGGGAAAATCTTGAAAACCCGACTGGATTGTGGCCCTCGAGGACTGAGGTTGGCCTACCCTGTTCTATAACAATATACATAAATGCTAAGAAGGCCCCTGGTCTGCCCATAACCCTCCTATTTCTGCACCTCTTTTTACTCGTGTATAAAATTTAGGCATGGATCCTGTTCCTCCTTCAACCCGGCCATATCTGGTCTTAGGTCTTTCATCAACCCTTCCTGAGTTGCCCAGTGCTTCAACAAATTAATATGAAATTTCTGGTTTCATTTAACTTTTTGGCTATGCTTGTAATCTACTGGACCCACCTTTCTCTTTATCACATAGGGTCCTTTCCGTTTAACCAATAATTTTTTAGCGGAGGCGGGTAGCAGTACCAGCCCCCTATTTTGTGGCTTAAATTCTCGTTGCCTAGCATTCTTGTCATAATAAGCTTTCTGCTGGGCCTGGGCCTTCACTAAGTTTTCTTTCTCTTATTATATTCACTATTCTTGCTCTCTGTTCCAGGACATGAGCCAACCTGTCCATCCCTTCACTACCTCCAACAGGTTCCTGGCAGCTGAACGTTAGTTTGAATGGTGAGAACCCTAAGGATTCCTGAGGAACTTTTCTATAGGTTCGAATGGTGAAAACCCTAAGCACACCTATTGGCAAACAGTACATACAGGATTACCATGTCCCACTCTATTATTTTATCCTCATTGCATTTCTTCACAATCCTAATGAGGCTCTAGTTGAATCTCTCTACTAATCCATCCATTTGCAGATGGTACTCCTCTGTCACAAAACTCCTAGACACCCACCCTGTGACCATTTAGAGGGTCTATCCCCAGCACAGCTCAGATTTGCCTGCAACTGCCGCTTGTGCTCTACACTAGCATCCTCCTACCACTGACTGCACAACCGCCTCTGGGCGAATCTCCTGCTCTAAAATTATCCCCAGTGATTTCTAGGTTACTGAAGCCAACTCCTAGTGGTCCCACAGTTCCCAGAAAGCATTCACAGATCCAGCACAAAAACCACCAGGATTCTTTATCAGTCCAGACAAGCAGAGTTAACAAACTAAAATTGTTTAATTTCTGAAAAATTGAACAGTGAAACAGAAAAAGTGCAATCAGAAAAACAATAACAGGTAACTGAATATGGATCAATTATAACACTAACTAAACATTTATTTACTATCTAAGTAGTACCTGAAACTAGTCTCTCGCCTGGCTGTAATTTTGCATTTCTTGTGGCGCTACTGGACGGTAAAAGGCATTTGACGTGTGTAGACCATAACCATTGGTTAATGTGTGAGACCTTACTGCTAAGTCAAAGGGTCGCGGTAAGGTCTCACACCCAAAATGGACGCGTGCCAATTTTCATTTTGCCACATGTCCATTTTTGGTCAAAATGTTTAAAAAGGCATTTTTACAGCTGCACTGAAAAATGGATCTACATGCATCTAAAACACGCACCTACACTACTGCAGGCCATTTTCAGCGCACCTTAGTAAAAGGACCACTTAACCGGTTATGGTGAACCACATAAAGGTAGCACTGACCCTTATGCAGTCCAATCTATGCAGCAACTTAAGTGCTGAAAATTGGCACTTAACTGGCTAAGTGCTGATTCCATCCCTAGAATGCCCCCAAAATAGCCAGTTTGCAGTTAGGAGCTAGCCAGTTATTTTCAGTAGTGCTAACTGGTTAAGTGCCACCAAAAATGAAAAGTTAGCCACAAACAGGCAATTTAAGCAATCGAGAGTCATTTCTGTTCAGTTAAATTGTGACTCTGCAAACGAGTACATGTATCTGTAAAAAACACACTGTCAGATAGGGGTTATTGCCTCTTTTGTGAAGAGAACAATATGATACCAGCAAGCTGATGTTTAAAAGCTTTGAGGGGGTGATCCTTGAGACAGCTGGGGCAAAACATGCATGTTGGACAATAACCCCCATCTGACAGCATCAAAAAACATATTAAAGATGAGTATGATTTAAATAATTTAAATGTGGATTGGAATATAATATAATTTGGGAAGCATTATAGACATAATAATGAATGCATGATAAAACTAAATATATTGCCTGATCGATGAGGAGGTGGGTGCTGTAAATTCTTGTGGATGAAGTGATAATAGCCACAAGTTGCATCGCTGAGATCGGCAGTAAAACAGTTAGTCACTGTGGTGAGTCAATCTTGGTTATACATTGATGGTGACTATATACATTGGCCTTATTTATTTATTTGTTACATTTGTATCCACTAAATAACCAAATTGGTGGTGTGGAGATACAACAAAATCTATATACTCAAAAAATCCACACGTTTACAAAATGACAATATTCCTGGGGAAAAGCCTCAAAGAGCTCCAAGATTAAATATTCATCTACTGGAGCTTGAACAGACCAACTGGTCTTCTCTTCATCATAGGCAAAAACCCCAGTATCGCAGTTCTAAATAAACTTGACAAGCTGCGATCTAATGCTTTGTGAATACACTTAAGATTATTTTTTCATTTTTTATCTTTCATCATCACTGCGTAATTGCTATTGGAACATGCCCATCTATCCAATTCGTTACACTTAACTTATTGAATAGCATTCCACTCAATGCTGCTTCACGCTGTGCTGTTCCAAGTACTTAGCTGTTGGGATTTTTTTTTAAGATAATTGTTCTGTGTAGGTGAGCTGCACTACAATAAGATTTTATTTTCTATCCTCTAGTTGCAGCCCGAGACCCTGAAGAAGCAGCGAAACGCTGGCCACCGTTGGCTCAGGGCAGCAAAGAGAGGAACAGCACAGCGTGGAGCAGCATTGAGTGGAACGCTATTCAATAAGTTAAGTGTAACGAATTGGATAGATGGGCATGTTCCAATAGCAATTATGCAGTGATGATGAAAAATGAAAAAATAATCTTGTGTATTCACAAAGTATTAGATCGCAGCTTGTCAAGTTTATTTAGAACTGCGATACTGGGGTTTTTGCCTATGATGAAGAGAAGACCAGTTGGTCTGTTCAAGCTCCGGTAGATGAATATTTAATCTTGGAGCTCTTTGAGGCTTTTCCCCAGGAATATTTACATTTGTATCCCACATTTTCCCACCTATTTGCAGACTCAATGTGGCTTACATAGTACCGTAAAGGCGTTCGCCAATTCCGGTATGAACAAATACAGTAATGTGGTAGAATAAGGTTCGTGTGTACAGACACATTAGGGAATTGTAGAGAGGAAGAGAATTGTAGAGAGGAAGAGTTATTATATGTCCATTACGAGCTTTGGTTTTGTTGTGTTGCAGGGTACAGGCATTTAAATTGGGTCGGTAGGGTATGCCTTTTTGAACAGGTTAGTTTTTAATGATTTCCGGAAATTTAGGTGAGGATAAGTTGTTTTCATGGCTTTTGGTAATGTGTTCCATAGTTGTGTGCTTATGTAGGAAAAGCTGGATGCATAGGTTGATTTGTATTTGAGTCCTTTGCAGCTTGATACCTTGCAACTTGATACCTTGGAGGAACATTATCGCATGGCCATTAAAATTGGAAAATTGGGTATTCTCCAGCCACGGCAAAAAGTGGCCTTAGTGCGTGGGAAAAAAACAGCGTTAGGGCACATTAAGGCTACTTTTTGCCGCAGCTTTGTAAAAGGACCCCTTAATAAAACAATTACACTATTCTCACTGCCAAACTTTGAAAGCTACATAGAACCCAGCTGTAAATTCAAAGGTTTTTTTAAAATCAAATTTATGAATTGCTTCTTTAAAAAAAAATAAATAGAATTTGCAATATCACACCCCCTTTTTTCATCTCCTTTTACCCCAACACAAGCCATAAAATTCCAATATCAATGTTTAAGACCCCAGCTCTTCCAAATAGATTCACACTCCTAACTAACATAAAGCATAAGCCACTGTTGTGCATTTTCTAGCTATCCCTTCCAGTAGGTTCCTAAAAATGTACTGAACATATGTAATAACTGTCCTCTAAAAGTTGGCGTGCTAGGATAAATCTTAAGGGCTCTTCTAACTAACTTCCATGCCACCTCACTCTCTGCACCAATAAACTCCCTTTTGTTTCTTCACAAGACATTCCTTACTTCCATGTAATTTTAAACTCAGAGGATTTGTTAATTGTTGTTCAACAATGTACCATATATTGAAATGTAAGACAACCATTTTCCTACAAATCTAAGTAATCATGTTTTATTACAGTTTCTAGAATCAGGAAAGACATGCCCTCCCTCTTTAAAGGGCATTTGTAGCAAAAACATTGATATGCTAGATAGGTTTCCCCCCCTTTCCAAATAAAGTGAGTGAAAGCTCTGTTTACACTTTGCATATCTGATTTATTAATTACCAGAGGGAGCATTTGCAAAATATATAACACTTTGGGCAGGATGACCATCTTTATTAATTGTATCCTACCAAACAATGACACTGAGAGATTTATCTAACTAGCTAGATTCGTTTCTATTTTCTTGATTAAGGGAGGAATATTTAAATCATAAAGTCTCAATAAATCTCATGAGACTGTCACTAGCAGATATTTTATAGAACCTTCAGTCCATTTTAGAGGAAATATACCCTGCCATATTTCATTTAATCCTTCCTTGATGTCTAATGTGACAGATTTATCTAAATTTAGTTTAAGACCTGATAATGTACTATGAGCTTTGTATGTGCCCATAATGGCTGGTAGTGATTTAATTGGATCAGATAGAAATAATAAGACATGACCTGCAAATAATGATGATTTGATAATCTCTTTCCCTGCACCCAGTGTAGTCTCTCAGCTTTACCACAAGTGATTCTAGAATATGAATTCATAATAGATGAATAAGGGACAAACTTATTTTTCTATAGCCAAAACTATTTAAAGACTATCCTTTAATAATGACCACTGCTTTAGGCTCTGAATAAAACAATGTGATCTTATCCATAACTGACCATGAAGCCAGACTAAATTACCTATCTATCTATCTATCTATCTATCTATCTATCTATCTATCTATCTATCTATCTATCTATCTATCTATCTATCTAGATATATTAAGGAGTTAATTACAGAATCAGCTGCATAAGTGGATGCAGCTGGTGTGTGACTAAAAAGCTAAAAAGAGGCCATTTTACAAAGTTATATGCTCCCTTCTAAATTAGCTGCTTGTATGTGTAACCAGCGACAGCAGACTTATATCCAGGGATGTGCTGCTAAATATTTAACAACGGGTTCTCTCTCCGGGTATAGCCAGCCCTGCAATTTGGGGGGGGGGGGCAGGGGTGGACTGGGGGGGGGGGCAATACATACCTCTCACATCCTTCATGCGGGCACACTAGGCATACCTTTGCTGGCAGGGATATCGAGGCATACCAGCCAATAAATGGGCTGCCACTGCTCCCTGCTGCTTGTTTATAGCTCTAAGCAGCATACTGGGACTTCTCGCGCATGTATGAGAAGTCCCAGCCTGCTGCTCAGAGCTAGAAACAAGGAGCAAGGAGCAGCGGCAGTCTATTTACTTGGCTAGTGGGGCTTAGCATCCCAACCAGCAAAGTAAAAGAGAAATCAGGAGGGGGCCCGAGCCCACATTTTGGGAGCCATTGTTAAAGTAGCTTTTGGGGGCCTACTTTAACAACTGGCTCCCAAAATTCTTAAAAACTTCTCTTGCGAGCCCTTGAGACCCCACTGCAGCACACCACTGGAACAGGCATAAATGCACACATATCTTCAGGGCTAGACACGAGTACTTTGCAAAGTATATTGGCAAACTTGAAACTCCATCCACCTCTGATCTCCAGAAACACCTGCTTTGCAAATATATAAAAATAAGCAGACTTTAAGTGAAAGAAGCTGCATCGGTATGCCGAAAGTTTGGGAATATGACTTGCGGTATTCACTCACTTACTGGCAATGACATTTGTTTAGGGCACATGTCCTCATTCCTCTATGTTAGCTTCGCTTACTCTGTCTTTTTTCTTCTTCTATCATCAGTCTTTATGGACCTCCGTAAAGACTAAAAAGCGTGGTCATCAGCAGGACGATTTGTACTGGTCATGTAGGGGTTCAGTTGGAACTTTGCTGTATCTTCTCTATAACTGCCCTAATGTACCAAACTTTGGGTTTGATGTTTGGCCTCATATTTAGCAATTTTGCAATCTGATGTTACAATTTCTGTAAAGTTGGTTATATGGAAGTCAAGAGGAGAAGAAGAGTGGGGGATAAAACCATGGTTTCCAGGGAATGGAACACAACCAATCTTGAGTAAAACCAGCATTTATTAAAAATCAAAACGACTCCACATTAAGGCTTAAGGAATAAATTAAAGGAACACTGCCCACTGAAGTGAGGAATTCAAACCAAAAGGTTCCTGTGTTTTTAATCTGAAAATCCAGCGCTGTTCAATTTGTAATAACCTTTTGTTGATGTCTTCCTCACGGGTCCTCATTGATACTTGATCGATCACACAACAAAGAAGAGACCCGAACAAATGATGATACTCAGAACAATGGGAGACTAACGGAGCTCCTATTCTGTTATTGGTCACACAAGATTTGTGCTCACACAAACGAGTGGAAAGTTTACGCTCAGTCTTGCCCATGATCAACTTGTTGCATGGGCATTTCAGTTAAATTGCAAATTGGGCACACGTGCAATTTTTGGAGACTTTTATAGAATTAGGGGGACAAAGATCAACATGGAATCCAAACTCCAGTCCCATTTCTCCTGTATCCATGGTACCACTGTCTTTTAGGGTTGCAACTGCTGCTCAATGCAGATTAATCCCAACACAATCTTGCTGTTTTAGGTCATATCATAAAAAACTAACTCAAAGCCATTGGGCCCTGGAGATGTAACATTTTTGCTGCCCTTAATGATAGCACATATCAAAAGAATATACAACTTAGGTAAATCTTCTGTAGATAACTTGAGGCATACGAAATGACCAAAAACTCATTCTCTGTCATCTGAATTATTTTGCTTTGTTGAATAAAGATGAGCATATTATTTTTTGAACCCCTCCTTAGTATTCAGAAACAGGATATCCATGACAAGCATCAGAATGCAGGTTGCTGATAAGCTTAGAGTAAGCTAGGTTTGCTGTGACTGAATATAATAGATAAGATCTCATGTAATTACCGATACTGTACATTCTGTGAGAAAACTTGAAAGAATGAATGGAGCATTGTGAATTTTCCTGTATTGCAGAGAATAAGTCAATCTCTTGTATATAAAATTGATTAAGGCACAGCTGATTTTCAGTTTATACAAGTTTGTGTTTTGTTTGCACATTTGAGCTTGAATTATTCTAGGGAAATGGAATAATTAATGATAGATTAATGAGAAAATTAATGGATATTTGATGAATGTTATAAGTAAAAGAGAAATCTGTTAATATACTACAAGAAGTTTCCTAGAGCAATTATTGCTCATAAAGGGTCCTTTAACCAAACCATGGTAAAAACTGGCCTTAGCACATCCTTATGCAGGTCATTTCTACGCGCTAAGGTCATTTTTATCACAAGGGTAAAATGGCCAATTTTTCTATTTTCTCCATTAATGGCCACACACTAATTTTCCCATTAGCAAGTCGCTGTTACCACATGAGCGTCTACTGTGACCCATTAGAAGGGTGGTAAGGGCCCTAATCAGTTAGCGCATGGCAAATGTAGCTGCACTAACTGATTAGCACAGAACACACCCACTCTCAACTTCCTCAGACCCACCCCACAGTGCTGGATAGCACATTCACATGGAAAAATGAACGCATGACACCTACGCGCGCACTGCGGTAAGTCCTTTTTTGCTTTGGTAAGCACGCATTAGTGCTTACTGCAGCTTAGTAAAAGTAACATAGTAACATAGTAGATGACAGCAGAAAAAGACCTGCATGGTCCATCCAGTCTGCCCAACAAGATAAACTCATATGTGTATACCTTACCTTGATTTGTACCTGCCTTTTTCAGGGCACAGACCATACAATTCTGCTCAGCAGTATTTCCCGCCTCCCAACCACCAGTCCCGCCTCCCATCACTGGCTCTGGCACAGACCGTATAAGTCTGCCCTCCACTATCCTCGCCTCCCAACCACCATCCTCTCTTCCCCCACCTGCTCCGCCACCCAATTTTGGCTCAGCTTCTGAGGATCCATTCCTACTGCACAGGATTCCTTTATGCATATCCCACGCATGGACCTCAAAGCTTTATTTGACCAGCTGAGATACTCTGCTGAAGCATTTTCTGAGGGCTAGATTTACTCAAAGGTACTACCATGTTACTACATGCTAACATGCATTAATATGCTTTATTTACCACAGATTCCATTTTATGCAATAGGACTTATTAACTAATAACAGGGTCCTTTTACTAAGCTGCGGTATGTGCTAGCACTAGTTACTAAGCTGTTGGTACAAGAGGCCCTGCGGTAGCGGCGGTGCCCAGATTTGACACGCACCAAGGCCCTTTTATTGCAGTGGGTAAAAGCGAAGAAAAATGAAATGGCTGTGTGGTAAGTACGCACTTGCCGTGTGACCATTTCAGAGGGAGCCCTTACTACTACCCATTGAGGTGGTGGTAAGGGCTCCCACGCTAACCTGGTGGTAACTGGGCAGCATGTGGCACTGCCTGATTATTGCCGAGTAACCCCCTGCAGTAAAAATTAACAAAAATTTCCAGTCACACTGGAAATGCCGCTCGCTGGGTGTGGAACTACCGCCAGTGGCCGTGTTAGGCCGTGGTAATTCTGATTTGCCATGCGGCAACCCTTTAGTATGAATTCTTCTTCTTCTCCCCCTTCCTCACAGTCCAGAATACCGCCCTTCCTTTTTCCAGGATGGTCAACAGAGTTGCCAAGGGTGAACCATCCCAAAGAGTGAGGTTTACTAGGCCAAGGAGTGACATTGAAGGCCAAAGAGTGAGATTTTTCAGATTGTACATCTAGGGTATAAATCTAGAATGATAAGTGTAGTATTGCTTTACAAGTGAATTAAGGCAGCTTTAAATGATATTGACTTTTCTTTGGAGCCTCTGAAAGAATACAGGCAAAGTGGGGAGCAGTTTGTGTACATTTTTTGAGCTGAAAATTGTCTTCCACCCAGTAGTTAAAAGAATGTACATTGATTTCAGAGCACATGCAGTAAAGACAAAAGGGACAGGGCAAAGGTAAGCTGTAGGCAGGAAGGTATGCTCAGATTTCTTCATACTAGTTGGCCACTTGGTTTACTTATCTTAGGCTTCCCTCTCATGAAAGCAGTGATCAAGATCAGTGCATCGGTACTTAAGCTCTGATAAGTGAGATGTGGAAGGGCATAATCGAACGCGAACGCCTATCTCCATGGACGTCTATGTCCGAAAACGGGTACGTGAAGAGGCGGGACAGACCGTATTTTCGAAAAAATGGACGTTTTTCAGCTGGGCGTTTGTTTTTTTTGAGCGATAATGGAAACTAAAAACGCCCAGCTCAAAAACGTCCTAATCCGAGCCATTTGGTCGTGGGAGGGGCCACTATTCGTAGTACACTCGCCCCCCTGATATGCCAGGACACCAACTGGGCACCTTAGAGGTCAGTGCTGTGGACTTCAGACAACGCTCCCACATGCATAGCTCCCTTACCACGGGTGCTGAACCCCCAACCCCCGCCCCCAAAACCCACTACCCACAAATGTACAACACTACCAAAGCAAAAAAGGTGAAGGGGGCACCTATATGTGGGTACAGTGGGTTTTGGAGGCCTCCCATTTACCAGCACAAGTGTTACAGGTGGGGGGGGGGGGTGGGCCTGGGTCCACCTGGCTGAAGTGCACTGCGGTACCCACTAAAAGTGCTCCAGGGACCTGCATACACGCAGGCCTCTAGGACTTGTTGCTGCTATATAACATTGGCACAGCAGTTGACGCCTGAAGACTAATCTCTCCGAAAACGTCCTTTATTGGAATAAGCACACTTACTCACAGTTAACTGCAGATCAGAGGTTGTGCCCCACTGGCAACGAGTCTCCCTGGTACTGAGATGAGCAGTAGGTCAGAGCTGGCAGAATGCTGTACAATGCTCTCTTTTAGCCACATTCAAGGGAAGAACTAAGTTCTGTAATGTGGCTAACACGTGAAAGGGATCTAAAACTGGCTTACAAAAATGGCCACTACCTCATGGACTACCGGAAACAAAACAGGGCACACTCTGACCCAGTAAGCAGAGGGAAAAGCACCATGGGAGTAGAGCCTACCAACTACCAACATCGTGAGCATTTGCCACAAGCTACTGGAATCACGGAACCCAATACCCTACACCCACCACAATGCATTGCTGATGTGACTCTCCAGTGCGCATAACAGAAAAGGTGTCACACTCACCAGAGAGCCACATCAGAACCAGGGAAAGGCTGTCACAGGATAGAACACATTCTGCTGTCATGGAGGTGGGTACGGCATTTGAGGCTGGCATAGAGGCTGGAAAAAAAGTTTGTAAAGTGGGTTTTTTTTGGTGGGAGGGGGTTAGTGACCACTGGGGGAGTCCGGGGATGTCATCCCCGATTCCCTCCAGTGGTCATCTGGTCAGTTGGGGCACTTTTTGGGACCTATTTGTGAAAAAAAAGGTCCAAAAAAAGTGACCCAAAATCTTGGTAAAAATGCCTTTTTTTTCGATTATCAGCTAAAGACACCCATCTCTCCTCGGCCGATAACCACGCCCCAGTTCTGCCTTCACCACACCTCCAACATGCCCCCATCAACTTTACCTGTTTCCGCGACGGATTGCAGTTGGAATCGCCCAAAATCGGCTTTCGATTATACCGATTTGGGCACCCACGGGAGAAAGACGCCCATCTCCTGATTTGGGTCGCAATATAGGCGTTTTTCTCTTTCGATTATAAGCTGGATAGGCTCTCAAAGAGTGTGAGAGTGAGAAAGCTTTCAAATGAGTGAGACACACTTCTAATGAGTGAGACTTGGTATCTCTGATCTCCATCTTTCTTTTAGTATCTCCCACACCATCACCCCTCCCCGGTCCAGTATATTTTATTTCACTCAGCACAGCAGCAAAAGATGGGCCAGAAGATAAGAGAAGAAACACCTGTAACTCAGCAGGAAGGTCAGCAGTTAAAACAAGAAGACAGCGCTGGGCCAAAGAAGTTGAATGTGCAAGAGGACAGCGTTGGTCCAGCAGCTGTTCTGGCTGGAACTGCAAACCTCATGGATTGCAGACTCACAAAAGCCTTTTCGTCTTCCTTCCTATTGTGCCTGCAGCTGCCAGCCTGATTAACTGAAACCTGTATTTGATCTAAGGAGCCTTACATAGTTCAAACATTATTAGTTTGAGCTGCAAATTTGAAACTAATGATGTTTGAACCATGTAGGACTCCATAGACAGGATGTCACAGTTCGAACACAGGTTTCTCAATGGTGTGGACCGGTAGCTGTAGGAATGAAGAAGTTGGGACCTCTGTGACCCATGGCCAGCACCACCAATGCCGAAGTCCCAGCCAAACCAGCTTACAGATAGTGGTTGCTTCTGGTTGGGGTGGCAAGCTATTTTTGGGTGGGTGGCACTTACCATCCCATGCCACCCTGTAGTTATGCCTATGGTTTGAGATAGGATCTCTTCCAGTGGCGTAGCCACAGGTGGGCCTGGGTGGGCTGGGGCCCACCCACTTAGGGCTCAGGCTCACCCAACAGTAGTACATGTTTAGTGGTAGCTGTGGGATCCCAAGCTCGGCCAGCTGAAGACTTCCTCCAGATGGTAACGAAAACACTACTCTCCATGATACCTGCACCTGCGTATGCTCAGTTTTCAGCACATGCCTGCTGCAGACTGCCAAGGTGGAAAGAAGCGTTTTCCCACAAGCTGAGATATGTTTTGGGTGGTGGTGGTGGGGGGGGGGGGGGGGGGGAGAACAATTGGTGCCCACTCACTTCTTACCTAGGCCCACCCAAAATCTGTTATCTGGCTACACCCCTGATCTCTTCACTGGACTCTATTTAGATTCTGAAACAGCAACATTTCTACTTATTTTCTAAACTTTCAATCTTTAAAACTCTAGCCTTTAGAGCCAAAAAAAGTGAAGTCTAGTTTCGCAACTGAAGTTTTGAATTCAGCTTAAATTCTTGAAGGAAGAATGCAACTGATATGGAAGGTGAGTTGTTGCTTATTTGCTTATGACTGAGAACATTTGGCTTCTGTTTTGCTACTTTAATTATTATGTGAGGAAAGAAAGATTTTAGAAGAAGAGGTACAAAGGAGTTTGAAGAATTTTCTGGAACATATGACATAACGGTAAAAAAGCAAAAAAATACCTGAGATGTACCTGACAGAAAGGTAGAGAAGATACAGAATTTACCTAAGAAGAGCTCTGCCTGAGGAAATGCTGGTAAAGGTAAAGAAGCAGAAGAGGGACTGAGTCTGGTGAAGCAGAGAATTATCCTATTCACTGCTGCAAATGTCTATTGCCTATGTTTGACTTATTCTTGCTTTACACCGCCTTAGGTGAATTTCTGCAAAAAGGTAGTAAATAAATCCTAATGAATAAGCAAATGAATGAATAAATGAGGAGACATCAAGAACCAGGACAGGGACAACATGCTCAGATTACCTTAGTCACCAGACAGAGACACAGATTTTGTTTTAATCCGGTGTCTATTTATGCATTTGGCTATAGTTGAAACTAAATCGCAGGCTGCATTCCATTTATCTTCACCTGTATGTCTTTCTGTAGTAAAGCTATATTAGAATACCAAGTTAGCCTTCCTGGGTTCTTTTTTAAATAATTTGCAATGGTAATTAGCAGGATAGGGGTTAGACACATTGCAGTCTAGGGCAGAGTATAAGGATGAGGGTTTAATTGGTGCCAGGTGCTCTGAAGCTCTGCCTCAGTGACATCACTTAGCTGGGCCCATGGCAGGGCTGCCGCAGCCCCCCCTTACTTGTTCAGCTGCCGCCCCTGCCCCTCCCCATTTGGGCTGCCACCGCCTCCCACCCTTCCCATTTGGGCCACCCCTGCCCCACTCCCCCCCACTTGAGCAGCTGCTGCCCTGCCTCCTTGACTTCCTACATCTGCTCCTCCCTCAGTCTGTCACTCTCCTGCTCCTGTGTGCCAGGAGCTGGGTTATTGCATTAACACAATCACCTGGGTCCTGACACACAGGAGAAGGAGAGACACAGACCCTGGCACCGGGTTCCCCCTTAGAGGCTGGGCCCAGGGAATCTTGCCCCCCTGCTACCCCTCGGTGGCCCTGTTGCTAAAGGGGGCCCTTGTAGGGCTGGGACCATGAGCAATTTTCTACTTGTTAAACCCTAAAACTGACCCTGTACCCCTGCAATTGGGCTCTGGCTGATCCACAGCAGGGTTCCCCAAGGAAGGATTAAATATACACCTTATGATTTTATGTAGACAAACCTAGCAGGTTAGAGGGGACATTTTCAATTGGTTATGCTTCTGTGGCTAACTCCAAGGTTAGCTGGATACACATTTTGAAATTCCACACCATATTATTTGATGAAATACCGACCAATCTGGCTGCCTTTTTCACCACCCCCATTGTCTTGAGTGGGGCATGAATCTTGCAGTGAACTCAGGTTGGAATTATTTACACATAAATGGTCAGTCCAAGTAGATGAACAATTCTAACCCCTGATATTCAGCCGGTGGCATGCAGTGCGGTTAGCTGCCACTGGCAGTACTGACCCTGGATAGTCAATGTCTGGCCATATCTGGCGACTAGCATTGAATATCCAGTTGTAGTTTTGAACGTGGCAACAGCTAAGCTAATATTCAGCGCCAGCTGGTTAATATTTTTATTTTATTTTTTATTTTTGTTACATTTGTACCCCGCGCTTTCCCACTCGTGGCAGGCTCAATGCGGCTTACATGGGGCAATGGAGGGTTAAGTGACTTGCCCAGAGTCACAAGGAGCTGCCTGTGCCTGAAGTGGGAATCAAGCTCAGTTCCTCAGTTCCCCAGGACCAAAGTCCACCACCCTAACCACTAGGCCACTCCTCCACTCCACTAGTGGCTAAAGATAGGCCTTAGCTGGTTAGTGGCTAGCTGCTAACTCCCAAATTCTGTATATGGTGTGTGCAAGCGTTCTCATAGATTAGTGCACGTACCTAATCTTTGTGTGCACCTTAATTGCTTTACATGCCACTTTGTGTTGTTAATTGGCTAATAACGACCAATTAGCACACTAATAGACCTTAAAAAGGAATTTATGTGCACGCTTTGCTAGGCGCATTCTGCAAAGCGGTGAACGTAAATTCCAACATGCGCAGCCCAAATCCCCACGCGTGCAGTCAAAATGTGGGTGCAGTCATGGGCGGACTTTGGGCGTGCCGGGCCTATCAATTACATCTAAGCATGCTGTTACAGAAATTGTACCAGCGTGCACAGGTGTAGGCACAGGCATTTACACCAACCTTTTGATGGTGGAAATGGACGTGCTTAAGTGTAGGCACATCTGCCTGGCCCAGGCACATTCTATATATCACACCTTAATTTAGGCATGTCTAATAGAATATGCCTAGGCATTTCTTTCAGATGCGCCTAGATTCTAGGCGCCATATATAGAATCTAGCCTTAAGCGCTAATATTTAGTGGAGATAACCGGCTATCTCCTGGCTGGTTAAATGGCATTGAATATCGGGCCCTATAACTGTAATTAAGAGTGCAATTACCATTATGGAATACTAGCATAAGTCAGCATTTATGTGCCAACATTTATTTATTATTTATTTGTTACATTTGTTCCCCACATTTTCCCACCTATTTGCAGGCTCAATGTGGCTTACATGGTACCGTAAAGGCATTCGGCAGTCGGTTGAATTGTGGTCGAATTAAGTAGGTGTGTGTCAGGCACTGTGAAGGTCGAAGGGAATGAAGATCGTGTATTGTCCAGTACGATCATTAGTTGTGTTGTGTTGCTGGGTGAGGGAATTTACATTGAATTGGTGGGGTAAGCCTTTGTGAAGAGGTTGGTTTTTAGTGATTTTCTGAAGTTTAGATTGTCATGGATTGTTTTTACAGCTATTGGGAGTCCATTCCATAGTTGTGCGCTTACGTAGGAGAAGCTGGATGCGTAAGTTGTTTTGTATTTAAGTTCTTTGCAATTTGGATATTGTAAGTTTAGGTATGATCGTGATGATCTGATTCTGTTTCTTGTTGGTAGATCTATGAGGTCTGTCATGTATCCTGGGACTATGCCATAGATAATTTTGTGGAGAAAGGTGCAAATTGTGAAGATGATACGTTCTTTGATTGGGAGCCAATGTAGCTTTTCTCAGAGGGGTTTAGCGCTTTTGAAGCGTGATTTACCAAATATTAGCCTGGCAGCTGTGTTTTGGGTGGTCTGGAGTTTTTTTGCGAGTTGTTCTTTACATCCCGCATAGATTGCGCTGCAGTAATCTGCACGGCTTAGGACTGTATTAGGTTTCAAAAGATTTCCCTAAGGAAGAAAGGTTTTATTCGTTTAAGTTTCCACATTGGATAGAACATTTTCTTTATTATGGAGTTTACTTGGCTCTCAAGGGTAAGGTTGCGGTCAATTGTGTAAATGTATGCACCTAAATGCTGACGTGCATAACTGATAGTATTATATAAACAGCACTCTTGAATAGTCAGAATGCACATGACACACCCATGCCCCTCCCGCATGAACGCCCCTATGCAGTTACATGCTGAGACAATTGAACTGCACACTTGAGAGAATACAGTGATAACTCACACACGTAATTGCAAATTAGTGTCAATTAGTGCTAGTTAAGGCCCATTATTGATAGTTATCTCCAATTAAGCATCAATCAAGGGCCAATTAAGTAATTATGCTACATATGCAAGTGGAATTATTATATAACTACGCATCCGATTGCGCACATAACTGCCCGCTATTCATAGAATTAGAGGGTAGAACACTTATGTGCCCCCCTTACAGAATAGTGCTTTGGGCACTTAGCAGTGATGTGCAAGGGGCATGTAAATGCAGGAGCCCAGTAATAGAATTGCCCTTCACATGCCCGGGATTAGGATTAATCCTGAAACTCATAGAATTTCCCTGGAGAACACAGTTTACAAAATTTCAATGTTGTTGATGATAGCATGCTGTCTTTTTCTACCCCTCACACTATACTCCCAAATCTTATGAGGAAAATTATACCATATAATAAGTTGGCAGGGTGGACAGAACATCTTAATTGTTTTTTACAAAACTGAGATATTCAACATCATTTTGGAGAAAAAGTTGTGAAACAGTTCAGGTTAACTTTCTCTTTAGATGTAAAAAAACTGTCTTATATTATTAGAAAAAGATAGGGATATAAAGCTAGATGTGGACTTTCACAGTTGCCACTTATTGTAGATTGGTGGCCAAAGTATAAAAAAATATATTGTGAAATAAACTACATAGGAGAGGAGTGGAGGAGTAGCCTAATGGTTAGAGCACCGAGCTCAGAACTAGAGAAGCCCAGTTTAAATCATGCTGCTGCTATATGTGATTTAGGGCAATTCACTTAAACCTCCATTGCCTCAGGAACAAACTAAGGGATCCTTTTACTAAACTGCATACCTCAGCTTACTAAAGCGTGCTTACCTCAGCAAAAAATGGCTTGCGGTAATTTTGCAATGTACACACGCTACCCACAAGCTAAAAAACTAAATTGTGGAGGGGGCATGTGTGGGGGCAGAGAATGAGCATGAGTTCTTCCCACCTACAAAATAGGTAGCGATAGGGGCTCATGAGCTAATGGCCACGTGCTAATGGGAAAATGAATGCATGTATATCAACTATAGTTATCCTCATTCAATTCTAAATTCACTGTTTGTCTGATGTACAATTTGTTACATGGGCATTGAATGCAGTAAACCACAAACTCAAATGTGCATGATGTCTTGGATTGTAAAATGAAACTCCTGCTGGATTGTGGATCAACAAACTCAGTCGTGACTAACATGGAGGGGCATAATCGAAAGGGGCACCCAGGTTTTCCTGAGGACGTCCTCGTAGGACGTCCCGGTGAAGGGGCGGGAAAACCCGTATTATCGAAACAAGATGGGCGTCCATCTTTCGTTTCGATAATACGGTCGGGGACACCCAAATCGCAAAATTTAGCTTGACCTTAGAGATGGTCGTCCCCGATTTTCAGCGATAATGGAAACTGAGGATGCCCATCTCAGAAACAACCAAACCCAAGCCATTTGGTCATTGGAAGAGCCAGCAGTCGTAGTGCACTGGTCCCCCTGACATGCCAGAACACCAACCAGGCACCCTAGGGGACTTCAGAAATTGCTCCCAAGTGCATAGCTCCCTTACCTTGGGTGCTGAGCCCCCCAAAACCCACTACCCACAACTGTACAACACTACCATTGTCATGGAGCTGGGTATGACATTTGAGACTGGCAAAAAATATTTAAAAAGTTTATTTTTTTAGGGTGGGAGGGGGTTAGTGACCACTGGGGGAGTAAGGGGAGGTCATCCCCGATTCCCTCTAGTGGTCACCTGGTCAGTTCAGGCAGCTTTTTGAGGCTTGGTTGTAAGAAAAAATGGACCAAGTAAAGTTGGTCATGTGCTTGTCAGGGACGCCCTTCTTGTTTCCATTATCGGTCGAGGATGCCCATACGTTAGGCACGCCCCAATCCCGCCTTCACTATGCTTCTGGTTGGGACTGGGAGGGGTGGGGAGCAGAGGGAAGGAGCAAGAGATGGATGGGACTGCGAGGGGTGGGGAGCAGAGGGATGGACCAGGAGATGGATGGGATTGGGAGAGGTCAGGCACAGCAGAGGGAAGGAGCAGAAGATGGATGGGACGGAGGGATGGTGAGCAGAGGGAAGGAACAGAAGATGGATGGGACTGGGAGGGGTGAGGAGCAGAGGGAAGGAGCAAGAGATGGATGGGACTGGGAGGGTGGGGAGCAGAAGGAAGGAGCAAGAGATGGATGGGACTGGGAGGGGTGGGGAGCAGAGGGAAGGAGCAAGAGATGGATGGGACTGGGAGGGTGGGGAGCAGAGGGAAGCCTACTGGAAAGAAGACACTGCATAAAACAAGACACTGCGACCAAAGCGAATAGAAAAACTAAATGATCAGACAACAAAGGTAGATAAAAGTATTTTATTCATAATTTATTAATCGAAATGTGTCAGCTTTTTGAAATGTGCATCTGTGATATTTTGCCTGTAAATTTCAATTCCTTCTTCCATATTAGCATATTCATTTGCATATGTATATATGCAAATGATAGGCTAATATGCTCCGCCCATTCTTTGCCCCCCCAAATGAAACAGTCAAACTACGCCTATGGTGAACTGTATGATAGATAAGTGTCAGCATGCGCCCCTGTAGACTTATAGGCTACATTTCCATGGCCTGTCTAATGGCAATGCAGTGTATCACAGAGAATACTCTAGAGCTTCGTTGGAGTCATACTTCAGAGTCTATATGCTGAGGCAGGAATAATGCAGTCTGTATGCTGGCCTGCATAATAGTATTACTGCCAAGTAGATGATCTTTACAGATTCAAGATCATCCTGGTAACAACAGTCCAACTATATTCTGCATATTTAATTTTAAGGCCACTACCATAATGCTGATATAGATATAAAAGGCAGTCAAGAAATGTAATAGCTGGAAAAGTCCATTGTTGCTGTCTGCATGCACGTACTTCCCTACGATGCATCAAAGAAAGTGATGAGCATGCATTCTTTCACTTACAGCATGGCTTGCAGTGCATATGAAATACAATAGGCATTCAAAATTAGAGAGTGGTTGTGTGAGAGACAACATCAGTGACAGTGAGCATATAATGAAACATTTTAGCCCCTCTTCCCAGCCCCCCTTCCCCTCCCTCTCCCCACTCTGAATCACAGAATGCATCAGCTGCTTTCTTTCCATATGCATGAGCTCAATTATCCCTTTGATGACATGAAAAGTCACTAGGGTGATGACGGTTTTTATAGAAAATGACAAAGAAATAACACTGGGCATAAGTGGGCTGTGATGTTATCACTATCTAAGGGCAAGAAGCCAGAATGTCTTTTCCTATTTCTATTTCTTCACTTGGGCTTACTCACTGAAACACAATGATTCACTGAAACACCATAGGGATCAATGGCAAGCCCCCCCACCCCCCCGCACCAACAATACTATAGGACAAAGAGAAATGCTGGCATGCAAAACCAGCACAAATCGCAAAGTTAAAAGAAAAACACTTCTTGCCACCTGCATAATCTTTAATCTGCATTCTTTACTCACAGCTGTCCTCTCCATATAGGGACAGCATTCAAGGGACATAAGTCACAAGCGTGACTTTTACCCACACTATGCAATTCCCAACCACCTCATTGCTGTCATGAATACATAGTTATGTAACTTATATACCTATACCCCAACAGGGCTTGGGAGACTGGACCACAGACCCTCACAAAAGGGACCAATCACAGCATCAAGTTTCAAGTTTATTCAAAAACTTTCTATCCCATCCATCAAATTAATATCTGAGTGGCTTACAATCTAATTAAAAAGTACAGAGAGATGAGAAATGAATATTGACAACAAAGTTTAGGGAAGGAGGCAGAACTACAATTTCAAAGAGAGAAAAGGGGGAGGGAATCACATAAGGGCAACTGTGCAGTCCAGTCTTGCATCCAGCAAGTCTCACAATCAATTGTTGTAGGGATGTTTGTATTCTGAGATGTTGCAGCAGTAGAGTCCAGAGCTTCGAGATGATAGACTGCCTGCTGGAGTCATAAACAATTTCTCTGAAGAAGGGAACGATGAGTTAGTTTTGTGGTGATGATCTGAATGATCTAGACAGGCAGTAAGAAGTTAAGAACCAGGAAAGGAATAGAGCTTCTCCAGATATGTGGATCTTATATACTAGTAGGATTATTTTATATGTAATGCAATGTGAAATTGGTAACCAGCGGGCTTCTTTCAGTAGTGATATAACATGATCCTACTTTCTATGTCTGGTAATTAGTTTAATGGCTGTGTTTCGTACTATTCGAAAGCATTTGAGATCCCTGACCCTAATTCCTTTGTAGACAGTGTTGCAGTAATCAAGTTACATAGTAACATAGTAGATGACGGCAGAAAAAGACCTGCACGGTCCATCCAGTCTGCCCAACAAGATAACTCATATTTGCTGCTTTTTGTGTATACCCTACTTTGATTTGTACCTGTGATCTTCAGGGTACAGACCGTATAAGTCTGCACAGCACTATCCCCGCCTCCCAACCACCGGCTCTGGCACAGACCGTATGAGTCTGCCCAGCACTATCCTCACCTCCCAACCACCAGCCCTGCCTCCCAACCACCGGCTCTGGCACAGACCGTACAAGTCTGTCGAGCACTATCCCTGCCTCCAAACCACCAGTCCTGCTTCCCACCACCGGCTCTGGCACAGACCGTATAAGTCTGCCCAGCACTATCCCCGCCTCCCAACCACCAGCCCCGCCTCCTGATCTTGACTAAGCTCCTGAGGATCCATTCCTTCGGCACAGGATTCCTTTATGCTTATCCCATGCAAGTTTGAATTCCGTTACCGTTTTCATTTCCACCATCTCCCGCGGGAGGGCATTCCAAGCATCCACTACTCTCTCTGTGAAAAAATACCTCCTGACATTTTTCTTGAGTCTGCCCCCCTTCAATCTCATTTCATGTCCTCTCGTTCTACCGCCTTCACATCTCCGGAAAAGGTTCGTTTGCGGATTAATACCTTTCAAATATTTGAACGTCTGTATCATATCACCCCTGTTTCTCCTTTCCTCCAGAGTATACATGTTTAGTTCAGCAAGTCTCTCCTCATACGTCTTGTAACGCAAATCCCATACCATTCTCGAAGCTTTTCTTTGCACCGCTTCAATTCTTTTTACATCCTTAACAAGATACGGCCTCCAAAACTGAACACAATACTCCAGGTGGGGCCTCACCAACGACTTATACAGGGGAATCAACACCCCCTTTCTTCTGCCGGTCACACCTCTCTCTATACACCCTAACAACCTTCTAGCTATGGCCACTGCCTTGTCACACTGTTTCGTTGCCTTCAAATCCTCAGATACTATCACCCCAAGATTCCTCTCTCCGCCCGTACCTATCAGACTCTCCCCGCCTAACACATACGTCTCCCGTGGATTTCTATTCCCTAAGTGCATCACTTTGCATTTCTTCGCATTGAATTTTAATTGCCAAACCTTAGACCATTCTTCTAGCTTCCTCAGATCCTTTTTCATGTTTTCCACTCCCTCCCGGGTGTCCACTCTGTTACAGATCTTAGTATCATCTGCAAATAGGCAAACTTTACCTTCTAACCCTTCGGCAATGTCACTCACAAATATATTGAACAGAATCGGCCCCAGGACCAATCCCTGAGGCACTCCACTACTCACCTTTCCCTCCTCCGAGCGAATTCCATTCACCACCACCCTCTGGCGTCTGTCCGTCAACCAGTTCCTAATCCAGTTCATCACTTCAGGTCCTATCTTCAGCCCCTCCAGTTTATTTAAGAGCCTCCTTTGGGGAACCGTGTCAAAAGCTTTGCTGAAATCTAAGTAGATTATGTCCATAGCTCGTCCCTGATTCAATTCTCCTGTCACCCAATCAAAGAACTCAATGAGATTCGTTTGGCACGATTTCCCTTTCGTAAAACCATGTTGTCTCGGATCTTGCAACTTATTGGCTTCCAGGAAATTCACTATCCTTTCCTTCAGCGTCGCTTCCATTACTTTTCCAATAACCGAAGTGAGGCTTACCGTCCTGTAGTTTCCAGAGGGACCACCTCTGCCATTCTCCAATCCCTCGGAACCTTTCCCGTCTGCAAGGATATATTAAACAAATCTTTAAGAGGACCTGCCAAAACCTCTCTGAGCTCCCTCAATATCCTGGGGTGGATCCCGTCCGGTCCCATGGCTTTGTCCACCTTTAGCTTTTCAAGTTGTTGATACACACTTTCTTCTGTGAACGGTGCTCTATCCACTTCATTCTCAATTGTACTATTTCCAGTCCATCGTGGTCCTTCTCCAGGAGTTTCCTCTGTGAAAACAGAACAAAAGTATCTATTTAGCAAATTTGCTTTTTCTTCATCATTTTCCACATAGCGGTTCCCAGTATCTTTTAGTCTCACAATTCCCTTTTTAGTCATTTTCCTTTCACTAATATACCTGAAGAAATTTTTGTCACCCCTCCTTACATTTCTAGCCATTTGTTCTTCCGCTTGCGCTTTTGCCAGTCGTATCTCTCACTTGGCTTCTTTCATTTTCATCTGATATTCCTCCATGTGTTCCTTTTCTTGAGTTTTTCTGTATTTCTGGAACGCCAACTCTTTAGCCTTTATTTTCTCAACCACTTGCTTGGAGAACCATATCAGTTTCCTTTTTCTCTTGCTTTTATTTACTTTCCTTACATAAAGGTTCGTGGCCCTATTTATAGCTTCTTTCAGCCTGGACCACTGTCCTTCCACTTCTCGTACTTCCTCCCAGCCCATCATCTCCTTCCTCAGGTATTCCCCCATTTTACTAAAGACAGCACGCTTGAAATCCAGGACTTTGAGTTTTGAGTGGCTGCTCTCCACTTTAGCTGTTATATCAAACCAAACCGTTTGATGGTCACTGCTGCCCAGGTGGTTGATTACTAATGTGTGAACAAGAATGTTCAGTGCAGAGGAGTGCAATAGTGATCTTATAGAACAAAATCATCCTAAGCTTTGAAATGAATGTTTGACAACTGAAGAAATCTGAGAAGTGAATGTGAAAGAGTTATCAATGATCATACCCAGGATCCTTGTACTATTGACTAAAGGGACTGGAACAGGATGGGCGTTATGAGGGTCTTGTTGGAGTGGTCAGTAAAAAGAATGGGCTTCGACTTGTTGGGATTGAAGATGAGCTTGTTGTCCTCAAGCCAGGATGTGATTTGTATCAACTTGTGATTTATATCATTAATTTGCAAATGGTCAGAGGGATCTATAGAACACAGAACCTATATATCATCCACGTAGACTTATGCTGTAAAGTCTAGTGATTGGAGTAGAATCAAAAGGGGCACCAAGAAAATGTTAAACGTTGTTGCAGCTAAAATGGATCCTCAGAAAATAAGGTGAAAGGCTGGGAAGTAGAGCTACTGACTCAAATTGTGTAGATACAATCAGATAGATAGGAGGAAATCCAAGCAAGAACGGCATCCTTTAGACCTAATTGGTGCAGGCTAAGCAGTAGAAGGGAGTGATTGACCAGATCAAAGGCTAGAAGTGAGTACAGATAGTAGGAAGGGAACCAGGGCTTCTGAAAACATCTTTACATGGCTGGAGGGGGTGGGATCTTGAGGGGCAGTGGTTATCTTCATAGATTTAATAAACAGAGAGAGGCTATAGAGTATTGGGAGATTGGATAGAGTAGTAGGAGGGGCAGAGAGCAGACTGGATGAGGTCTGAGTGCCTTTGGAATGAATTTTGTGTGTGCTGTGGGCTTTCCTGTTTTATTGTAGTTCTTTTATTCCTTAAAATGTATTTTATTATAAACTGCTTTGATATATATATATGTAAGGCGGTACATAAAATGTAATAAACTATAAACTATATGTGGATTATGATGTAAAGCTAGAAGTTTTTGCTCAAAGTAAGCAGCCAGTGCTTGAGAGGGTGACATGAGACTGTGGAGTCCTCTGGGGCACGAAGAAAGGGTTTTACGTTCTTTGTAGAGAGTAGTAGTGTTGGGCGCTCTTGAGATTTGATGCTGCTTTTAACTCCTAACCCTTATTCACTTGTTCAGAACCCTTATTTTATCATCCCCACCTTAATATTCCCTTATCTCTTGTTTGTCCTGTTTGTCTGTCCTAATTAGATTGTAAGCTCTGTCAAGCAGGGACTGTCTCTTCATGTTCAAGTGTATAGCGCTGCATACGTCTAGTAGCGCTATAGAAATGATAAGTAGTAGTTGTAGTAGTAGTACTCTGGCATGCAAGGCTTAATAAAGGAGGTGCTATCTTCACATATTCTACGCCTGCAAGCATCCTGTCACCTTCTATTATACAGCCATCAAAAATATTGGTTGGAAAAGTGCTTTCTAGCTAGTGTTTCAAAAGGTATCCACAGTATTCTGGCAGCAATGTCTATAAGTGGCTTGGATAGCAAGGCTTTTATACATATCCTGTGATGGAGGTAGTTTGCTGGTTGAATTTCTGCTGTCACTTGGTCAAATTATCACATTTCTTTTTTTTTTTTCTAATGTGGTGACAAGAATATTTTTCTAGATACGATGAAAGCAATGCAGCGCTTTTGCATATAATCTGGGAGGTAATTCTATAAGTCGGTATCTCCATTTAGTTTCCCAGAGAGCATGCAGTAGATGCTTATTGTGAACCCACAGTTATGACTGCCATAGAGCTGGTATTACGCTATGTAGTCCTTCACTTCCCGCTCCGAGCGTAATACCAGAGTGAGCAGCATAATCCATTATGCACCACTTCTAAAAAGATAAGTGTAATAGTGTATATCGTATAGTAGTGATCTATACCCAGGGCTTTTTTTGTGGGGGTACTGAGTACCGGCACCTTTTCCATTGTCTGCTAAAATTGACCCAAGGACCCCAAGTTTTAATGAAAGAGCTCAGGCTCTACATACCAATTCTGCCTTGTCATAGGTTCTGTGACTGGTTGCAGGGGGCCTGGCTATTGTGGGGTGGATCCCTCAGTGATCACCCCACCCTTGAAGGGTGGCCTAGTATTTGAGTACCGGCACCCTTTTTGCTAGAAAAGATGCACCGTCTATACCTACATTATAACTAAGAAAAATATGCAAGTCGCTTTATAATCTTTGACCACAGATATTATAAGAAGTTTAAACCTGTGGCATTATAAGGTTTTTTGGCCTATGATGAAGAGAAGACCGTACAGGTCTGTTTAAGCTCCGTGAGATTAAAATTGATCTTGGAGCTCTTTGAGGCCTTTTTCCTTCAAACAAAGTCATTTTTGAATAAGTTGATTTTTTGAGTATTTGTTTAATTAGAATTTACACACACACCTTTTAAAGCATATTCTATAAAATGATGCATGTAAATTCTAAGGCACAGATTTAAAAAGGAGGCATGGCCATGGGAGGAGCATGGGTAGGTCATGGACGTTCCTAAAATTCACATACAGTGTTATAGAATTTGCCCGTTCCATGTATAAGTTAGGAGTCTGCATTTACACCAGGTTTTAGTTGGCATGAATGGCCGTAACTAAATAAAGTTGCAGGAGAAGGGCACTGGGCGCATTCTATAAACTACATTAAATTTAGGTGTGTTCTATAAATCACACCTAACTTTAGTTTATAGAATACGCCTAGGCGTATTTTTTCTGCTCCAATTCTTTAGGCATCATAAATAGAATCTAACCCACAATGCCTGCGTCAAACAGCAAAATGCTGAGCGCTGCTGGCTGAATATCAACCCCTATGTTTCTATGCTTTGTGAAGTAGGCAGAGTCCACCCGGTAGTCAGTGCTATTTAACCATCCAGGAGTGGCTACTGGCTGGCTAAATAGCACTTAACCGGCTATCCATGAATATTTAGTGGGAATTAGCTGGCTATCTCTTGCTGAATATTCGCAGTTAGTATATAGCGGCTAACTGGCTAAAATAGTGCGATATAGCTGGCTAGCTATGAATATTCAGTGCATTGCCAGCTAAGTTTGGTGGCCAAATCAAGCTGCCCAAATAGCAGGCCTATCTTTGGCTGCTATAAACTTAATTGGTCAGCACTGAATATTGAGTTAGCTGGTTAAGTTTAAACCAACCAAAATAAACCGGAAATGGCCTGGCATCGACTATCTGGGTTCACCGTTGATTGTGGGAGGTAGCTGGGCTGCCTGCCATGTTATGAATATCGTCCCCAGTCTGTCAATGGTGCTTCCAGTAGACAAGTGCTGATAGATACTACGGAGATCTGTTGAGAATCAGTAAGAAAAGGCTCCAAAAATGGACTTTATTTCAATTTTTCACTGAGACTTTACCAATCCCATTCTAATGGAATTGGGTAAAATATAAGGAAATAACAAGAGTTACAGTAGTTGAGGGAAAGGGAAGCAGTTGGACATATGCCTGCCGTGGGTAGAGGCTTTAGGAAGGCAAGAAAGGCACATGTTGAGTGGATGCATTAGTAGTGGCAGAAGCAATGCTGGAGTGGATCCTGATAATAGATGGAATGTGCTTTCTATGTTTTCAGATTATCTTCTTTTGGGCTCTTCTGGATACATTTTTGAGTATTCAAAATGTTATGATTGGGGTCAGAACCCCTCTCAAACTTACCTCTTTCCTGGGGGTCAGCTTCTTAGCTGGCTTCTGTTTCTTTTCTCTGTCCTTTCTGAGCTGGCTCTGTCTCTCTGTGCTGGCAGCTTCCAGCAGCATGGGGTTAATTGTCTCACTTCACTGCAGCTGTGGGTGTAGTCTGAGTTGCTCTACCTCTCCCTGGGTGTACTGGCTTCAAGAGCTTCTCGGTGCTGCATTGATGTGGGTTGGGCCTCTCGGGGTTTGAATGTGTTCTGCCTGGCTCTAGGGAGAGTGACATCATCTGGGAGAGCCTTGATAAGGAACTGGGTTCTTTCCTTCAGGGCCTTCGCAACGTTTGCTTCTGGCTACTTGCTTTAGGTCCAGGTTAGTTTAGTGCAGTGTGCACTTGTGACTTGTGTGTTTGACTTCCCTGTTTTTCCCTTTGGCTCCTCTGCTTTCCCTTTTGCTACAGTGTGTAGCACTGCTGTTAGTGCAGTGCTGGAGTTTCGTGCTGGGAGCACCCTTGTTATAAGTGTTTAGGAAGCACCTTTTGTTGTTTGGGTATTTGGCTTTCCTGCTTGTTTCCTTGTGCTTTCCCCGCTTTTCCTCGTGACCTGTGTTTAGCTGCTGTAGCTGGGTGCTTAGGAAGCACCAGGGTGAGAACCTATGTTTAGCTGCTGCAGCTTGGTGCTTAGGAAGCACCAGTGTTAGGTCTGGCGTTTGTCTTCCCTTCCTTTTCCCTTGTGGCTTCCCTGCACTTTTGTTAGTGTAGGGCGTAGGGGCACCCCTGTTAGTTTCTGTTAAGAGCACTGCTGTTAGTGGAGGGCTCAGGAGCTCTTTGGTTGGTGCCGGGCTTAGGAACACTTTTGGTCAGTTTAGGAGTTAGGCGCACTTCAGCTCAGGGGCGTATCTGGAATCCGGCGGTAGGGGGGGCCAGAGCCAGAGAGGGGGGGCACAGTTTTGCCTCCCCCCCCCCGCCGCCGCCGCCGCCTCTCTCCACCCCCTCCCCGCCGTCAACCCTCCCCCGCTGCTTACTTTTGCTGGCGGGGTCCGACCCGCAATCTCCATATTTCGGCTTCCTCCGTGGCCATGTGCTTCCAGGAAGTAACGCTGCAGCGCTGATTCGTTGAATCTAGTTCGGCGTCTGACGTCCCACACGTCAGACGCCGAACTAGATTCAACGAATCAGCGCTGCAGCGTTACTTCCTGGAAGCACATGGCCACGGAGGAAGCCGAAATATGGAGATTGCGGGTCGGACCCCGCCAGCAAAAGTAAGCAGCGGGGGAGGGTTGACGGCGGGGAGGGGGGCCAGGGCGAAATCTGCGGGGGCCCAGGCCCCTGTGGCCCCACGCAGATACGCCCCTGCTTCAGCTACAGCCTGTTCTAGTCCTGGTCCCAGTGTCGTCCAGTAAGTCCTGCCGGCTACTCAAACCCAGGAGCTCAACTCCTGGGGGGCTTAGTAGCTAAGTGCAGGTGAAGCTGTGTGGACCAGTCCGGTGTGCTCCAGTCCAGTGTTCCAGTCCTGTGTCCTCCAGTCCGGGGAATTCCAGTCCCGTGTTCCAGTCCGTGTGTTCCGGCTCGCTGGGCGGTGCCTGCAGTCCCTGCCGGTGTCGGTGGGCTTGCCCAGCATTGGTTGGTGTGTTTTGCCTGCTGCTGTCGCTCCTCGTCAGCAGCCCAAGGGCTCACATTTGCTCCAGAGCCCGGCCCCGTGGGCTCTGAACCTGAGAACCTGACACAAAAACAGCACAATATTGGTTAGAGAGATCCTAACAGAAATAACCAATGAAATCAATGACGACCTGAACATCATGGACTCCTGGGCAAACTCATACCAATTGAAACTGAACACTGAAAAAACACACTGCCTCATCCTTGCATCTCAACATAACAAGTACAAACCCACATCCATAAACACCCTCCCTATCTCAGACAGCCTAAAAATACTCGGCGTCATAATAGACCGCAACCTTACCCTTGAGAGCCAAGTAAACTCTGTAATAAAGAAAATGTTTTACTCAATGTAGAAACTCAAACGAATAAAACCTTTCTTCCTGAGGGAAATTTTTCGAAACCTAATACAATCAATGGTCCTAAGCCATACAGACTACTGCAATAGAATCTATGTAAAGAACAACTCGTAAAAAAACACAGCTGCCAGGCTGATATTTGGTAAAACACGCATTGAAAGTGCTAAACCCCTCTGAGAAAAGCTACACTGGCTCCCAATCAAAGAACGGATCATCTTCAAAATCTGCACCTTGGTCTACAAAATTATCTATGGCGTAGTCCCAGGATACATGACAGACCTCATAGATCTACCAACCAGAAACAGATTCGGATCATCATGATCATACCTAAACCTACATTGCCCAAATTGCAAAGGACTGAAATACAAAACAATTTATGCATCCAGCTTCTCCTACTTAAGCGCACAACTATGGAATGGACTCCCAAAAGCTGTGAAAATAATCCATGACCATCTAAACTTCAGGAAATCACTAAAAAACACCCTCTTCAAAAAGGCTTACCCCACTGATCCAACGTAAATCCCCACACCCAGCAACACAACACAACCAATGATCGTACTGGACAATATACAATCTTCATCCCTTTCATCCTCATGGTGCCTGATACACACCTACCTCACTTCGACCACAATATAACCTGTATTTGTTATCAACTGACTGGCGAATGCCTGTATGGTACTATGTAAGCCACATTGAGCCTGCAAATAGGAGGGAAAATGTGGGGTACAAATGTAACAAATAAATAAATAAACTTAATGTGTATGTTATGTAAATATATTTTTATGTTAATTATATGACTGTATTTTACATTTTTTTATGTTGCAATCATTTTATAAAACTGTAGTACATATACAATTTATACTCAGCTGAAATAAGCATCTTCTACAGCATTACAGAAATAAACCTCAACCTCCTCCCCCAGCCCACTCCACCCTCCCATAACACCTAAGATGAAGTTCACAAGTTCAATATCCGACTCCGGGTATAGGAGACATGGAGGGCCATTTTCAAAAGAAACGTTTAAGTCAGAATTTGGACGTTTTACAAAGACGTCCAAATTCCGAGGCGGGGAGAAGGTCATTTTCGAAAAAGATGGACGCCCATCTTTTGTGTTCGAAAATACCATGGACGTCCTTGGATTTGGACATTTTGCAATTTGGACATCTTTGATTTTTGGTACTTTTCGAAACAAAGATGTCCAAGTCTAAAACGTCCAAAGTCAAGCCATTTGGACATGGGAGGAGACAGCAATTCTTAAAGTTTTCAGCTATGTCATCATTTTTATTGCAGATCTTTCCTGCGAATCTCATATGGAAGCTACAGTTCAAGACCTTCCCCATGTTTTAACCACATGAGCTAGCATTTGACCCGGCCTATTACCAAAACAATACAGATGGTATTTCTTGAATAGTAGGGACCGAGTTGCATGTTCATGTAATAATGAGTTAAGGGTCACTTGTGTAGAGTGAAAGCAATCTCACGTAGTTTGGCAGGGTCAATGGACATATGCCGTTTTAGCTTTATGTAATTGAGATTCCAAAGATAATATTCCCTTTGCCAACATTTTATTATGTGCATGAATGTAGGCGATCACATCTTCTATGAGCACAGCCTTAGATGCTGACCAGAAAAGGACAGGTTGCTCTGTGTGTGTCTCATTATATGTAGCATATTCTGCCCATTTCTCATGAAGATATTTATGGAAATGCATGTCAGAATATAGGTAGGAGGGAAAACACCACCTTGCTGTTGATCTAAAAGTTGGGGATTCTAAATCTATCCATACCATAGCATGGTCTGAAACTTCCTCTGGACCTATAGTTTCCAAGGATATTAAAGAAAATAGGAAGTGCTCTATAAAAATGTAATCTAAATGAACATGTCTCCCATCCCGAGAAAGATGCGTAAAGTCATGCTCTCCCGAATGCAGTGATCGCCAGACATCTACAAGGTTTAGGGATCATTGAAAAGCTGGTAGAACTCGAGCTCTAGCTCCCCCATGGAGAGGTGTTCATGAACTGGAACAGTCTAAGTTGGGATCAGACACTAAATTAAAATCTCCCAATACTATCACTTTCAGAGAATGATATGGAATGCATAATTGTACTACTGTGTGAAAAAAGTCAGGGCATATTTATTGGGGCCATATATTACTAAAAGTAGAATCTCATGATGTTGAAGCCATAGGTGTAGTAGTATGTATCCTCCCCCTTGATCTATAGCTAGAAGTTCTGCCTTGCATGCCAACCCTTTCCGAATCAAGACAGCTATTCCTCCTTGATGCCCTGTTGAGGAAGCAGAAAAAAAAATCTCACCTACCCAAGAGCATTGCATCTTTAAATGTTCACTCTCTGTTTCTCCTGCAAGCATGCAATGTCTGCCTTATGGCGTTTCAGAGCAGATCATATTTTTGCGTGCTTCACAGGAGACACGATCCCCCCCCCCAACATTGCAAGTGAGTATCCTAGTAGACATAGTAAGATGGTTCGTGTGAGAGGCTCTCAAAATTGCATATTCTATGATGCGTCAAACCCAGGTGCCCAGCCCCACCTAGGCCTTCTGCCATGCCCCACCCAGGCAAGTGGGTCTTCCATTACTGGAAATTACCAAAGCATGATCATTCCTCTAAGACTGTGTGAGAATAGCCCTTTAGTAAACTGAGAACAGGTTGATGGTAATTCCCCTGTGTAGTTGTTCCCCTCCCCTTTCAACCCCTAGTACTCCCACCCCAAATTTAGACCCAAACTGTCTTTGCCAAAGCTTTTCAATGCAAACTCCCTGATCCCTCTCCCTTCCTCCCCCCACCAACCTCCCCAACAATCCCCTCATATATTCCACCTAGCGATGCCTCTGACCAGGTAGAGCAGAGATCACTATAGATGCAAGACACCCCCACCCCTCACCCTCTCAACATGTAATTTAAAGCAACATTATACCGAACAATGCAGCAATGGTTAAAGTGAACCTGGGCAGTTCTGTTATATTTCACATATTCACCAAATTAATGCATAATGTCTTGGTCGTGTGTCCACCGTTCTGGAGGTGCTGTTCAAAAGACTGTTGTTAGCCTCTGCAACTGTTGAAAAAGACATCCAGCGGCCCTGATGATATACTTTCAGAGTAGCTGGGTAAAGAAGCATAAAGCGGGTTCTTTTCTGTATTAATGATTCACAAATCGGGTGGAATTTTCGCCGCTGTTCTTGCACAGAGGGGGAGTAATCTTGGAATATTAGGATGCATTGTCCTTCATAGGCTAATATGGCTCCTTTCATCCAAAACCCATGGAGGATGTCCAATTAGTGTCTGTAATAAGATCTTTACCAAAAAAACAGCACCACGGGCCTTTAAAAATGGAACACAGTTCTTTAATGAATGAGCCTTGACAAAAAGACCCGACACGGGCCGTGTTTCGGTGACTAGCACCTGCGTCAGGGGTCACAGTGATGACGTGGAAAACTTGGGGAATAACTAGAATATATTCCTCTACAATATATTATTCCTTACCCTACGTCTCATATAGTAAAAGCTACAAAGCACCAAGGCACTTTCACTTTCTGTATCCAAATGCAGCGCTGTTAAGCTTCCCGGTCAGTTAAGTCTGCGAGATGTTCAGAAAGAGCTATGGTTTCTGCATGATGGGGGGTGAGAGACCCAGAGCTGCAGCTATGCACACCCGCCATGCTCACTGCATCACATGGAGGGGCATAATCGAACGTGAACGCCCATCTCCATGGGCGTCTATGTCCGAAAACGGGTATGTGAAGAGGCGGGACAGACCGTATTATCGAAAAAGATGGGCGTCCATCTTTCATTTCAAAAATATGGTTTGGACAGACCAAATGCCATGGATTTGGTCCCTTCTGAGATGGGCGGGGTTTTTTTTTGCGATAATGGAAACTAAAAACGCCCAGCTCAGAAACGTCCTAATCCAAGCCATTTGGTCGTGGGAGGAACAAATGAACAACACTACCATAGCTCTTAGGGATGAAGGGGGCAACTACATGTGGGTACAGTGGGTTTTAGAGGCCTCTCATTTATCACCACAAGTGTTACGGGTGGGGGGGGGGGGGATGGGCCTGGGTCTGCCTGCCTGAAGTGCACTGCAGTACCCACTAAAAGTGCTCCAGGGATAGCACTTGTTGCTGGTGTATAACCTTGGCACAGCAGTTCACACCTGAAGACTAATCTCGCTGAAAACGTCCTTTATTTGAATAACCACATTTACTCACAGTTAATTGCAGATCAGAGGTTGTGCCCCACTGGCAACGAGTCTCGTTGGTACTGAGATTAGCAGTAGGTCCGAGCTGGCAGAATGATGTACAATGCCCTCTTTCAGCAACATTCAAGGTAAGAACTAAGTGCTGTAACGTGGCTAACACATGAAAGGGATCTAAAAGTGTCTTACACAAAGGGCCACTACCTCATGGATTTCCGGAAACAAAACAGGGCACACTCTGAACCAGTAAGCAGAGGGAAAAGCACCATGGGAGTAGAGCCTACCAACTACCAACATTGTGAGCATTTAACACAAGCTAGTGGAATCACGGAGCCCAATACCCTACACCCACCACGATGCATTGCTGATGTGACTCTGCAGTGCCCTTAACAGAAAAGGTGGCACACTCACCCGAGACCCACATCAGGACCAGGGAAAGGCTGTCAGAGGATAGAACACATTCTGCTGTCATGGAGGTGGGTATGGCATTTGAGGCTGGCATACAGGCTGGGAAAAAGTTTGTAAAGTGGGTTTTTGTTGGTGGGAGGGGGTTAGTGATCACTGGGGGAGTCATGGGAGGTCATCCCCGATTCCATCTGGTGGTCATCTGGTCAGTTGGGGCACTTTTTTGGGACTTGGACCTGAAAAAAAGGGTCCAAATAAAGCGGACCAAATTCTCGTCAAAAACGCCCTTCTTGTTTCGATTATCAGCTAAAGACGCCCATCTCTCCTCGGCCAATAACCATGCCCCAGTCCCGCCTTCGCCATGCCCCGACACGCCCCGTGATCTTTGTTCATCTCCGTGACGGACTGCAGTTGAGGATGCCAAAAATCGGGTTTTGATTATACTGATTTGGGCGCCCATGGGAAACGGACGCCCATCTCCCGATTTGGGTCAAAATATGGGCGTCTTTCTCTTTCGAAAATAAGATGGATAATCTCCTGTATTTTACATTTTTAAACATTAGAGTTAGAAAAGTTTCAAAGAAGAGTGACCAAAATGATAAAGGGGATGGAACGTCTCTCATATGAGGAAAGACTAAAGAGGTTAGGGCTCTTCAGCTTGGAAAAGAGATGGATGAAGGGAGATATGATTGAGGTCTACAAAATCCTGAGTGGTGTAGAAGTGAATCAATTTTTTACACATTCCAAAAGTACAAAGACTAGGAGACACTCAAGGAAGTTACATGGAAATACTTTTAAAACAAAGAGGAGGAAATATTTTTTCACTCAATGAAACTCTGGAACTCTTTGCTGGAGGACGGAGGTTAGATTATCTGGGTTTAAAAAAGATTTGAACAAGTTTCGGAAGGAAAAGTCCACAGTCTACTATTGAGACAGACATGGGAAGCTACTGCTTGCCCTGGGATTGGTAGCATGGAATGTTGCCACTATTTGGGTTTCTGCAAGGTACTTGTGACCTGGCTTGGTCACTGTTGGATACACAATACTGGGCTATATGGACCATTGGTCTGACCCAGAATGGTTATTCTTATGTTCTTATTTTCTTAGAGCAAAGACTTTTTGAACTACTGGGCTATAAGAAGGTAATCCTATAACAGGGTGTCAGGATCTCCCCTGGGCAGGAGCATAGATGGAGATGCTCATCCCAGGGCAGGGTGGAGCAGTGCAGACAAGGCTCAGGAACCAGACATGAAGCATGAACTAGGCTCAAAGCACAAAAGAGAGGAACTCTGTACTAGGTAGCAGAGGTGCTGGGTTTCAGTAAAGATAGACCAGACCCACCAAAAACTATTGTACCAACAAAAATGCGTTTGCCTGTCTGTCCTTTTATATGATCACTAAATAGGTGCACCTCTTGCTGATCCAATGGCTTTTCCTGAGCAGAGGGGGTTAAGTGCTGCTGAAAATGAGCAGTTAACCCTGAATAAGCAATTTAAGGGTCCTTTTACAAAGCTACGGCAAAAGGGGGCTTGCGCTGGCGTCAGCTCATGTTTATGATGAGCGCCAAGGTCCCCTTTTACGGCAGTGAGTAAAAGGCAGGTCTTTGTTTTTTAAAAGAAATGGCCATGCAGAAAGTGAAGCACTTGCCGTGTGCCCATATTGGGAGGGGGGAAGCACTTACAACCTCCCCTTGAGGTGGCGGTAAGGGCTCCTGCACTAACCCAGCAGTAACCAGGCAGTGCGTGGCACTGCATGATTACCACCGGTTACACACCGGCGCTGGAAATGGCATGTGCTGGGGGTGAGAACTACCACCAGACTACTGCGGTAGCCTGGCAGTACTTCCATTTTAGCAAGCAGTAAGCCCGCATTGTGTTTACTGACCCATTGTAAAAGACCCCCTTAACTGGCCTGGAACTGTTTTCTGGCTGGTTAAATTGCTTTGAATATTGACCCCATAGAAAATGATAGCAGATATAGATGATATGGCCTATCTAGTTTGCCCATCCATACCAATTACTAAACTCTGTGATCCCTTCCACTCCCTAAGAGATCTTCTGTGCTTGTCCCATACCTTCTTAGATATAGGGCTACAACCTATATTTGGCGCCTAAAAATTCATCACTGATAAAAACACTTAAGCGATATTCTATAAGCCTAAAATTTGGCGCAGTTTATAGAATAACACTTAAGTGGAGATGTTGTGTGTAAATTTAGGCACCATCATTTGCACCAGCAAAAATGTGGTGCAAATGCCCATGCCTAAATTTATACGTGGAGCACCATTATTCTATAATTACATACGGAACTCAAAACCATGCCCACGATATGTGCACAAGTTTATAGAATTAGGGGGTATCCCCCAGATTCCTTATAGCATGACTTAAATTGCACATGCCAATCCAGTCATATTCTGGATTTATGCCCACAGCTTAATTAGTTAACAAGCCAATCAGTGCTGAAAATTGCCAATTAACAAGCAATTACTGACACTAATTGGCATTAATTAGAATTTATGTTCACAACTGTCTAAGAGTATTCTGTAATGTGATGCACGTAAATTCTAAGTCACGTGGAGGGGCATAATCGAAGGGGGCACCCATCTTTAAGGGGGCCCATCTCTAAGGACGGCCCGGTGAAGGGGCGGGGCATCCCGTATTATCGAAACAAGATGGGCGGCTATCTTTCATTTTGATAATACGGTTGGGGACGGCCAAATCTCAACATTTAGGTCGACCGAAATGTTGAGATCGCCAACCTTAGAGATGGCCAGTCTCGGTTTTCGCCTATAATGGAAACCGAGGATGGCCATCTCAAAAACGGCCAAATCCAAGCCCTTTGGTCATGGGAGGAGCCAGTATTCGTAGTGCACTGGTCCCTTTCACATACCAGGACACCAACCGGGCATCCTAGGGGACACTGCAGTGAACTTCACAAATTACTCCTAGGTGCATAGCTCCCTTACCTTGGGTGCTGAGCCCCCCAACCCCCCCCCCAAAACCCACTACCCACAACTGTACAACACTACCATACAGTGGCGTAGGAAGGGGGGGTGGTGGGGCGGTCCGCCCCGGGTACACGCGCTGGGGGGGGGGGTGTTGGCGCTGCTGGTTACCTGCTCTCTCTGCCCCGGAACAGGTTACTTCCTGTTCCGGGGGCAGAGAGAGCAGGGAACCAACAGAGCTGACGCAGCTCCCAGAGACAACGTGCACTCGGCGGGGCGGAGTGCCAGCGGTAATGATGCACTCCGGGGGGGGGGGGGGTGTGTGTGTGCAGCGGCGACCCGCCACGGGTGTCAGCCGGCCTCGCTACGCCGCTGCTACCATAGCCCCTAAAGGGTAATGGGGGCATCTAGATGTAGGTACAGTGGGTTTCGGGTGGGTTTTGGAGGGCTCCCATTTTCCATCACAAGTGTAACAGGTTGGGGGGGGGATGGGCCTGGGTCTGCCTGCCTGAAGTGCACTGCAGTACCCACTAAAAACTGCTCCAGGGACCTGCATACTGCTGTGATGGAGCTAGGTATGACATTTGAGGCTTGCATAGAGGCTGGAAATTTTTTTTTTAATTTTCTTTTGGATGGGAGGAGGTTGGTGACCACTGGGGGAGTAAGGGGAGGTGATCTCCAATTCCCTCCGGTGGTCATCTGGTCAGTTTGGGCACCTTTTTGAGGCTTGGTTGTGAACAAAAAGGGACCAAGTGAAGTCGGCCAAATGTTCGTCAGGGATGCCCTTCTTTTTTCCAATATCAGCCAAGGATGGCCATCTCTTAACCATGCCCCGTCCCGCCTTCGGTACACTGCTGACATTTCCCCTTGAACTTTGGCCAAACCCGTGACGGAAAGCACTTGGGGACGGCCAAAATCGGCTTTCCATTATCCCGATTTGGCCGGCCCTGAGAGAAGGATGCCCATCTCCTGATTTGTGTTGGAAGATGGGCGCCCTTCTCTTTCGAAAATAAGCTTGATAGTTAAAAAGGGGGTGTGGCCATGGGCAGACATGGGCATTTCTAATATTTATGCACGTTGTTATAGAATACACTGAGTCTGCACCTAATTTTAGTGTTGGCATTTACACCAAGTTTTACTTGGTGTAACTGCCTGTGACTAAATTTAGTCGCGCAGCTGGGTACTAGGCATATTCTATAAACTGTGTGGAAATTTAGGTGTATTCTATAAAGTACGCCTAAATTTAGGCATACTTTATAGAATACACCTAGGTGTATTTTTTTGGCGCCAATTTTTTAGGTGTGATATATAGAATCTAGTCCCGTATGTGAAAAATAAATAAAACAGACACTTGTTGATGACCTAGAAAACCAGAGTGCTGAGGATACGTCTGTATTCTTCATCCTTAACAGATCAGCTTGAAAAGAATGAAGAAAGTTTAATTTCCTTTAGGACTTACTCTCTACAGGAACAGTGTCGGTATTGTTTGCCTTCTTGTAGAGATGTGGAAAGAATTCACTCTTTCACCTGGAAGAGTACAAATTTCAGACTAATAGTTCTCAATTAAGTTCAAAGGTGAAATGAAAAGCTCAGACAGTTCCAAATAAATCTGTTTTGGCATTTCAGAAAACCAAAAGGGAATCTGCCACTTCAGCAAAATCTAGTTTAGCATTTTGTAAAGCGCCAAAGTATATTTTCACACCTTAAACCTCTCGCTCAGACTATTGCAACTTGCTTCTCACAGGTCTCCCACTTAGCCATCTCTCTCCTCTTCAATCTGTTCAAAATTCTGCTGCACGACTAATATTCTGCCAGTGTCGTTATGCTCATATTAGCCCTCTCCTCAAGTCACTTCACTGGCTTCCTATCCGTTTCCGCATACAGTTCAAACTCCTCTTATTGACCTATAACTGCATTCACTCTGCAGCTCCTCTCCACTCTCATCTCTCCCTACATTCCTCCCTGGGAACTCCGTTCACTGGATAAATCTCTCTTATCTGCACCCTTCTCCTCCACTGCTAACTCCAGACTCCGTTCCTTTTATCTTGCTGCACCTTATGCCTGGAATAGACTTCCTGAGCCGGCATGTCAAGCTCCATCTCTGGCTTTCTTCAAATCTAAGCTAAAAGCTCACCTTTTTGATGCTGCTTTTAACTCTTAACTCTTGTTCACTTTTTGAGAACCCTTATTTTATCATCCTCACTTTAATATTCCTTTATCTCTTGTTTGTCCTGTTTGTCTGTCCTAATTAGATTGTAAGCTCTGTCGAGCAGGGACTGTCTCTTCATGTTCAAGTGTACAGCGTTGCATACGTCTAGTAGCGCTATAGAAGTGATAAGTAGTAGTAGTAGTCATATAATCCTTAACAATTTAGTCAAATTGTTCTATAAACCTATCTTTCAGAAATGTATCCATCTAGATTATGTGTCAAAATCTTCTACTAAAGGCACTGTGGGACATCCCCCTCCTCCCCTCCCCAGATCCTAAAACATTGGAAGAAACTAAGACTTAGACAATGCTGAAGAAACTGAGAACTGTTCAGAATTATTTTAAACCAGAAAAGGTTAGATTATTGGTTCAAGTATTAAACCTGTCCAGATTGGATTACTGGACTGTTATTTTTAACTGCTGTATGAAAACAATCAAGCGCCTGTAGATTATTCAGAACACAGCAGCACGGCTAATATTTTCAGCAAGTAGATTTTTTTCAGCCACTCCGTTGCTTGTGAATTTACACTGGCTTCCAGTTGAGGCTAGGGCTCAATTTAAACTGTACAGTATTACGTTTAGGATTATTGATGGTGTTATTCCATCATATCTATGCAGTATGACTGTTTTGTTGAATGATAGTTCTACCAAGTATAGGAAAACTCGTAAGCAAATGTTGCTAAATTTTCCATTATTCAGATTAGTTCAATCGAGGAATTGTTTGATTCTTCCCTTCACTATCAGATTGTTTCACTGTGGAATTCATTACCCCCCAGAGTTTCACTTACTCAATAACTATCAGTTATTTAGTAAGGTTCTTAAAACCTTCTTATTCAAGTGGTATTGGGTGGAACAACAGTAACATTTTCTGGGATATTCCTCTCTTAATATGTTTTATGTTATTTCATTTAGGAATGATTTTTATTGAATATTGTATATTCTGGAGTTTCTGTCTCCATTGACTCTTAAATGTAATCCGCAATGAACTAATTTCAGTATTTGCAGACTAGAAATCCTGTATAACATAACATATTATAACATAACATAACAGGTACAAAATTTGAAACTAGTGCAAGTGAACTGGCATGACAGCTTTTCAAGCCTCTGTACTCCATTTTTGCTTGATTCTTAAAGCTGGCCCTTAGTAATGTCTTTTTCTGGAAATGCTTTTGAGGGGGGGGGGGGGGGTTGACACTACTTTTGATGCAGTGATGTGTCACAACGAAACAACACATCGTCATATTGCTTAACAACCCACTTACTAAGCTGTGGATCTGTGTGTGCTTGCTCACTGGTTACATTTAATCAGGCCTTTAAACTCCGTTGCAGTGCTCTTTTCATTTCAACATGGCAGTTGCTTTATTGTCAGATGCATGTGTTGCTTAATGACTTTAGTTTATTACCTAGCAGGGCATGTCCTGTATATTTTAAGAATAAATACCTATGAGACTGTGACTTGGTAAAAAAAAGTAGACATGTCCTTGCTGTTGGTTTCATTGCAGCCTTGTGGGGGGAAAAAAAACCTAATTATCTTTTCATCATGGAAAATTCCAAAGTACATTGTACCACTGCGTCATCACTACATGACAAGAAACATGGGCAATTAGGTGAAATGTGTAACCTGGATGTTCCATGGATCTCATTGCATCTTATTTAGAAAAGCTATAATTTGATTGGTGGGAAATTAAAGCCTCTCCTCATGGGTCATTTTATCTTTCTGCAACAATAATTCTTGGCTTGATTAAAAATTGATCTGGTGTCCTAAACTGAATTTATTATTGCTATAATCCATCACCCACAGACACATAATCTGGTTCCCATCTTTATCTGATTTGAGAAATCTGTCTCTTATTATGTGCTCTTTTTTTTCGGTCATTTAAATTGATGGTTTGTTAGGCAATCAGTTGTGACTGCATGTTTATGAAGAAAGGTTGCATGAAACAACATTTATCACCACAACTATTCCTGTATGTCAATTCTAATAAACGAAATTAGTGTTCAAGCAACATTTTCTCTATTCAAATTTGAGATATTTTAACCGTGCTTCACACAAATGAAATGCTGCATGTTACAGAAAGGTTACTACTTAAATCTACTTCTATTGGCCTATGTTGGTTATCTAGCCAGATCTTGGTGAACAATACTTAGGGCCCCTGGTATTAAAGTGTATTAAACAGTTACTGCAGGAATTAGCATTCACTGTTAGCACATGCCCATACTAACAGTTAATACAGTGGGCACTAATTCCTGAATTAATTGACAAAACATTGAATGCGGTAAAGGCAGAGACTGCACCTTACAGGTAACATGTGGTGTGGCGCCTCTATTTATTTATTTGTTGCATTTGTACCCCACATATTCCCATCTATTTGCAGGCTCAATGTGGCTTACATAATACTGTCAAAGGCGTTTGCCCAGTCGGTGGATAACAAATACAAAGTTGTATAGTGATCGTATGAAGTATAAGTGGAGGGTCGGAATGGATGAAGATTGTGTGATGTCCTGTTCGATCATAGTCATGCTGTGTTGGTAGGTGAAGAGGGTTACGTGGGGTCGTTGGGGTAGGCCTTTTTGAAGAGCTAGGCTTTTAGTGATTTCCTGAAGTTCAAGTGGTCGTGGATTGTTTCACAGCTTTTGGGAGCCCATTCCATAGTTGTGTGCATATGTAGGAGAAGCCGGCTGCGTAAGTTGTTTTGTATTTCAGTCCTTTGCAATTTGGGTAGTGTAGGTTTAGGTAGGATCTTGACGATCTGACTTTGCTTGTTATTGGTAAGTCTATAAGGTCTATCATGTATCCTGGGACTACGCCGTAGATGATTTTGTGGACTAAGGTGCAGATTTTGAAGATGATCCGTTCTTTGATTGGGAGCCAATGCAACTTTTATTAACTGTGAATGCAGTGGATTGGAGCTTCTCAACCCAGTCCTTGAGGCAAACCCAGCCAGTCAGCTTTTCAAGATATTCACAGTGAATATGCATGAGATAGATCTGTATGCAAAGAAGGCAATGCAAGAAAATTTCTCTCATGTATATTCATTGTGGGTACCCTGAAAACCTAATCGGCAGGGTGTGTCTTTAGGACTGGGTTGAGAAGCACTGCAGTAGATAGTGCAGAGCAGTTATTGCCACTTCAGTAGGTATTGTTAAGTGCATCTGTGTTATCTGCAATGTACTTAAAAGAGCAATTCTATAATCTAGGTTATATTTATGCATGTGTTATGCATAAGGGATTACAATGCTAGCATTTATGCATATATGTGCACATTTATGCATGCAAATGCTGGAATGGTGCATGCTGGTCTGTAAATACCCGCATAACTTACATAGCACATATTTGCAAGGGGGCATGCACAGGGGAGGCCTATTGGCGGGCCATAGGAGAGGCTCTCATTTACGCTCATAATTTGCAGCATCCCTACCACATATAGGTGTGCAGACTTACACCAGCTCTATGGCTGTTGTAAGTGCAAATGCCTAAAATTTAGGCATGTTGATAGCTGGTAGTGCAGTATTCTATAAAAGAACCACTGCACACCCTCCAGATGCCTAATTGGAGTCACACAATTAGAGAATCATCCCTTTAATGCATGGTAAGAACACTGTCCCTGTGCTAACTGTATGAGAGACATAGGGGAAGTCACTGATTGCCCTGGGATCGGTAGCATGGAATCTTGCTGCTCTTTAGGATTTTGGAATCTTACTACTATTTGGGATTCTGCTAGGTACTTGTGACCTGGATTGGCCAATGTTGGAAGCAGAATACGGGGCTACATTGACCATCGGTCTGACTCAGTATGGCTATTTTTATGTTCTTATGCGAGGATGCTAGGTATGTCTATAGCAGTTAATGCACAGGCTTTTCAGTAACTGCACATGAATTTTGGACATTAACATATGCTAACTGCCAAATTTTAATAGAAGCGTTGTAAAAAAAATCTTCAGAAGATGCAGAGAGCTATAAATACATTTGCCTTTGAATTTAGGGGTTAGTTACTTGGCTGCCTTTCAAGCACTAACGAATCCATTTAATAAAATTCACAGAAAGGTCATCTTTTTGTAAATGTTATTTGCTTACTCTTGTGATGTTAGTGCAGATAATGCTTCCTCCCTTACCTGCTACTTCTTGAAATTACATTGCAGCTAAGGCAATTTGGATGATAGATTGGGGTTATCAATGGTAATATTACTTTGCTGTTTTAACCTGGCAGTTTCCTTCTGCTCCATTGTACTTCCAGATTAATTAGAACCAGGGCGGAATCTGGCACCTTGAGCTTTCATTTGAAATTATTCATGGGTTTTTATATTTCTGCTTCCTCCCCCACCCCTCCCCAGCATACCTAGTCTGGTTATTGCATTGAGGGTCCTGTGCTAGGAGCTACACACAAGGACTCCAGCTCCAAACACTAGATTTCACATTTAATCAATGATTATAGCTACCTCCCCACCTTGATGCTCTAAATGCTGCTTGGCCCCAGCTGACCAGAGGAGAGGAAGACACAGTTTGGGGGTAGAACCTGAGACCTTCTCAATGACAGTGCACAATATTTGCCACCTGAACTGCTGGCTGACCCAATAATAGTACTTTAATTTTTCTTCACTAATGAAAGCATTCTTGAATAAGGAGCAAAAGCAGGAAGGCACTCAGCTGGCTGCTTTACTTTGCAATACACATCACTATATAGCACTTACAGCCATAACATTTTTCATACAAATACTCCTTTAACCAGCTGTCCAAGAAAATGAGAAAATGAGATTACACACATACATCTACAAGCACCCAGTAGAACCAGTCAGATTATACAGACCCCTATCTACTTACAATTATAATGAGAAATAGCAACCACATACTCATGCTTCCAAGAGTCACCCTGGAGAAAGAATGAAAGAAAATTGTTCTACCAGCCTAATGAGGTGTGAGGGCATGGGTGTGAGTGTGTGTGTGTGTGTGTGTGTACAGTATGTATATATATATCACTAGTCTATGGAGATCTCTCTCTCTCTATCTATGTATCTATCTATCTATATATTTACTTATTTATATTTATATGTAGCCTATGGAGGTTGAAATAAGGAGAAGCAAAAGGTAAGCAGTGAGTTCAATTTTCATACAGTTTGATGAGAAATGAAATAAAAGAGGCAGACAAATTACAGAGTTAGCTTTTTAGCCAAAAGAATAGAAGCACTGCAGGAAGAAATAGAATTGAATAAATAAAGCCATAGAACTTCTCCTTCTTAATAAGTAATGTTTTAAATAACTGTTATTAAATAGGTTTTATGTTGGTCAGAAGAGGTTCTGAAAACTTGGTGATGCTCTCTCTGTCTCTCTCTCACCCCTGTGTATAAATTGGCAAATATATATTTGGAAAATGCTGTAAAATACTGTACCTACAATTTTTAGAGATTATTTTGGGTGGTACCAGATTATTCAACCTCTAATGGAAGAAGCAACTAACTAGCTAGTCACCTCCCCCCCAATTCTATAAAACGTAAGCTTGAAAATTTGGGTGCATGCCAAATTTGCACATGGAATTTAATTACATAACAAGCCAATTAGTGCCAATAATTGGCATTTTAACAAACAATTATTGGGTCTAATTAGATTTAATTAGAACTTACACTCCCTAAAAAGGGGGTGTGGAAAGGGAAGGGATATGGGCATTTTGAGGCAATAAGAGGGTGTGGTTTTGAGTTACATTCACCACATTTTCTTTGGTGCAAATGGTGGTGCCTAAGTTTATGCACAACCATTGGGCATAAGCGCGCTATTCTTTAAACCACACCTAACTTTAAGCATGGCTTATAGAATAGCACTTTTTTTAATGCCAATTCTTTTGGCACAATATATAGAATCTAGCCCACAAGGACTAATACTAGCTGTACATACTGTAGCAGGACTTGCTTATCCACTCCTACTCTAGCATAGATCATTTTCATGCATTTTTTCTGACTTCATATACAATTTTAACTTAAGTTAGTCACCCTTATTTCTATATTATCTATCTGCATGTTCTACCTCCACCTACACCCTATGCTGTCTATTAAGATGTTTTAATGTTTTGTGTTGATGTTGTAAATAATATACTATACCATAATATGCACTATTTGAATAATTTTACAGCTTTAAATGTCTAATCTTTCTGTACACTAACTTGTATGAATTTCTTACTACTACTACTGGTTATTATTTCTATAGTACTACTAGACGTATGCAGTGCTGTAAACTGAACATGTAAGAGATAGTCCCTGCTCAACAAAGCTTACAATGTAGTCAAGACAAACAGGCCAAAAAGGGATAAGGGAGTTACTTAAGATGGAAATTATAAAGCAAAAAGAAGGTAAGTATAAATAAATAATCTTAAAGTGAGTTATGTGTATGCTAGTAGGCAACAAATACATAATTCACTTCTCTTGATATTTTCAGCACTAACATATGAAGAGGAAGTGGTGACAACGATTGGACGGGATGATGAACAACACAGGAATCCTCCAGATTTGAGAGTTTGAAAATGTATTATAACTCCAAGAAAACAATGTGGTGTTCACTGAGGCCCAGTTTTTAACTAGATAGTCATTTCAAAAGTACAAAGACTAGGGGACACTTGAGGAAGTTACATGGAAATACTTTAAAAACAAATAGAAGGAAATATTTTTTCACTCACCAAATAGTTAAACTCTGGAACTCTTTCCTGGAGGAGGTGATAACAGCGGTTAGCGTATCTGGGTTTAAAAAAGGTTTGGACAAACTCCTGGAGGAAAAGTCCATAGTCTGCTATTGAGACAGACATGGGAAACAACTGCTTGCCCTGGGATTTGTCGTATAGAATGTTGCCAAGATTTGGGTTTCTGCCAGGTACTACCTGGATTGGCCACTGTTTGGAAAACAGGATACTGGGCTAGATGGACCATTAGTCTGACCCAGTATAGCTACTCTTATGTTCTTATGTACCATAATGAGCATATAGGTAGCAAATTCCAGCATTAAGTTGCTTGCTACTGAAATATTTCTGAAAGATCTGAAAGAATAGATTTATTAATTATCTTTTAACACTTAGGTAGGAAAGTTCAAGATAGCGCCTAGCTGTTTCCAGTCTATTATGATTTGGTAAAACTATCAGATTATTCACATTTACCATGTTTTGCACCTCTCTCTAGCATCTCCCCCTAAGTATGTGCTCACCCTAGTGTCAGGATTTGTCATCTTTACCATCTTTTTCCTCCTCCTCTCCTGTTGACTTGAGCTGCATAACACTGCTTTCTTCTCAAGGGTACATAACAGTGATAGATTTTGACAGTGATTTTTTTGTGCCAGTACACAACGGTATGGCATACCGGCACCTTTTTTCCTCCCCCCCCCCCCGGCGAGTCCTGACCCTTCTTTCACTCCCCTACTTACTTTCACGTCAACTCGGCAGCGCGAACGGTGCAGGCAGCGATTGAGAGAGGCTGTCAGCGTCGGAGCTTCCCTCTGCGAGTCCTGCCTACGTTGTTACAACTTCTTGTTTCTGCATAGGCGGGACTCGTAGAGGGAACCCCCGACACTGCCAGCCTCTCTCAATCGCTGCCTGCACCGTTTGCGCTGCCAAGTCCGATGCTGGCAGCCTAAGCAGAAGGAGGACGGGCTGGGAGGAGGATAGGCTGTGGAAGAAGAATTGCTGGACATGGGAGGTGGGAGGGCAGGGGAGAGAGGAGAATTGCTGGACATCATGGGAGGGGAGGGCAGGGAAGAGAGAATTGCTGGACATCGATGGGAGGAGAGGGGAGGACAGGGAAGAGAGAATTGCTGGACATCAATGGGAGGGCAGGGGAGGGGATGGGAGGGCAGGGAAGAGAGAATTGATGGACATAGATGGGAGGGGAGGGGAGGGCAGGGAAGAGAGAATCTCTGGACATTGATGGGAGGGGAGGGCAGGGAAGAGAGAATTGCTGGACATCGATGGGAGGGGAGGGAGGACAGGGGAGAGAGAATTGCTGGACATCAATGGGAGGGGAGGGGAGGACAGGGGAGAGATAATTGCTGGACATTGACGGGAGGGGAGGGGAGGACAGGGGAGAAAGGAGAATCGCTGGATATCGATGGGAGAGCAGGGCAGGGGAGAGACAATTGCTGGACATCGATGGGAGGGCAGGGCAGGGGGGAGAGAGGAGAATCACTGGACATGGATGGGAGGTGAGGGGAGGGCAGGGGAGAGAAGAGAATCGCTGGACATGGATGGGAGGGGAGGGCAGGGAAGAGAAAATTGCTGGACTTCATGGGAGGGGAGGGCAGGGAAGAGAGAATTGCTGGACATCAATGAGAGGGGAGGGGAGAACAGGGAAGAGAGAATTGCTGGACATCGATGGGAGGGCAGGGGAGAGACAATTGCTGGACATCGAGGGGAGGGGAGGGCAGGGAAGAGAGAATTGCTGGACATCAATGGGAGGGGAGGGGAGGGCAGGAAAGAGAGAATCACTGGACATCGATGGGAGGGGGGAGGGCACAGAAGAGAGAATCGCTGGACATGGATGGGAGGGGAGGGCAGGGGAGAGAGGATAATCACTGGACATGGATGCCAGGGGAGGACAAGTGGGCAGAGAAGAATCACTGGACATGGATGGGAGGGGAGGACAGGGGAAGGAGGAGACATACTGGACATGGATGGAAGGGGAGGGCAGGGAAGGGAGGATAATCACTGGACATGGAAGGCTGGGCAGTGGAGAGGGGAGAATTGCTGGACATGGATGAGAGGGGAGGGAGGGCAGGGAAGAGAAAATTGCTGGACTTGGATGGGAGGGGAGGGCAGGGGTGAGAGGATAATCACTGAACATGGATGGCAGGGGAGGACAGGGGGCAGAGAAGAATCACTGGACATGGATGGGACGAGAGGGCAGGGGAAGGAGGATACATACTGGACATGGATGGGAGGGGAGGTCAGGGAAGAGAGATTTGCTGGACATGGATGGATGGGGAGGGCAGGGGAGAGAGGAGAATCATTGGACATGGATGAGAGGAGAGGAAAGGGGAGAGAGGAGAATTGCTGGACATAGATGGCAGGGGAGGACAGGGGACAGAGGAGAATCGCTGGACATGGGAGGGGAGGTTAGGGGAGAGAGGAGACATGCTGGACATGGATGGAGGGGAGGAGAGAGGAGAAGCGCTGGACATAGGTGGAGGGGAGGAAAGAAAAAAGAAGAAGATGCACATGGATGAAGATGAGGGAAAGGGAAGAGAGGAGAAAAACTGCACATGGATGGAGAAAATAGGCAAAAGCTGGAGCCACGTTGTACCTCCTCCAGTCAATTCCACGGAGGAGGACCCAGGTTTTACTTATGGATGTAGGGCAAGAAATGAAGAAGAAAGGAGGAAAGTAAAGAAATAAATGGAAAGAAAGCCCTGGAAACGGTGTTAAGAGAACAGATAGAGAGCAGCAGAATCAGAGACTGGGACCAATATGGATAGAAAGTCACCAGACAACAAAGGTAGAAAAAAATCATTTTATTTTCATTTTAGTGTTTGGAATATGTCCAATTTGAGAATTTACATCTGCTGTCTTATTTTGCACTGGGTAAACTGGAGCTGTAACAGCTTACAGAAATTATTTATAATGAAAAAAAATCACGTTATTTTTTTCTCCTGTACTAGTATAATATTTTCAATGATGTCTGTTTATATGCGCCATGGCTAGCATAAGGGGTGTGGCTAATGTGGGTGTGGCTATAATAGGGGTGGAGCCATATGTGGTGACCCCGCCTATAATGAGTACCGGCACCTTTTTTTCTACAAAAAAAGCATTGGATTTTGATCAAACCAGCAGGAAACCTTGAGGTTTGGTGACAAATAGTGGCAACATTGAAGAAGCTGTAAAGCTCCCGAAGAAGCAATTTGCAAAAACAGCAGCACCCTGTTGAGCGGTCAGCAATGGAAAGTTAAGTTGACTTCCTTGATATATTTTACTTAAATTTGCATAAAATTGGTAATATAGTCTAAGTTGAATAATTCATTTAAAAATCAGAAAAGCAGCATGGAGTTTTTTGTGACTTATGATGAAGTGACGCACCATCAGGATTATTTCCCAGTTGTGTTTTGAAGCCGACAAGCCAAGAGCTTCTGAAGTCTTTTCCTCCGAAACCATAGTATATATCTATGGCGGTTTGGTGGATAATGATTCTTTTTCCTTATGAGTTTTGAGTTATTACTGATTACAAGACTATAGCCATCTGAAGTTGAGATTGATCCCAGATATTCATCATCTCACCAGAGATACCCTGCACTTCACGGAGGTGTACTGTCTCTGCCAGGCTGTGTGTAGAAAGCCTGCGACTTGGATTATAATGGAGAACAGCTCTGAGGAGGAGAGCAGCGATGTGGAGTCTGAGTCACTACAGGGTGGTGGAGCCTGGTGCTGAGTGAATGCATGACAGGCAATGAGTTTTTAGGAAAAGACACCTATGTGCAATACTTCTAGCATGTACTTCACAACTTGTTTATATAGAAATAGTGATGAAATCTTTATAGAGCACCCCCTCACTATATAGAAACAATAAAATAGCCTGACAGAGAACAAAATGCAGAATAATAAAAGTATCTCTATATTCAGCACAAGAAAATATTATGATCGGTGACTATTTCTAAGTATTTGCTCATTTTTGTGGAAGCACATTGAGAATAAAGAGGGAAGCAGAAATTTGTAGTAAGTATAAAATGTGATAAACATTTTAGTGCACCTGAACTCAACTTCATTAAGATTTTAATTCATTGCAATCATATAAAAAGCACAATAATTTTCACAGGTTTATAATATTCAGCAAATTAATCCTGGGTAGCTCATGAACCCACACAGCAAATTTGTTTAGTGAGGCTTCGATACCTCAATGTACATTATCAAAAGTACAATATACATAAAACATAAGTGCTATAAATATAAAAATATTCACACTAATTAAATATAAATGTATCTTAAATACATGTGGTAATTATACATGTTGCTTCTGATCACAATTAAGTCAATGGAAACTGGTGATTTGCATATAATCAGGCCTGTATACTAATCAGTTGTCAATCTAGAATTCCATTCTCTTTAAATATTTTACTCATCCAAAAATACTGCAAGAATACAGCTCTGAATAAATAAGTCATCAATTTAAAAAGCCCATAAAGTGAGGTGGCATTCCAGTCTTATCTATGTAAAAGCACTGAAACTCTGCTAGGGTTGAAGTTAACAGAACACAGAATTTGAGTGAGCTTCTCATTAGTTTGATAGAAACAAGACTGTGGTCTATTTTACTATCCATTGACATCTTCCCTATAGCTTAAAAATAGTAGCTTCTAAGTGATAGGTGTGAGTGTGACTGGTGATTGGCTACTGGATTGTACAGACACAGTTAGTGTGCAGTGCAAAATCAAAGGAAACTTTATTTGTAGAAAATAAATAAAGCAATACAGTCTGTTCCCCTGTCACACTCTTTCCAACTCTGGTCAGCAACTTCAATAACATTCACAGTGAATGAAGGCACTACTTTACCTTTACAGTTTTCTGCTCCTTTTCATGTAAATGTATGAGCTGGGGCCACCTATTGCATCCCTGGGACTCCCTCACATGCACTTCAACCCAGCTAACACTTTAGGGTGAATTCCCTCACTTGTAGCTCCCTTCCAGGAGATCTCTGAACTTGAGCTCTCTCTTTTGGAGACCACTTGCCTCAGGGCCACACTGATTCTACACTCCTTCAGGGCATTTAACCTCCCTTCCCTCTAAGCCACACCCTTCTGACTCAGGACCTGCTTTGGAAATTTAATGACCTCTGCTTTTAGGCTGCTAAACTGCGTTCTCTTGGCTCCACCTGCTGTAAGGTGGCTAACCTGAACTTTCAGCCAGGGAGTGTTCCTAGGGACATTTGTGGCTATACCACTCACTCCCTCACAATAGGTCATAAATAAATAAAACAGCTCTGGGAAGACAACTTGGTTAGATTTACTAACGTGTGTCACTGAGTTAGTGTTTGCTAATGCCATTAATATGCAGTGAAGGAGTGGCCTAGTGGTTAGAGTGCTGATCCTGCCATCCAGAGGTGCCCAATTCAAATCCCACTGCTGCTCCTTGTGATATTGGGCAAGTTACTTAACCCTCCATTGCATCAGGTACAAAATTAGATGGTGAGCTCTCCAGGGAAAGAGAAATACACAATGTACCTGAGCTACTACTGAAAAGGTGTAAGCAAAATGCAAATAAATAAAATAGCTCCTATTGCATTAAATGGAACCTGCAATATATAACATGTACTAATGTGCATCCACTTGTAGTAATGTAATAGTGCCTTTAAGTAAATACAGCCTGTGTTTTACTTGATTTTGTGCACAGCCTATAGTTTCTGAATCTAAGATGGGCTCTGGCACACCATTTTAGTTCTTGACTTCACAGCTATGTGTAAGCTAGGAGGTTAGCACATCATCTGTTCGTAGTAAATAACAACAATTGACTACACTTGGCAAATCTGATGAAATTTGGCTTAGTTCTTTTTATTCAGCAACAGTTTGAAAAAATGAACTTTGGTTAAATTGGTCAAATCAAGTTGGGCTGCTTTTCAAAGGGAGTTATATAATAGCTGGCAGATGGCCATTGCATAACTACCTTATTATGGGCTTCTTTTACAAAGCTGAGCTAACGATTCCTGTGCGGTAAATAAGAGAAAGCCCACTCAATTTCTATGGGCTTCCTCTCATTTGCTGCACAGGAATTGCTAGTGCAGCTTTGTAAAAGAAGCCCTATATAGATAATATCAGGCTGCTTAAATCACTAGATGGCATGAAATCATTTGTATAACTGTGGGCTGGGTTAAGAGGCAGCTCTAAAAATGATGTGGACAGGTGCAATATTCAGCCACTAACCCCCAGATTCTATAAATGGTGACTAAAGTTGGACATGCAAATCTGTACATGGAGCTGGTCTGCACAGGCAACTTACAAGCTAATCAGTGCTGGTAACTGGCCAATAACAAGCAATTATCGGTACTAATTGGCACGTATTAGAATTTATGTGCGTAACTTTCTAAGCATATTCTGTAAAGTAATCTGCCTAAATTCCGATAAGAGGGCCATGTTTGATCATCTCCGTTCTGAGGGCTGGCCAACAGATCACAACTTGAGTGCTTTCTCTAGGATATCTATGGAAGATCTAAATTTATTTTGTTCTAAAAATTCAAGGTCCATTGCTCACATGATAATTGCCCAACCTATCTAATGAAATCAGCACCTCTAGAATGTAAACTGGATTTGCTTCATGATAGAGGATTCTTTTACCTGTAGCATTTTCCATAACAAATTCTCTGAGATTATCTTGACACCTAAAGTAAAAAATCCAAAGGCATCGAAGAGTGATACTGTTAATTATTGACTGGTGGCATCTATCCCTTATTTTATAAGATATGGAGGGTCTGGTGATGAATCAATTAGTAAACTATCTAGATTAAAATGAACTACTACATACATCTCAGTCTGGTTTGCTTGTTGTTCTGTCAGATCATATTAAGCAAATTGTAAGTAAATGCGGGCAGCTGCATCTTTCCAGTGTATTTGATCTTGTTGATCATAGAGTGTTACATGAAATCTTGGATAGTTTTGGAGTGTCTGGAAAAGTGCTGATGTGGTTTTAGGATTTTTTTTATTATGTAGAGTTTATTGAGTTAAAATACACGGTGTCCTATCAGAGAAGTGGTTTCCACCACCATGTGTTGTGCAAGGATGTCCTCTATCGCCAGTACTTTTTAATGTATTCATGTCCTCTTTAGAGAGGGATGGCTACCATGTCTTCATGTATGCAGATGATATAGCCATTCTTTTTCCAGTTAGCGGTGAGCTACATTATTCATATCAAAATATTTCTCATTGTTTTTCTTTAATTACTGACTGGATGAATTCTCATTACTTGAAGTTGAACAAAGATAAACAAAGTTCTTGTTGGTTCTATGGTGAATCAAATTATGAATTTAAACCTTAGGAATAATGGTGAAGTTTATAGAATAGATCATTCAGTGAAATTCTTAGGTATTATCTTGGATCATAAACTATCAATGGAAAATCAGATTAACTCTCTTGTCAAAAGCAATTTTTGTATATTAAGGAAATTGAAAAATATTAAGAAACAATTACATGAAGACCAGATTAGGTTGGTGGTTCATTCATTGATTTTAAGCAAATTGGACTATTGTAACATTGTTTATCTGGGGCTCTCAAAACATCTAATAGGGGATTCAAACGATCCAGAATGTGGCTGTGCGATAAATCTTTTCTCTGAAAAAGTCAGATAGCATCACTCCTTTTTTCATGACGTTACACTGGCTTCCAGTAGATGCCAGCATATTGTGTAAGTTGGGTTGCTTGATTTTTAAAATTCTATATGGTTTGTCACCTAAATGTATGATGTATCTTTTTTGTAGATCAATGGTTGGCCAATTTTATAATGTTAGAAACATGATGGCTTTATCTTTCCAAAGTCTCAAACGGATAATTTTGAAGAAGATGTCTACTTCTCTGTTTTCATATCAAGCAATAAGGTTTTAGTCTTCTCTCCCATATTATGTGAAACTTAGATCCAGTATTAATATTTTTTAAAAGGGGTTAAAAAGAACATTATTTCATAAACACGTTTTGACCAAGTAATAAGTTGTTACTCATTTTAGTTTTGTAATACGCACATATCCTAGATCCTTGATCTAATATCTTAGTGCTGATTTTTCCAGCACCAATTTTTCAGCACCATTTAGAGAATTCACCCCTTACTGTATATGCCCCTAAATATACATGCAACCACTCTGCATTAGGGCACTAGTTGGCTACCTCCTTGGTTTGTGAGCTAAATCCTTTTGAAAAGTGCTCTCTTTATCTCTTTCTGCCTTTGGTTCTTAGAGAAAATAAGGCACTTATCTTAATTTGTCTTTTCTGGGTAACTAATTAAACAAAAAAAGCCATCAGATGCTTTATAGAGCAGCTGAATTAGGGCATTAAAATACATTTTAAACTAATTTCTGCATTAAAATATGAAATAATAATGTAGAGGTTGTTATCTAAAAGCACTTGCATGCTTGGCAGTGACACTGGTCACCCAACTGCTTAAAAAAAAAGAAATCCCAATAGTGTACTTTTAACTTTGGCTGATTTATTTGCAAAGAGTGGCATTTTAGAAAGGATGTCCAGGAAATTAGATATCCAGTTTGGGATGTCTGAAGTTGCACTAGTATTTTAGAACGGGATCTCCTGAAGTAGAGGCCTGTTCTAAAATACATGGTTAAATGGATGTCTGTGTGCTGGCTATGTGCATCTTTTTGGACATGGACTTTCTTTCCCCTTCTGCAATGGGGAATTAACATCTATTTTTTTAAGCTTGCCCAAATCCCACCCAAAATATGCCTAGACTACTGTCCCTCGCTATATGTGCATTCTGCAATTTTAGATGCTCATATCCTTGCTTGTCAAATCAGGATTTGGATGTCCATAAAACATGGATGACTAAGTGCCAGTTTATGAACTTCTAAAACATAAATAGTCCTTCTAAAACAAGCACCAAAATAGCCCATTATATGTTTTAAATAGTGGTGTGGTTTAGAATGGAGTGAGGGTAGGTAATAAAGTTGGTGTACGGATCATTGGTCATTCCTACTTGGCCGTAGGATATTTGGTCATAGAGTCTTTGATCATAGTACCTTTTGGTCATATGGCTTTAGGTCATAGGACCTTGTGGTCACATCTACTATTGGTCATAAGGCCATTAGGTGACTGATATATTGTCATGAAGGATTTGGGGTTTATAGATGTAATATTGTTACATGTGCTTCAAAGGCTAGTAGGAATTAGGCTATTTCTTTGGTCTTATTCCAAGTAAATCACCTTTATGCAAGTTATTGTTTATAATAATTGAGTCCAAATTGTAAATATCTTTGAAGTCTTTCAGGAGAGCTGATAAGGCACATATTGCTATGCATGGCTGTTGCTTACAATTCTTTATAATGCTAGTTGCATAATATTAATAGGAAGTAGCTAGTGCGATGTACATGTTTGTGCTTGATGGTAAGTTAGAAAATTTAGTTATAACATCTGATAAAATTATTAATTTATAATTTAGTATAAACTTTGTTTTAAAAAGTGTGATTGAGAGTGCTCGTCATAAATGGAAGTCAACGGAGAGTACGGTATTTCACAAAAAGGCGAAACTAATTTAATCTACAAAGGACATAAATAATGCAAAAATTACATCAACCAACCTGAACACACAATGTGGTGTTGTAGTAAAGTGAGAACTTTGAGATGCCATACTTCATTAATCAGCAATGGATTACATATCCTCCGTGATGATAATGCTGAACATAATCATGAAGTAGTTGCCAAAAATGCTGTCAGAGACATGAAGAAGATCATTGGAGAAGCAAGTGTTTGGCCAAAAGAAGCTCTAGGCAGAGTTTCTGAGACTTTCTCAATACATGTACTTATAACACTGCCGAAGAAGTCCACGCTGAGCCTTGCACTTCGTCAACACAGAGAGAAGATTCTCGTGGAAGGAAATGTAGATGTTTTACCCAGCATTCCAAATTATCTTAATTTGAAGTACCCATTCATTTCAGAATTCATGTTATTTTTGACTCTGGACTTGGAGTTGATTGCATACTCATCTTTGGATCAAATGAATTATTATATGGGCTGGCTTAGTGACCACTATACATTGCAGATAGAACATTCAAGGTAGTATCTAAGTTGTTTTTAGCATTGTATTCCATTAATTTTCAATTTGCAGACGGATATAATCCAGCTGTTATATACTGACTGTTACCCGATAAACAGCGTTCAACATATAATCACCTAATGCAAGAGGTTAAACGACTGATTCCTTCTGCTTGTATAGCAGTTATACTGGCAGGCTTTGAAATTGGAGCAATATCAGCATTCGAAAAACCCCACCCATCAGCATGGATAACAGGGAGTTATTTTCATTTAACTCAGAGTATTCTATGTAAGGTTAGTGAAATGGGCGTGAAACAACATTTGAGAGCAGCAACATTGTCCATGGATCTGTTAGGTGTCTTGCTGCCCTTGCACATATGCCTGTAAGTGACGTTGAACAAGCATATGACCTCCTTGTAGAAACACACATCAGAAGCCGTCACTGGCAGGCTCATGGTAATGCGTATGCACACCCACTTTGTAGGATTGAAACATGAAATCAGTACAAATCAGCAGCAGAATAACTGGCATGCATAGAGGGCTGGCATTTCAGTTTACAAAAGTATCATTTTTGGAAGCATCATCAGGTGTTGAGCTGGCACCAGTGAAGCACTATCGTTTACTGAAAAAAGCGTTTGCAGAGAGCAGTTACAACTTATGATAAAACTGATATAATCACTTACGTAGTATGGCATTTATATCACAAAATTGATACTGTGTGAAAACGATTGAGTTGTCATTGTGAAATAAAATACAAAATTTACATTTTACCTAGTCTTGTTATTTTGTATCTTTTATACCTAATTATTGTTTGTCTTTCTGTATTCTGTATTTACTATCTTATGTTATATGTTAAGTTACTGCCAAGTGTCCTAATATGAACAATGCAAGTTTCCAATAGTCCTATGACCATAAACCATGATGACCAGCATGCCTATGACCAATAATTCTAGCTTATGACCAATTGTCCACTGAATGGTCCATTGAGCAGATATCCTATGCTCAGCAGTGAAATTCAGTTTGTGAATACACAACTTACACATTTAAGTGGTGATACATAAGGAATAGGTCTTACTTTAACTGTTTATCCCAGATCTTCTCAAGCTCGCCATGGGGACCCCACAGCAGGTTGGGTTTTCAAGAAATTTACAATGAATATGCATGAGATAAATATGAACACATTAGAGACCCAGGATATGGAAATGCCACTCCCACTTATTTATTATGGATATCCTAAAAAAAACCCTGGTGTTGTCTAAGGGGCCCTTTTACTAAGTTGTGTAGGCGTCTACGTGCGCCCATTGCACACCAAATTGGAGTTACTGCCTGGTTACTACATGGCCTTTGCAGTAATTTCAATTTTGGCGCGTGTCCACTACGCACATCTGAAAAATATTTTTTATTTTCTGACGTGCGGCAGCTACGCGTGTCAAGTGGAATTTGATGCGCCTAGACCATTACCGCCTCGTTACCGAGTGAGACCTTACTGCTAGGTCAATGGCTTGCGGTAAGGTCTCAGACCCTAAATGGACAGGCGTCAATTTTCATTTTGCCACATGTCCATTTTCGGCAAAAATTTTTAAAAGTCATTTTTTGTAGGTGCGCTAAAAAATAATTCTGCGCACCCAAAACACACATCTACACTACCGCAGGCCATTTTTCAGCGCACCTTAGTAAAAAAGGACCCCTTAATGTTTAAAGTTATACATAGATTTTCAATGCTGGCACATACAGATAATTCAACAAAAAATATATGAAACTTTAAAGTCAAATGGCCGTTGTATGCCAAATAATGGACAGTGTGAACAAGAAAACCCCGCAAGGTCAAGATCTAAAAACAATAAATGAAGACATGCCCAGAAGGATACCAGGTGAGCCAAGTACATATTTCCTGTTATTGACATTCTTTTTCCTTTTAATGAGTTGATTAGGCTTATGGATGGCAACCAAATATTGTGATTGAATATACTTTGCAGTTTAAACATGTTTCATAATACTTTCTTTTGAATGCAGTCTAAACAGAATGTGTGTGTGTGTGTTGTTAACTTAAACAGGTGCTAGAACAGACAACTTGAGGTCGAAGAGCAAGGGTCAAACAATCAAAAGTGGCCATCTATTGCATAGATCATCAAACAGGGAGCCCATCAATGGGCTCAGCCAAGCATGCTGGAAATTAATCAGCTCAGCCCTCAGTGTTTAGCCATGCTGATTATACACTGGAAAACTGAGCAGGAGATGACAGGCCAGAGAAACTGACATTCTAGGAGTTCATCCCCAACAAAGGCAAGAAAGACAGATCAATTTGCAATAATCTTTTTGGCATCCATGCAACAAAGCAGAAACATGAAAGAGGAACATTAAGGGATGCTCCCTATGAACCGGACAAATCAATAAACATCAGTGGTAAAGAAAAAAGTTTCTCATTCTACAGAGTAGCCTGAGGCCTTTCCCATTTTGGTGGAATGATGAGCAGCGCTGGCCTCTGTCATGTTTCTTGTCACCTACATGCTGTCATCTCCTGGAGTCTCAAGGTGAACATTGCTTTGCACTCATTCTACATGAAAATGTTTCACACACTTAAGGAAATTACTGACTCCTTGTAGAAAGTAGATTTGAGCTCAGTTTACTAGATGGGGGGCAGCTGAATGTGCTGCTGTGTTCCTGAGACTATGCCTGTTCTCTTATGCTGTGGTTAAGAAGCATGAAAAATGTAACTCAACTGAGAAAATGCTGGCTGTAACACTAAGGGGCCTTTTACTAAAGGGTTGCCGCGTAGCGAGGGGCTTACCGTGTGGCAACCCGGAACTACCGCCGACGGTAGTTTCACCCCCAGTGCATGCCATTTTCGGTGCCAGAGGAAATATTGAAAAAATATTTCCGCAGGGGGTTACCACCGGGTTAGCATGGAAGTCCTTACTGCCACCTCAATGTGTGGTGGTAAGTGCTCCCCCTGAAATGGCTGTGCGGCTAGTGCAAAATTACCACACGGCCATTTTATTTTTAGCTATTTTCACCCGTTGTGGTAAAAAGGGCCTGATTTGTGGCAAAAATGACCGCCGGTGCTAGCGAAGGGCCCCTTTTACTGCCGCTTAGTAAAAGGGCCTGTAAGACAGTAGTGTTGTGTGAATGAGACAGTATTGTTGTGTGAGGACAATCTGAAAGTCAAGGCACAGTATAAAGGACAAGGAAATATGAAAGTAAAGCCAAAACTGCCTGGGAATGCTTTTTTGGCAAAGGTGTCAAACCCCAGGCCATGAAGGACAGAAACTACTTTGGTTTTCAGACTAACCAGAAGAAGTCCAACAACAAACCAATCCTCTTGATATGAATATTACTGTATTATAATCCTTAGTCGTACTCTTATAAAAAAATTATTAACAAATTGAAGAAAAAAGCCTCAACAGACTCCTTTCTTTTAGGCACAAAGCCATTTGAATTCAAGGAGCACTTGCTGTCATCACGGGAAAAAAACCTCCATAGATTAACTAACTTTTACAGTCCACATATTAAATACAAAAAAACTTATCTTGTCTTGTAAAAGTTAGTTAACCTATGGAGGTTTTTTGCCCGTGATGACAGCAAGTGCTCCTTGAATTCAAACAGCTTTGTGCCTAAAAGAACGGAGTCTGTTGAGGCTTTTTTCTTCAATTTGTTGATAATTTTTTGATAAGAATACCACTAAGGATTATAATATAGTAATATTCATATGAAGAGGATTGGTTTGTTGTTGGAATTTATTGATATCCTCTTAAGCTCAGGTTGTGAGTTAACCAGAAGAAGTAACATTATAGACTGTGAGTTCCAAAGACTGTCAAGTTTTATATTAAATATGATCTTAAATAAACAATTATGCCCAACTGGTGTCGGAAATGGTATTTCAAGCGGACGAGTCGGAGAAACTTACTGACTTCACGGTAAACCTGGAGGACATAATGGGGCAGTTCGGCAAATTGAAGAGTAGCAAATCTCCTGGACCGGATGGTATTCATCCTAGAGTACTGATAGAACTGAAAAATGAGCTTGCGGAGCTACTGCTAGTGATATGCAACTTATCCTTAAAATCGAGCATGGTACCGGAAGATTGGAGGGTGGCCAATGTAACGCCCATTTTTAAAAAAGGCTCCAGGGGAGATCTGGGAAATTATAGACCGGTGAGTCTGACGTCGGTGCCGGGAAAAATGGTAGAGGCTATTATTAAAAACAAAATTACAGAGCACATCCGAGGACATGGATTACTGAGACCGAGTCAGCACGGCTTTTGTGTGGGGAAATCTTGCCTGACCAATTTACTTCAATTCTTTGAAGGAGTAAACAAACATGTGGACAAAGGGGAGCCGGTTGATATTGTGTATCTGGATTTTCAAAAGGCGTTTGACAAGGTACCTCATGAAAGGCTACAGAGGAAATTGGAGGGTCATGGGATAGGAGGAAATGTTCTATTGTGGATTAAAAACTGGTTGAAGGATAGGAAACAGAGAGTGGGGTTAAATGGGCAGTATTCACAATGGAGAAGGGTAGTTAGTGGGGTTCCTCAGGGGTCTGTGCTAGGACCGCTGCTTTTTAATATATTTATAAATGATTTAGAGATGGGAGTAACTAGCGAGGTAATTAAATTTGCTGATGACACAAAGTTATTCAAAGTCGTTAACTCGCGACAGGATTGTGAAAAATTACAAGAGGACCTTATGAGACTGGGAGACTGGGCGGCTAAATGGCAGATGACGTTTAATGTGAGCAAGTGCAAGGTGATGCATGTGGGAAAAAAGAACCCGAATTATAGCTACGTCATGCAAGGTTCCACGTTAGGAGTTACGGACCAAGAAAGGGATCTGGGTGTCGTCGTCGATAACACACTGAAACCTTCTGCTCAGTGTGCTGCTGCGGCTAGGAAAGCGAATAGAATGTTGGGTATTATTAGGAAAGGTATGGAAAACAGGTGTGAGGATGTTATAATGCCGTTGTATCGCTCCATGGTGCGACCGCACCTTGAGTATTGTGTTCAATTCTGGTCGCCGCATCTCAAGAAAGATATAGTGGAATTGGAAAAGGTGCAGCGAAGGGTGACTAAAATGATAGCGGGGATGGGACGACTTCCCTATGAAGAAAGACTAAGGAGGCTAGGGCTATTCAGCTTGGAGAAGAGACGGCTGAGGGGAGACATGATAGAGGTATATAAAATAATGAGTGGAGTGGAACAGGTGGATGGAAAGCGTCTGTTCACGCTTTCCAAAAATACTAGGACTAGGGGGCATGCGATTAAACTACAGTGTAGTAAATTTAAAACAAATCGGAGAAAATTTTTCTTCACCCAACGTGTAATTAAACTCTGGAATTCATTGCCGGAAAATGTGGTGAAGGCGGTTAGCTTAGCAGAGTTTAAAAAGGGGTTGGACGGTTTCCTAAAGGACAAGTCCATAAACTGCTACTAAATGGACTTGGAAAAATCCCAAATCCCAGGAATAACATGTATAGAATGTTTGTACGTTTGGGAAGCTTGCCAGGTGCCCTTGGCCTGGATTGGCCGCTGTCGTGAACAAGATGCTGGGCTCGATGGACCCTTGGTCTTTTCCCAGTATGGATTACTTATGTACTTATGTAGCTAGTTAATAAGATATAATATAATATTGTTTACTGTATACTGTTAACTGTAAACTGCTTAGAACTTGTCAATAAAGCAGGTTATAAGTGCCACATTAGATTAAATTAAATTAAATCATGAACTACAGCTTCTTTGTTTAGATATAATTATATGATTGTTATTATATTTATCATAAACACATGACCATTTTGTGACCCTGACAGACCTGCTGCAAGAATAGGTGTTTATAAATATGGCTTCATCCCAAGCTTTGATACAGAGTTTTGTGCATTAATGGCTAAATTTGAAGTGAGAGGAAAATATCAGGTATGAATTTTAGAGGCTATAAAATAATAGAATAGAATGTACAATAAAAGAAGAAAAAAAGCAATTGTCTAGATGGCTATTCTTTATTTGCTGCATTATTTATTTCTCAGTTTTCTATAGAACCTTTTTCTGAAAGGCTCAATGTGGGTTACAAATATTAAAACATGCCAATCCAGAATACAAATAAATTCAATATATTTCACAGAATTAAACAATAAAATACAGTAATGCTGAACAAAGTACCCAATAACAGAAATACATTGTTTGTAATTGTCTAAAGGCAAATAAAAAGATCCAAGCTTTACAGTGCTTATGAGAAAAAGCAGTTTCCCGTGTTTTTCTCAGCTCAGGTGACAAGTGATTCCATAAGCCAGGGCCTATTGTAAACAGCTCCCCATGGGTACCTCCAACAGTACCTGACTTGAAGAATGCATAGTTCAGTTCAGAAGGGCAAGTCTGAATTTGGGAGTGTAAGTACAGCGGCACTTTCCCCTCCAAAGATTTATGAATTATAAAAAGAATTTCAAACTTACATGCTAATAGATGTACAACCAATGAAATGCCTTTAAAAGTGGTTTAATAGGATCATGGATCTTAGTATTAGATGCAAGGTGAGTGCTGCATTCCATACTAGTTGCTATATTTATGGTAAATATTGCAAAAATACCAGATCAATTCTTTTTTCACACCAAATTATGGGCCTCTTTTACCAAACTGTGTTTGCGATTCCCGCATGGCAATGCCGACGAAGCCCATTCAAAGTGAATGGGCTTTGTTGGCATTGCTGCGCCTGGAATCGTTAGCGCAATTTGGTAAAAGAGGCCCTATTTGTCATGAAACATATAGATGGAGAAGGAATCATAGTAACATAGTAGATGACGGCAGAAAAAGACCTGCACGGTCCATCCAGTCTGCCCAACAAGATAAACTCATATGTGCTACTTTTTGTGTATACCTTACCTTGATTTGTATCTGTCATTTTCAGGGCACAGACCGTATAAGTCTGCCCAGCACTATCCCTGCCTCCCAACCAGCCCCGCCTCCCACCACCAGCTCTGCCATCCAATCTTGGCTAAGCTTCTGAGGATCCATTCCCTCGGAACAGGATTCCTTTATGTTTATCCCATGCATGTTTGAATTCCGTTACCATTTTCCTCTCCACCACCTTCCGTGGGAGAGCAGTCCAAGGATCCACCACTCTCTCCGTGAAAAAATACTTCCTGACATTTTTCTTGAGTCTGCCCCCCTTCAATCTCATATCATGCCCTCTAGTTCTACCGCCTTCCCATCTCCAGAAAAGGTTCGTTTGCGGATTAATACCTTTTAGATATTTGAACGTCTGTATCATATCACCCCTGTTTCTCCTTTCCTCCAGGGTATACATGTTCTCTTCTCATACGTTTTGTAACACAAATCCCATACCATTCAGGAAGTGGTGATTTTCTGCCAGGTCTTACTAGGTCTCTGCCTGGATCTCTTACGAACTTCCTTTTCTTGCTTCTATTGCAGGTGGACTTGAAAGGAAGGTCACTGCTGGTCCTGACCTTGTTCTATTTTATTTATTTTTTAAATAGAACTCTACAGATTTTTGTACAATTTTGAGACTAATAGGTATGTATATGATTTATGGTATGAGCAGTGAGAATGTTCTTTCCTTTTCATACTGAAAGTTTCAGTCTCAGGCATGGAAGGAAGAAGTGTAACACATGGAGAGGGGTAGAAAGTAGGTTTCCCCAGGTGTCTATGCTGGGACCATATTTATAAATGATCTAGAGAGGGGAATAAGTATGTAAGATGTGTGTATGCGATTACAAATGGTTATATAGGTTGTGTGAAAGCTTCTTTCTCCTTTCTGGTCACCTTCTGTTCACTGCCCGTGCTCGCTTCTTGCACTCTTCTATCACTGAGGTGTGTACATGTTGGTGGTGTATGTGGCTGTGATTATTTTATGCTTCTCATATTTTCCCTGACCCCTGCCCTCACTCATTGTCCCTCCCATCCTCTTTCTCTCCTTACCCTTTGCTAATCCCTCTTCTCTGCCATGCACTCGATCTCACAGGTGCTCATTTACTCACCCTCCTTAACCCCAAGCTATAGCTCTGCTTTTTTTTCCCTCCCCATTTTTCCTCTCCTCTTTTTCTCCTTACGCTCCATATACTTGCTCTTCCACTCAGTCCCTGGGTTCCCATGGTCAACACTCATCCCCTTAAATTCAAATCCCTTCTCTCTCTGTTAATTTCCTGCTTAACTCGCCAACTGTCCCCCAATTTTCTGCTTTTCTACTAAACTTCCTAGTCCCTGCTCACCCACCGCCAACTTGTGCCTCCTGCCTCTCCTGTAATTCCCCTGCCCCAACATGTGCTTCCTGCCGCTCTCTTAATTTCTTCCCCCTTACAACTTGTGCCTCTTTCCCGACTCAGTATAGGTTTTTCTCTTTGTGTGGACATCTTATCTTTTCAGGACATCTGCAACAGGAGATCATGCTGCCATTTATTTCCCCTCTCTGCCTATATGTGTGCATGCTGAAAGTAGCCTGGATAGGCAGCCCCTGATGTTCATTTCGTGATGAATGAGATCATTTTCGGAATAGGGTCCGGCTGTACGTTTTGAGCATGATGATGTGCAGGCAGAGTGGAGGAATTTATTTATTCATTTGTTGCATTTGTACCCCACATTTTCCCACCTATTTGCAGGCTCAATGTGGCTTACATAGTACCGTCAGAGGCGTTTGCCTAGTCGGTTGATAACAGATACAAGGTTGTATAGTGAGCTGGAAAGTTTTTCAGTGGTAACCTAATGAGAACTCAAAGTTTTCAATGTGCTCTAAACACTCATTTCAATACTCATTTATTAGATTTCAGAAAAGTCTCCTCTCTTGGTCACTACATTTTCATTTTTTTTTTTTTTGTACACAAGAGATCACCAAGATCTGGAAAGCAGATACAGAATAAACCACATTTCATTCACAAACGATTTCCCCTTTTCATTAGTTGTAGTTATAGCACTACATTAAGTGAAAGAATAAAGACAGAATTAAAACATTTTTTAAGTTAACAGATAAGGCATAACATTAAAAGCATGTACAGTGTCTGCTATGAAGGCAAGAATCTTTTACAGGTCATACAAGAAGAAATTGCAGCTGTCCTGCAGAACTGATGGGGGATCATAGAGGGCCTTCTCATGGCTCTGGAAAACACAGCGGAGTTCCTGCAGAAGATGAAAGAGCACTAGCATGTCATCTCCCATTGCTTTGTGACACACAAGTTGACAATGGCTGGACTAGAGCACTGGACTGACCACCCAGAGAAGAGAAAATATTCAGCTCTCTATAGGGATAGTGCCATGGCACTCAGAGGACATATTCAGCACTCTAAAAGGATAGTGCCATGGCAGTTAGAGGAAATATTCAGCGGATCTATTAAGAAAGTGTCCTGGTGGTTAGAGAAAATATTCTGCTGCACTATTTGGACAATGATGCAGACTATTAGCCTTGCTAGGTCCTGTTAACCAGAAAAAACCCTTTTGAATATAGGCCTGATATTTTAATTGTTTAAATAGACAAAACGCATATGAATTGCAATACCACAGATTGTTCATAATATTCATGTTATTTACATCAACTCCAGTATCGTATATCACTTTATTATCTTATGTAGTGAGTGAGGATTCTGGATGGCATCTTAATTAGCAAACTAATTACTGACAGCAATACTTTGGTTATAACATATGTTGTCCCAAGACTCCATCATATTTAACTACCTATACGTAGTTGGCATGATGGCAAGTTGCCAACATGTGTTTAAGCATGAATAACTATAACCTGCATAAAGTGGTGTAAGTGGCCTTGTTGGGCAGACTGGATGAACCGTGCAGGTCTTTATCTGCCATCGTTTACTGTGAGTGTTACTCTCTGTTACTGTGTTACATCGTCATTTGTTTATGTCATGTTTAATATATTGGAAGAATAAATGTCAAAGTGAAAATTCAATTGATAGAACCCAGAAGCTGCTTCAGCATATTGTGACTTGAAGCTTTCTTAGTGGTGAATTGTGTTCAATCTACTTGTTCTTTTGACATTTTAAAGTGGTTCATGTGGACCAGGATGAAACAACAAGAAGGGTGATGATTTTGATCAGCTTCATTTTTTTTGTTTGTTTGGAAAGCAAAGATAAATATATAATTTTCAAACTAAGTCCAAAAGGATTACAGAACGTGTTCATTAAACTGTGATAAAGTTTTGCATTTATTGCTTGTTAGGTGTAAAACGTATCAACTGATAAGTGCAAAGCCTGCTGTCAAATGTTGGGGATGTGGCCAGCATCTACCCTGCATTTATCACATAGGGAAGGCACTAACCAAACAGTATGGACCGGATTCAGTAAATGACACCTAAATTTGGGCACCGGAAAAATCGGTGCGTAGTTCTTTTCCAGAAAGGGTGCTCCGTGTCAAGCGTTCTTTATAGAATAGCGCTTAGAGCCCATTCATGCGTCCAAATTTGGGCACTGGTATTTACGCCAGCTGAAACCTAGTGTGCATGGTCCTTCCACCTCTTCCAATGTGTATCAGCATCACCCTCCAATGCTCCCAACTTTAGGGTGGGAGGGTGGGAATTCTGGATATTTTTTGAACTACAAGGATCATTGATGGATATATCTTTTGAACACGCTTTACCCTTTGGGGTTAAATTCGGAGTTGGATTGGTGGTCTCTGATCTGATTGGTCTAAGATACACTGCAGTTAACCTATCAACGGTTGTTGTTCGCCAGTCAGCTGATTCCTATTTAAGCGTCGGCATTCTAGTGAAACGCCGTGGCCATTTTTTCACTAAGAAGAATGAAGCATGTCTGAAAACTGTAAGTTTTGTTAGGATCTTAAAAGTGTTTTAATATATGAAGATTGATATAAAATACGTGACATTGTTTTGAGTAGTGGCTAATGTTTTGTTTTTGTTTTGTTTTAGTGAACCTCTGCCTTGATGAAGATCCGAAACATGGCTATGTCGGTTGAGGTTCTTCTTAGAGATTTAGCTGCTGCCAGTTAAGTAATTCATCATAGGTCATAAATCTGAACTTACAAGTCACAATTTTGAAGTAGTTATATCTAATCACCTTGAAATGTGGAATCACCTTCAAATACTAACCACCTTTACCACATTCTCTGGCAATGAATTCCAAACTTTAATTACATGTTGAGTGAAGAAAATTTTCTCTGATTCGTTTTAAATTTACTACATTGTAGCTTCATTGCATGCCCCCTAGTCCTAGTATTTTTGGAAAGCATAAACAGATGCTTCAAATCTACCCGTTTAACTCCACTCATTATTTTATAGTCCTCTATCACATCTCCTCTCAGTCACGTTTTCTAAAAGCTGAAGAGCCCTAGAACAGTACGTTACCACAAGTTGTGCTATTTTAGCACAGGGTCTTATTTATGCAATATGACCTAGGGGCCTTTTTACTAAACAGCGGTAAAAAGTGGCCTTAACTTACCCTTATGCAGGTCTTTCCTGTGTGGTAAAAGTTATTTTTACCACAGGGGTAAAATGGTAGAATTTCCAGTTTTTTGTATTAATGACCACATGCTAATTTTGCCATTAGCGCAAGGCTATTAAAACAGATTAGTGTGTGAGCCCTTACTGCCACCCATTTTGTAGGCAGTAAAGGCTCATGTGTTAATCACATGCTAATTGGTTAGCATTCAGCAATGTAGCTGCCCTAACCGATTAGCATAAACCTGCCCACTCTCTTCCCCCAGATATTCCCCCATTGCAAAAAAAATTAATTTTCCTTTTTAGCACAAGGATAGTGTGTACAGATCCTGAAATTACCCAGGGATGCCTCAACATGTCCCATAGTATGCCATCTTTTGCTGCGGTAAGCACACATTAGTAGTTTTTGGACGTATGCATGCTAACCATGCGTTAAAAAGTAGAATTTATGTTTTAGCACTGGGGATGGGTCTTCGGGTGGAGAGTTGGCGTGTTCTGCACTAATCGGTTAGCACGTGGTTATTGGTAAGCCTTTACTGTCTCCAAAATAGAAGGCGGTAGTGGATCTCATGCTAATGGCCACATGCTAATGGGAAAATTAATGTGTGGCCATTAATAGACAAAATAGAAAATGCTGCCATTTTACCGTGTAAGGTCACTTTTTATCACAGTTTGGTAAAAAGGCCCCAAAGTAATTCTAAGGAAGGCAACAACTGAGTTCTAGAGAAATCTGAAATTCATAAATCTACAAACACTTTCCATATGTTCAGTCTGTTGCTATAGATGTAGCAGATGCTAAAAGGAAAAGAAAAAAAAAAAAAAGGAAAAAACCCCCCAAGAAAACTATTAAGAAATAATATTCCTACTGAGTATTCTGCTGTAATGTTTGAGTGAGTTCTCTTTAGGGGCATTTTTTTGAGCTGGCTTTTGTTCTAGCAGGTTGTGAGGGTGGCTGGACTTATCCATTATGTAACTGAAAAAAGTTTGTAGGGGGGAGGGGAGAGGAAGTTAGTTTGAAGTGGGTGCCATGAATAACCAGCAGCCATTGCTCCTTTAGCACAGTTCTGTTTTATCATATGAAAGTTGAACTAATAAAACACTGGGTTGATATTCAAAGTGATAACCAACCAGAAAAGGATTCTGGCTGGTTAAATCACCTGCCCAGGGCTAACCACTAATTTTCAGCAGCATTTAACCGGTTAGTGCCACGGAAAATAACCAGTTAGTACTGAACTGTAAACCAGCTCTTTTGGGGGCATTCCAGGGGTGGAGTCAGCACTTGGATGGTTATTCAGCACTTAACCAGCCAGGTTAACCACATAAACCGCACAAAAGGCTGTCCTTTCTTCATGCAGTAACCTATAGCCGGTTAAGTGCTAAGTATCAGACTTAAATGGCTGTGTTAGCCGGCTCTGCAAAATCAGATATTCAATGTCAAAGCCCAGATAGGGCCTAGCATTGAATATCTGGGAATAATTCCAGCTGCAGTTAGCAAAACATTGAGCATCACTAGCTAAATATCAACCCCCACATTATTATTTTGTGATTTGTAAGTATAGTCTGGGGAGTAAACTTCTGGAGAATTCCTTTTCCTCAATTCTCCCACCTTTCAGTGTTTCCCTTTTCTTTCTCTTTCTACTTTCCTATATGCCTGGGTCAAAGGTTGCAAACTAAAGGGTTGATATTCAGCACTGGGGCCTGTGCTGTTCCAGACAAAGTATAGTGTAGCTTCAACAACCAACTAAACCATCCCCAAGTAGAAGCTTTACCAGTAGACTCCTAGGGGCTTCCTCTCATTTGCCGCACAAGAATCACTGGTGCGACTTTGTAAAAGAAGCCCTTAATTCCTAAGCGAATCTTCTTTATTGTAGTAATCAAATTAAACAAAGAAAATCCAACTTACATTTTAGTTGCTTGGACAGAATTGTTGCCATCTGCACATATAGTCAGTCTGTATGTAGCCACCCCAGATGAAAAGAGATAGCCAGAACCTCAGCCACGCTGAGAGAGAAAGTTGTAACACTCAAAAGGGGAATAAGGGGAAGTAACTTGGGAAAAATAAAAGAGAGTGACTTGGGGAGATGGTGAAAAATCGTGATGGAATTACAGTAAATTAAAAGAGGGATCAGTCCCTATAACAGCTGCTGATCGCCAAGGCATGCAAGCAAGACTGGACCTCTCTTACATAGACTCCAGGGAGGGCTAGCCCTGGCTCAGACCTAAGAGCCAATAGGGAAAGCTCACAAGGAGTCAATCATAGGAAACTGCAACTAAAGGGGAAAGCAGCTCTAGTACATAGTGCTATCTATATACAGACAATGCAACTGAATACAAATAATACTTATACTAAACATAGATAACAATATACCCTGCCTCCATGAATATGGAGGCAGAACAGGGACAGCCATAGATTTTCAGCAGTATTATCTGGGTAATGCCATTGAAAATTACCACACACTTCCCAGCACCGTTTGAAAAGTGCCAGGGTGGTCCAGGGATGGAGCTAAGGCGGAGACAAGAGTTACTCGCTTAGTGGCGATATTGTGTTCTAACCATGTAACTAGCTGGATAAATTTAGGACAGCAGAAGGTAGATATCTTGGTACTGGTATGAATATCCGGGTGCAAAACCTCCACAGTGGCTGGTGTTTTAAAGCATGCTGACCACCATGAGCTGAAAGGGGGTGGGTGGAGATGGTAAGTTCATTCTGACTCTTGACAAGGTAAGATGTGTTAATTAGCTTTATTGATTCTTTAGCAGAAGAAACACTAGGACTGGAGTTTTTTCTCCTTCCTGTCTAAGCTATTTTTGCATTTGATTGTGGTTGAATGGCTCAGGGGTCTTGGCCTTGCTTTCAAGAAAATGTATTATGGTATGACTCTCTTTTGCTGTGCTATTTGTATCCTATTAATTCACCATGTTATCACTTTAAAGACAATTCTATAACTCAGCAAGTGCCGTTGCGTGCATCTTGCATGTGTAAGTGCACAGAAAGAGACACTGATGTGTGCATATGCACTATCTGTACATAAGTACATAAGTAATGCCATACTGGGAAAAGACCAAGGGTCCATTGAGCCCAGCATCCTGTCCACGACAGCGGCCAATCCAGGCCAAGGGCACCTGGCAAGCTTCCCAAATGTACAAACATTCTATACATGTTATTCCTGGAATTTTGGATTTTTCCAAGTCCGTTTAGTAGCGGTTTATGGACTTGTCCTTTAGGAATCCGTCCAACCCCTTTTTAAACTCTGCTAAGCTAACCGCCTTCACCACTTTCTCCGGCAACGAATTCCAGAGTTTAATTACACGTTGGGTGAAGAAAAATTTCTCTGATTTGTTTTAAATTTACTACACTGTAGTTTCATCGCATGCCCCCTAGTCCTAGTATTTTTGGAAAGCGTGAACAGACGCTTCACATCCACCTGTTCCACTCCACTCATTATTTTATATACCTCTATCATGTCTCCCCTCAGCCGTCTCTTCTCCAAGCTGTATAGCCCTAGCCTCCTTAGTCTTTCTTCATAGGGAAGTCGTCCCATCCCCGCTATCATTTTAGTCGCCCTTCGCTGCACCTTTTCCAATTCTACTATATCTTTCTTGAGATGCGGCGACCAGAATTGAACACAATACTCAAGGTGCGGTCGCACCATGGAGCGATAAAACGGCATTATAACATCCTCACACCTGTTTTCCATACCTTTCCTAATAATACCCAACATTCTATTTGCTTTCTTAGCCGCAGCAGCACACTGAGCAGAAGGTTTCAGTGTGTTATCGACGACGACACCCAGATCCCTTTCTTGGTCCGTAACTCCTAACGTGGAACCTTGCATGATGTAGCTATAATTCGGGTTCTTTTTTCCCACATGCATCACCTTGCACTTGCTCACATTAAACATCATCTGCCATTTAGCCGCCCAGTCTCCCAGTCTCGTAAGGTCCTCTTGTAATTTTTCACAATCCTGTCGCGATTTAACGACTTTGAATAACTTTGTGTCATCAGCAAATTTAATTACCTCGCTAGTTACTCCCATCTCTAAATCATTTATAAATATATTAAAAAGCAGCGGTCCTAGCACGGACCCCTGAGGAACCCCACTAACTACCCTTCTCCATTGTGAATACTGCCCATTTAACCCCACTCTCTGTTTCCTATCCTATCTATATCTATATCTATATCTATAAATAATTCTCACCTCAAACATTCTGAAGCTCACTCTGTGGCAGGGAAACACTGGAGCCCTGCACTTAGGCTGTCACCACTCACCACTCACTGTCACTCAGGCACCACTCACTCTCACTGATAGACCCGCCCTCAGCCACACCCCTTCCGCACATAATTCGCTACCTCAACGTTCTAATGAAGCTGCAACTTCCGGTTTGTGAGGTGGCATAGATCGGAATTTATCCCCATTACTGTTGCCCCGCCCTTGCATCAAACATGATGACATCGAGGGCGGAGCAATGACACTTGACCAATCGCATCGCTGCGCCCTCGACATCATCACGTTTGACACGAGGGCGGGGCATACATCGATCTACTACGTGATGACGAACGGAGGGAGTGTGAGGCAGGCAGGCTGTAGGTCACACGCAGCGAGGGAGCCAGCCAGCCACTCTGTACGTCGCGGGGAGGGGTGAGGCGCGGCGAGGCGACCACGACCATCCTCAAGCACGGAGGCTAAGTCCACCAACAAGGGGAGGGGGATGGTAACCAAAGTGCCTTGCTAGCGCCCATTTCATTGGCCTCAGAAACGGGCCTTTCTTACTAGGTCTATAATATAGCACAAGAGAGAGCCATAGTGTCTAACTGCACAAGGGTACTACTGCATTACCACGAGGCTGGCACGAGATGTTGAGGCAGCCATATTAAGGAAGCCACTGCTAGGAGCAGGAGCAAGTGGGGATTCGCTCCTGTCCCATCGTCCTCATTAGATTACCAGGGATTGAAGGTAGGCCTGGGCAGGCTATGGAAACGGGAGGGTAGGGGTTGTTGTTGGGGGTGGGAGGGAGGTACGTAAAGTTCCAAGCCAGGGGAGAGGGAAGGAAAGAGGGGGGGGGGGCATTTCAGAGTGGCCCAGTGGGGCTCAGAAGACTGTTAAAGACTTTGCAAAGTTATGTGGGTTCCAGTCAATATTCAGCCAGGGCCTGCATTCCCGTCTTATGCGGGCCCTGACTAAATATCATCCAGGACCACTTAAGCTCCAGCCGCCAGCCCTGGATATTCATTTCCGGTGCCACTGTTTCCTCTAAGCTGAGCGGGAGACCACCATCTACAGTCCTGCCATGGGTGGCGCTATTCCACTATCACATTTTCAATAGTGAGGGAAAGGCAAGCTCTGCAAGACTCCAGAGAACCTGTCAGTCTCTAGCTATTGAAAACACAATATTGAAACACCACCCCCCACTGGCAGCAATGCAGTTGGGAGACTCATGCTTTGCTTAGAGGGAACAGTGGCCAGTGCCCGCTCATAACCCAGCACTGAATATCTGGGTCTATTTAGCTGTCCACAGTCAGCTAGTGGCGTAGCCAGACCTTGCGGTGGGAGGGGGCCAGAGCCTTAGGTGGGGGGGTGCACATTTTAGTCTGCCACCCCGCTGCCCTGCCCCCCCACCACCTCACCTCCCCCAACGCCTCGCCGCACCCCACAACAACAAATACCTTTGCTGGCAGGGGTCCCCAACCCCCACCAGCCGAAGCCTTCTTCGGAGCCGGTCTCCTCGCCTGCCCCCACCGCTCCCCCTGCCGCACCCCACAGCACCAAATACCTTTGCTGGTGGGGGTCCCCAACCCCCGCCAGCTAAAGTCTTCTTCAGCTCCGGTCTGCAGCGCACCGCGTTTGCTGATCTGTGCTTTCTTGAGTCCTGAGTGACATCCTGCACATTCCTTTAAGTGAAACTGAGCACGCTCAGTTTCACTTAAAGGAACGTGCAGGACATCAGGCCTCAAGAAAGCACATGCTTCGGCTAGCAGGGGTTGGGGACCCTAGCCAGCAAAACCAGGGGCCCAGACTAAATCTGGGAGGCCCAAGCCTCAGTGGCCCCACCTAGCTACACCCCTGAAGTCAGCGTGTAAAAATCTGATGATCAATACTAGCTGAATATCTACCCTATAGTGTCTAACTGTAAGGGGGATATGCAGGGGCGGAGCATGGGATGCAATGGACAGGACTGCCACCTATGTGTACAACCTACAGACCACTGATCTTACACACAATGCCTGCCATAGACCTACATTTAGGCGTGCCAGTGCAGGTTTGCACTAATATTCAATAATGGAATCAGAGTATCCAGATGTCATTATAGAATAGGAGCTCCCTGGCCAGCATTGGGACACTTTGTTATAGAATTACCACTTTTATGTGCTTTCTGAAAACATAATTTGACTATTATGTGCTAATAATTTATCCTGACTTCTGACCAGAATCATTTAATAAAAGTCCTGCTGATGGTTGCTGAGAGTGGCTTGGAGTATAGGTATGTGTGGAGGATTGCTGGCGTGCTATAGGGAAGAGCTCACTACTCATACTCAAGCTGTCCTTGATATTTGTCATACTGGTGGATGGTAATGTTGCTTCTTGAACCTCTACACTCCACAGGTGTTCACCTGATGAAACTTGTGACCTTCCAATGTACAAACCATCAAAATGACTCTTTAGAAAAAGTGCTTACCAGAGTCCCAGGGCCCATTTTTACTTTTTCATTGAAAAGGAGTTATCATAAAATCTGGAGTGACAAATGTCAAGGGAGTGCCTCTTTATGTACATATTTTGGATATGTTCATCTAGAGCTGCCATCACTAATTCAAATCACTTACCTCGGTTCTACAGCTTTTTTGTCATCATTATCTTATCACCTTGTGATAGAAAGAATATATCCCAAACAAGCAGTAAGTGTATTTCAAAACATATCTTTTAAATGGTTCTTCAAACTTATCTTCAAAGCAGAGCAGCCACCAGTAAACCTGCTGAACACAATGTTCTCCAAATACCCTTCAAGGAACTGCCTTGATTCACAGAATGGAAGGAGCTTGAAAGGAGGCCCTATCTTCTGAAGAGAATAAAGTCTTAGGAAAAGGAACTCTACCTTCTTCAACTTGCTGCAGGTTAGAGTGCATTGAATAGAATTAGAAGGTTCTTGAGGGGAAAATACAACTTGGCCACCACTCGATCCAGTTGCAATTGCCCTAAAACTTCTTTTTATTGGGGGAGGGGGTGAGGTCCTAAAACCAAGTCTTAAGGAGGCTCTAGAATCCTGAAAAAAACCACACAATTATTTTGCTATTTCTTACTGTGCAACGGAGCACCCTGCAACGGCTGGAGATGCCTATCCATGGGATCCTTGTCAGGGATAGAAAATCCAACCAGGCCGGTCTAGACTTAGGGTTTGAAATGCAAAGTAATTTAAGAGAACAGTAGAGGACCCTGCCCACTTAAATCAAGCTGTGCGGGCTGGTCGCTGCTCTGGAATATTGTAAGTTGAACAAGGTGACTTAACTGTCATGGGATCTGCTCCCATACTTTTGTCAATTGCAGCAGCAGCCCCCCCCCCTTCTCTTTCAAGCAATAGATTGCTCTATCCCCAAGAAAATCTTGTTTTCTAGCAGAATATGGGGCCACCTTTGGGTATATCTCTGATAAGAATGCCTAGAAGCTAGCGAAAGATGGGGATGCTACAGAACTTGTGGAGCATTTCCATACTGTATATGCTCAAAATCCTATTCCAAGGATCCCTGGAGTCACCCTATAACAGCAAGGGGTGGGGGCGGGTGGGGTGCTGTTATCATGAACTGGCAGTCCATGGAGCAGATAGCAGAGTTCTTACTAGTGAATCATAATTCCATTTGCAAACAGCACAGGTTCTTGGTAAACTTATCTGTTCTGATGGCTGTTAAGCACTACCCAGCAACCAGCTCCTTGGCTCAACAGGGATCACCTCTTATTGACAGATCCATCGGAACCCCTCTGCATCCATGGCTCCCTGCTTGTGAAACAAACCATGCGGTTTTGTTTTCTGAAACTCTGTTCTGACTTGTTCCTGCGTTTAGTTTTGTATCCTGACTGGACCTTCCCTTTATTCCTTCACTTGTTCCTGCTTTCCTGGATTTTAGTCTTTGTGCCTGACTGTTCCTGATCTTTTGGCATTTGACCTTGGCCTAGACCTGAATCCACTACCCCCAAAATGCTGTAGGAGTGTTCTTACTATTGAAGGTCTTGACCTGCCTGTTGCCCATTGCTTGACGTGTATCTGACAACTGTAGAGCGCTTCAGAAAGAGTTAAACAGAACAGCAAAATTCTTATTGTTGAGTGTTAAACAATATGTGCAAGAACCGTCTCAAGAGAGACAAGCAAACAGTATCTCATCTCTAGGATTATCAAACATAAACAAAGAAAAATCAATAAACTATGTATTTTTTTATTTCTAGATGTAAAGTTTTAACTGTTTCTATTTTCTTGTAAATTAAACTTAATTTTTTATAATTTTTGTAGAGAAATAAAATTGATTCTAATTTAGTTCAATACATATTGTATGACATGTATACACATATATCTATATTGATATTCTGAGGGTCTCTTGGAAACAGTGTCATTGAAATATTTTCTAAAGCAAAATAGAAACCAGAATGTTTTAAATTCATAGCCACATGCACTGACACCCTTCACATTTTAATTTTGTGTAGAATATGTTTTTCTTGCAATTCTAATTAGACAGTGGAACAGATGGCCAAGACTTTCTTAAAATAAGGTGTGTATTGAAGTATGCACAAAATAAAAGGCACAGATTAGCACTGCTGTGATTTCTTTGGGTGACTGTAGTGATATTATCCATTTAACCCTATGCTAAACAATTTACAGTAGCAATGCAAGATGCCAAAGTAGGAGGATGTAAGTCTATATCCTTCTCCTACTTGGTTTCAAGAAGACATTTTTGAGGGGGTCTGAGAAGATGGGGTTGGAGGGAAGGGAAATAGGCTTGCTTTTTTTGTTGTTTGGGGAATTGGGCGGGGATTTCAGGATGCCAACACCGCTCTTATCTGCTCAAGCACCAGTCTGTTGATGGCCCTAACCTTTGCTAACACCTGACAGCACCATAGTTGGCCTGGGGAGTGTCTATATCACTGGGGAATCTGACTATAATGATTATTGCCCAGAATGATAAGACCCAATTCTAAGGTACTAGTGTCATCCTCCCCAGATTGGGCATCCATTACAGTGGCTATATTTTAAGAAAAGAAACCTCTCATCCTAGGACTGATTGCACAGTCACCTTGTTATGAGGTGTGTCATACTACAGTTTAACTGCTGCCTTAGCTATTCCACTGGCTCATGGGGATGTGCATTTGTTTGGAACAACATAGGAAATGTCAACATTTTCCTTGTCATTTCATTTTACCCTGAAACAACAGGGAAAAATAAATTTTTCCTATTTTGTAAATAGTGTGCAATATTTATGATATTGCCCCTAGAATTAAAAAAAATATAGCAAAATGAACATTTTCATAAATGACATGGGAAACTAAACAAAATAAAATTTGTTGGGCTGCCTGCCCTACTGGTCCATATCATATAGATGGTGGTGCAGTTTTCCCCCTTTTACAAAGGCATGCCAAAAAGTGGCCTGCGGTAGTGTGGGCTTGTGTTTTGGACGCATGCTAGACCATTTCTCCACCGCGTCTGAAAATATGTTTTTTTTAATGGGGGGGGGCGGGAAATGGACATGCAGCAAAATTAAAACAAGCGCACTTTTATTTACAGCCTAAGCCCCTAACACCACCCATTGACTTAGTGGTAAGGGCTCACGTGTTACCCATGCGGTAACCATCCAGAGTGTGCCAACTACCGATTACCGCCAGGAACGCCCCTGCGGTAGATTATAGAAAATTATTTTCTACCACGGGTTTTTGGCGCATACCAAACTTGGAATTACCACCAGGCGCATGCGCTAACTGGGTGGTAATGCTGATTAGACACGTGCTGCACATGCATAGGCCCATACAGCACCTTTGTAAAAGGGCCTCTTTGTGACTTGAAGTAACAGGCTGCACTGATTTATGAGAAAGACTGATGTGCACTAATTCAGATTCAACACAATTTTATTTATGTTGCCAAAATAATATATTATTTGTGGAGGATGGGGGTACCACATGGTTGATGCTTGCCCAACATGTGGGGGATCAAGGAAGGTTGTACTGGGGGGGGGGGGGGGAGTCTGGTGGGTTGATGCTGCAGGGAATGGGTAATACTGTGGGGTGAAGGGAGTGATACTGCAGGTGAGAAGGAGGATGCCTGCCATTGGGATGGCCAGAGGTAATCAGGTGATGAGAAATGGAGTCATTTGGGAGAGTGGACATCAGGAGGATGGTGCATGAGGAGGCCCAAGTATTAATATTTACATCTACTTCTTACAGCAAGCACTTAGACATGCCTTGAGGCAGGTATAAATACTGTTGTGTTTCTTTTTCAATATAGATGTGGATTCCCTATGTAAACTGGGGAATGAAGTTCTATATTGTAGACTCGCCCAGGACACTTCTTCTTCCTGCCCTACTCATGCCCTCATGACAACTAGATGTAGAAAGCATCTCCATGTATGAATTACGTTTAAATGCTACTTTTACATATAGGGATGCTTCTAAAACAGGGGTTCTTAACTTTTATTTATTTATTTATTGGGATTTATTAACTACCTTTATGAAGTGATTCATCCAAGGCAGTGCACAGTAGGTTGTGTTGGTTCCTGCACCCTTTTAACTGATCAGTGAAACTCTTGCACCCCCTTATTAAACCAGGTGTCCACTAGTGACTACTGACAACTATATGTGTTGCTAATTAGCCGTTAACAGTGCTAACTACTAACATGTCACTAAAATTCCAGTAATACACAGCTATATTACAAATAACTGTCCTAGTAACTGCCTTCACTCTATCTAGAAAGTTTCAATAAGATGACTCAGATTTCAAGATCCTTCTCCGCACCTCGTTTGATTTCTTCCCACACCCATTGGAGGTGTGGGCACCACTGGTTTAGAGCCCCTGTTCTAAAATAATGGCCTATAGTGTTTAAAGTAAAAAGTAGAAAGAATACAAAATACTAATAGTAACAGTAAAATATATTTCAGCCCAAGGGCTGTTTTATGGTCAGAAAATTTGGGTGTACTTCAACATCACGTGTAGGGGCATTTTCGATATGACGTCTAAGTCCGACTTTGGACGATTTGCAAAAACGTCCCAAATCCAAATAGGAAAGAAGGTCATTTTCAAAAGAGAAAAAACGTCTATCTTTAGTTTTCGAAAATATGGTTGCGAACAACATTTTGTGAATTGGATGTTTTGGTTTTTTGGCCCATTTTCTAAAAAAAAAAAAGTCCAAGTGCAAAATGCACAAAATCAAGCCATTGGGATGTAGGATGAGCCAGCATTTTTAGTAGACTGGTCCCCCTGAAATCCTAGGACAGCAATAGGGCACCCTAGGGGGCATTGCAGTGGACTTCATAAAATGCTCATAGGTACACATCTCACCATTGCTCTCTTACCTTATCTGCTGAACCCCCAAAACCCACCCAAAACTCACTGCCCCCCAAAATCCACCCCAAACTCACTACCCCCAACTGTACACCACTACCATAGCCCTTACAGGTGAAGGGGGCACATATATGTGAGTACAGTGGGTTTCTGGTGAGTTTTAGAGGGCTCACAGTTTCCTCCACAAGTGTAACAGGTAGGGGGAGGTAGGAGCCTGGGTCCACCTGTCTGCAGTGCACTGCACCCAACACTAGACTACTCCAGGGACCTGCACGCGGTTCTAATGGATCTGAGTATAACATCTGAGGCTGGCAAGTAATGTTTTTCATCACATTTTTGGTGGGTGGGAAGGGGTTAGTGACCACTGGGGGACTTAGGGGAGGTCATCCCTGATTCTCTCCAGTGGTCTTCTGTGTATTATTCGTTATAAAAACAGATCTAGCACAAAACATCTTAGTTTTAGTCCTGAATGTTTTTGTTTTGTTCCATTATAGCTGAAAAATGTCCAAGTCTTAGGAACGCCTATGTCCTCACCTGAACACGCCCCTGATACGCCCCTTTGAGATTTGGACGTACTTTTGACCAACTTCATAGAGAAACGTCTAAAAAATGGGTTTCAAAAACACTGATTTGGACATGTTTGTGAGAAAAATGTCCAAATGCTGCCCTCCAGATACTAAGTAGCATTATAGGTGCATTAACATTTTTAATGCATGTTAACCATGTACATGCATTAACCATGTATGTACCTACAATATCCCTATAGGCGCCTACATGTTAGCACACACGCTAAGTGTAGGTGCTCTAAAAACACTAGCGCACCTTAGTAAACAGGGCCCTAAATGTGACATTTATGCAAACGGCTTACAGTTTTCTGTAATTTGCCTGTATAAATGTTGCTCCCCTTTTCCCCTCCCCTGTGAATGCCATTTAACAATTATGCACTATGCAGTTTATACGAGTAATTATAGAATAGTGCTTTGGCATGCTACATACCCACATGGATGGCAGTATTCTATAAATTTACACATGCAGAAGGTGCTTACATTTAGACAACTTTATTTGTTTATTAGGATTTATTTCCAATCTTTGTGAAGGGATTCACTCAAGGAAGAATAAGGCAACAGACAATTACATCAGTAAAAACAGTCAAATAACAAACAATACAGGATATGGCATAGTATGCTGCATTACAATGTCAACACGATATGCAACAAAATATTTTAACAGACAGCATAGACTTCTTACAGAATGAGTGGGTTAAGTTTTACATAACAAATTTTCTGAATCTTAGCCACCTCTAGCTTCAGTTTGGTTATTAGTTTTTGTTTTCGGTGGTTCACTTTGCTGCTGTTTATTGTTTCTTTTTTTTTTTCTGCTCCTACAATTATTCTTATCACTGTATTGACACCTGAATAGTTTCCCATTCTCACTTACACAACCTCCTTTTGTAAACGATGCTGCAAAGAAAGTCTGCATTGCAGTACAGCTCTGTAGGAGAAGAGTACATTATATTTATCCCAAATGGCCACTTTCATTGAAAAAAGTCAGGGATTTTCTTTAAAAATAAATGTAGTAGTCTCTAAAGCTGTCCAGTCCTGTGGCAAACAAAGGTAATATAAAATTAAATAGAAGACTGCATAACTAATTATATTTATTAAAAGAGAACAAAGACATTTAGGATTATGTTTAGTCTGAATTAGATTCTTATTAAAATACTACAGTGCACATGTTAAGATCTTTTCCTCCACTCAGTGGCGTAGCTAGGGTAGTTGACACCCGGGGCCGGTCATTTTTTAACACCCCCCCCCCCCCCACCCATATCCAGTACTAGGCATACCGAGAATACAAAACACTCAGGACCTATATATATAGAGCAATTCTACCATACCATAAGCAGTAATTTGTACGAGTCACACAAGGAAAAGGAAAGCATCTTAAACACTACAGTGAACACTAGAACATCAATTCACCTATTGTAAAACGAAAACAGACAGATTAGTACAGATCGTCGATCCTGCAGTCAATGCTAACCAAAAGCCATGTCTTTTTCACAAACACAGATACACCCTAATCCACTATAGAATAAGTAATCATAAACTTTCAATTTAGACAAAAATTAAACTGAACCCCCGATGCCAGACTCTGCATACAATGCAACACCACAGAAACAGAAAATGTCCCCTAGTACTGTGCAAAATATAAAGAAAGCAGATGTAAATTTGAAAAAACAAACACATACCAATCACCACTTTACAAATTAACAAATAGAAATAAAACAAATACAGAAAATAAAATACCATTTTATTGGACTAATACATTTAGCTTCCAGAGGCCAAAATCTCCTTCCTCAGGTCAATACAGTAAAGTGCTGTTACAGTATCCTATCCTGACCTGAGGGAGGGGGTTTTGTTCTCTGAAAATTAAGTCAAAATGTATTAAAATTAGTCCAATAAAAAGATTACCTTATTTACATGTTAAAGCAAAAAAATAAAAATATGTATTTTATTTACAGTTTGTTGTCTCTGGCTTCTGCTTTCCTCATCTTCTTTTCACAGTCTTCCTTCCATCCAGCATCTGTCTTCGCTCTCTCTCTCTGTCTCTCTCTCTCTCTGCCCTCCAGTGTCTGCCCTCTCTAATGTCCCTTCCATCCACTGTCTGCCCTCTCTCTCCCTTCCATCCACTGTCTGCCCTCTATTTCTGCCCCTTCCATCCACCATCTGCCCCAGTCTGCCATCTCTCTCTCCTCCTTCCATCAACATCTGCCCTCTCTCTCTCCCTTCCATCCACATCTACTACTACTACTACTTAACATTTCTAAAGCACTACTAGGGTTACGCAGCACTGTACAATTTAACATAGAGGGACGGTCCCTGCTCAAAGAGCTTACAATCTAAGAGACAAGTGAACGGTCAGACCGATAGGGGCGGTCAAATTGGGGCAGTCTGGATTTACTGAATGGTAAGAGTTAGGTGCCGAATGCAGCATTGAAGAGGTGGGTTTTAAGCAAAGACTTGAAGATGGGCAGGGAGGGGGCTTGGCGTAAGGGCTCAGGAAGGTTGTTCCAAGCATAGGGTGAGGCGAGGCAGAATGAGCGGAGCCTGGAGTTGGCGGTGGTGGAGAAGGGTACAGAGAGGAGGGATTTGTCTATCTCTGCCCCTTCCATCCACCATTTGCCCGTCTGTCCTCTTTCTCTCTCCCCCTTCCACCCACCATCTGCCTTTCTCTCTGCCCCTTCAATCCGTCTGCCTTCCCTCTCCCACCCATCCAGGGTCTCCCATCCATCCAGGGTCTGCCCTCCCTCACACTCCTCCCTTCCATCCAGGTTCTGTCCCCTCTCTCTCTGCCCCCTCTTTTCAGCCCCCAGTTCCAGCCCCCTTATTCCACCTGCCCCTAGTTCCAGCCCCAGCCCACATCTCCCACCTGCCCCCCTTTTCAGCCCCACTATCCCACCAGTCCCCAGCCCTTTTCTTCCATTAGTCCCAATTTTCAGCCCCCAGCCACTTCTCCCTATCCCCTTTTCAGCCCCCAGTTCCAGCCCCCTTCATCCACCTCATGCCTTGCATCCCCCCTTTTCAGCCCCAGACCCATTCTCCCACCTGCACCATGCATGGACCCATTTTCCCTCTTGCCCCTTGTCAGACCCCAGTTCCAGCTTCAGACCCCTTCTCCCATCTGAGCACTCCCCTCTGAGCACCCCCACCCCTCCCCCACCCCTCCCCAATCCCCTTCTCCCCTCCGAGCACTCATCTGGGCTCCCCCACCCTCCCCAATCCCCTTCTCCCCTCTGAACTCCCCTCTGGGCTCCCCCACCCCTCCCCAATCCCCTTCTTCCCTCTGAACACCCCTCTGAGCTCCCCCACCCCTTCCCAATCCCCTTCTTCCCTCCGAGCACCCCTCTGGGCTCCCCTACCCTCCCTCCCCAATCCCCTTCTCCCCTCCGAGCACCCCTCTGAGCTCCCCCACCCTCCCTCCCTCCCCAATCCCCTTCTCCCCTCTGAGCTCCCCCACCCTCCCCAATCCCCTTCTCCCCTCTGAACACCCCTCTGGGCTCCCCCAACCCCTCCCCAATCCCCTTCTCCCCTCTGAGCACCCCTCTGAGCTCCCCCACCCCTTCCCAATCCCCTTCTCCCCTCTGACCACCCATCTGGGCTCCCCCACCCTCCCTAATCCCCTTCTCCCCTCTGAACACCCCCACCCCTTCTCCCATCTGAGCACTCCCCTTCTCCCCTCTGAGCTCCCCCTCTCCCATCTGATCTGACCCCCCCCGACCCGGTCCCGTCCCCATCCCCCCTCATGGAGAGCCATCAGAGCCCTCGTCTCCTGCCATCACCCTTCGTTTTTTTTTTAAATCCATTGCAGCGACGCAGGCAGCGCTTCGCGTCTGCCCTGCGTGTGCTGTGAAGAGAAAAAATCACCTCGCTGGCGTCGGGCCTTCCCGCATTCTGACCTGCCCTCGAGAAAATAGGAAGTTACCTCAGAAGAGGGCGGGACACAACGAGGGAAGGCCCCATGCCAGCGAGGTGATTTTCTCTCTTCACAGCACACGCAGGGCAGACACGAAGCGCTGCCTGCGTCGCTGCAATGGATTAAAAAAAAACGAAGGGTGAAGGCAGTAGACTAGGGCTGTCCGGAGCACCCCTCCACCCGCTGACACCCTGGGCAGACCGCCCCCACCGCCCCGCCCTTCCTACGCCACTGCCTCCACTCACTTAAATATATGCTTGTAACTTCATGGTGCTGAGAATTTGCTTTCTTCCGTGGTTTATCTTCCATAGGGGCCCTTTTACTAAGCTGCGTAAATGTCTACGTACATTCAACTTGCGCCAAAATGGAGTTACTGCCTGGCTACCATGTGGTAATTTCATTTTTGGTGCACTTCCAATATGCACAGCCAAAAAATTATTTTTATTTTTGGATGTGCTTATTCGGCGTGCGCCAAGTGGCATTTACATAGTAACGTGGTAACATAGTAGATGATGGCAGAAAAAGACCTGCACGGTCCATCCAGTCTGCCCAACAAGATAAACTCATATGTGCTACTTTGTATGTATACCTGACCTTGATTTGTATCTGCCATTTTCAGGGCGCAGACCGTAGAAGTCTGCCCAGCACTAGCCCTGCCTCCCAACCACCGGTGCTGCCACCCAATCCCTGCTAAGCTTCTGAGGATCCATTCCTTCTGAACAGGGTTCCTTTATGTTTATCCTACGCATTTTTGAATTCCGTTAAAAATGCGTGGGTAGTGAAGATTTAGATATGTTCGTGTTGATCCGGATGTGTTTCTGGTTGGTAGGTCTATGAGGTCTGTCATGTATCCAGGGGCTTCGCCGTAGATGATTTTATGAACCAGGGTACAGATTTTGAAAGCAATACGTTCTTTGATTGGGAGCCAGTGCAGTTTTTCACGGAGGGGTTTTGCACTTTCAAATCGCGTTTTTCCAAATATAAGCCCTGCTGCCGTGTTTTGGGCGGTCTGAAGTTTCTTTATGATTTGTTCTTTGCATCCCACATAAATTCCATTGCAGTAGTCTACATGGCTTAGTACCATTGATTGTATCAAGTTGCAAAATGTTTCCCTCGGGAAGAATGGATGAATTGTTGGGAATGTTACTTGTCAAGGCTAAGTTTATACATTTCATCTATTCAGGTGACGTAACTTTATTTGTGCTTTGCCATTCGACTTGGGATGACAATTTATTCCGCATTCAGTCATGCATGAAGTTGATAGATCATGGGGGTCTTTTACAAAGGCACGCTAGCATTTTCAGCACACACTAATCATTAGTGTGTGCTAACTGCTAGAGACGCCCATAGGGATATATGGGAGTATCTAGCATTTAGCACACGCTTATTTTTATTGCACACTAAAAACACTAGCATATCTTTGTAAAAGGGGCCCTGGATTTTTTCTCACCATTTTAAAATTAAACAAACAAAAGAGTAGCTGCCCGATATTCAAGTGAAAATGGCCACTAAAATGGAACTTAAGCAGCTATCCGGCAATATTCAGTGCCTGATAGCTGGCTATCAGGCACTGAATATTGCCGCTCTAGCAAACGAGCTGACTTCTTTGGTGCAGTTCTATGAACAAGCATATATTCCTTTCAGCTCCAAACCATAGTCTCATGTACCCTTGTACTAAGCAGCAGTAAAAAGTGGCCTTAACATGCCCTTACATGGGTCTTTCCCGCATGATAAGGCCACCGGGGCTGTAAAAATGGTTTGTTTCTATTTTTTCCATTAATGGCCATTCCTTGCATAATTAAACATTAACATTAACAGTTTGACTAAAAGCATCCAATGGTGCCCACGCCCTTTTAAACTGTTGAATGTTACACCTTGTAGTGCTTAAAAATTTTTTTTTTGCATTAATGGCAATGTGCTAATATTACCATTAGCGTGCAACCATTTTTTTAAAATTATGATGTGAGCACCTACCAGCACCCACTATATATACAGTAAGGGCTTCTGCGTTATCTGTTTGCTAACCAGTTAACATGGGGCAATGTGGTTGCATGAACAAGTTATCAATGGAATGCCCATTCTCTGCCTCAGACACATCCCCTCAAAACAATTAGAAACATTTTTCAGCATCTGGTTAGCATGTGCAGATTTCAGAATTACTGCAGGACACCTGAGTGCGTCTCATGGTACTCCATTTTTTGCCATGTTAGGCACGTATTAGCGCCTAACGCAGCTTAGTAAAAAGACCCCTAAATTAGGCCTACTGTAGTTCCACTGGGCCTCTTGGAGTCTGCTTCACTTCATATGATCTGTATGACAGCTACATGGTCCTTTGATCATACTTTCAAGGCAAGATTATTGCTTGAGCCAACCTGCAGCACAGCACAGGTGCCTTTGCTCAGATGGTGCTAGTCAATCTATCTTTATTAGTTAACAGTTTTTGCACTGAGTTGCTCAAAAGACTAAGACAATTTAAATCTGAGTAGCCCTAAGCTTCAGAGTCACCTATTTGTGTGCCTGACTGAATCCTGCTTTTCTGCAGAAAAAAAATGCTACTTACCTGTAAAAAGTATTTTCCATAGACAGCAAGAGTGATAGGGTACACAGTCCTTCCCAACTTGCCTGAAGCTTTTGAATTTTGGAACTAACTGAGGAGTGAGACCATTGTGTGCTAAGTTCTGAGCTCTGGGGAACCAGTTCCACCCTGGCACTGTTGGATGACATCACTCAATTATGTCCCTTATCAATCCTGCTGTTTACAGAAAATACCTGTCACTTGTCAGCAAAATTGCTCTCTTGTAAACCATTATGAGACTTTGGAATGCACTGTAAAATAAAAACAAGTTTTTGAAGGAAAGAACAAAATCAAGATAACTGTTTTGCAAAATACATAGGTAGAACATAATCAAGTTTTGGAGCAAATTTCTGGGTCAAAAATTTAAGAACATATGAATAGCCATACTGGGTTAGACCAATGGTTCATCTAGCCCAATATCCTGTAATTTCACTAAAAACGAACATGCATGTCGGGGCAGCCCAGTGGTGAATGTAACTGCAGGAAAGCTTCTGCTGGTGAGTCTTGGGGACCCCCGCCAGCCCAGGTATGTGGGTTTAAGGTGGGGTTGAGAGCTGCAGGGAGGTGGGGTAAAATATGCCCCACCACTTATGGCTCATGCCCCCTCCCAAATTGAGGTCTGGCTATGCCTCTGGATGGAATATTAGTTTTTATGCACATATGTGCACATATATGGTATACATACTGATATTAAGGTCTGCATATAATAGATTAGTAATTTCGTCACCCAAAAAGACTAGATGGGAGTCCACAAGAACTTCAGCTTTCTTTTTTCTAGCCCCTTCACTCTGGAATGGTCTTCCAAAAATTATTAGAAGAGTCTTATACTCATTTCCGTAAGCTTCTGAAAACATATTTGTTTCAAAATATGTTCGATAATAATCTGGAATGAAAGGGAAAAACAGACAGAATGAATACGTTTTTAATAAGTAATATGTTTATATTTTTGGCATGGATGGTTGTTTATTGTCTATATATTTTTAGTATGAATGTTAGTGTTTTGCAGTGTTTTCCTATCAAATTAATGGATTTCTTTATGTTTTTTAATATAAATTTTAGTTTTTATGATGTAAACTGTTCTGTTTTGCGAATGCAATAAGAAATGGTATAGTAAATAAATGATAAACGATAAATGTTGGCACCCTCTTTATAGACTTACTCTTATAATGGCTAACTACAAGTTTTGTATTATTATCTTAATAGTAAAAAAGGCCCGTTTCTGACACAAATGAAACGGGCGCTAGCAAGGTTTTCCTGGGAGTTTGGATGTTTGAGAGAGTGTATGTTAGAGTGACTGTGTGTGAGAGAGAGAGTGAGTCTAGGTGCGAGTGTGTCTGTGAGAGAGAGAGAGTGTGTGTGTGAGAATGAGAGTGTGTGTAAGTGTGTATGTGAGACACAGTGTGTGAGAGAGAGTGTGTTTCACACAGATACAGTGTGTGCGAGAGAGTGTGTGTGAGACAGACTGTCTGTGAGACTGAGTGTATGAGACCAAGAGAGTGTGTGAGTGACTGTATGACACATAGAGAGTGAATGTGATACAGTGTGAGACATAGAGTGTGTGAGAGACAGTGTGTGAGAGTAAGAGAGAGAAAGACATTGACTGAGTGTGTGTGTGTGAGACAGAGATACCTCCCCCCTCTCTGGTGTCAGCCCCCCCTCTCTCTCTGGTGTCTGAGTGTTACTGTGCAGGAAGCTGAGCTCTGGCTGTGCTTCAAGGAACTGACCAATCCTATTTAATAGAATGCACCTCCAACATTCTGAAGCCGAGAAACCTCTTGCGGTTGGTCACTTCTGCTTGTGATGAACCTGGAAGTTCGTGATGTCAATTGAGGAGATGGATACAGAGAGCAGGAATGCCTCAGCCATGCAGTCAGCTTCAGAATGTTGGAGGTGCGTTTTATTATATAGTTTTCTAATACTAGGGTCATCTGACAGCTCAGATAGATTTAACCCTTATTAAACTATCATTGAAAAGTAGGTGTAATATGAAATGATGCCCCTTCTGTCTCTTCCTAACATACCATGGGGCACTTTTTTGTGAAAAAGCACTTGGGAAAGTGAAGAAGAATGCATTGCAACAGCAGGACAACAATTCAGACATAATTAACATTACAGCATTTTATAAGCACTTACACACATCTATTAACTGTCTGGAATGCTGCAAATCTTTCTCTCTGCTTTACTTCCTGCTCTGTGTTCTTCTTTCCTTCTTTCACAGCTACCCATTGTTCAGGAAAGAACATGATAGACACAAAGTGTGTATAACATACAGCATACAACACTTTGTGGGCATTCATTGAGGCAAGGTTAAGGAGCCTATGCTGGGATCTAGTAAGCAAAACTAGCTTTTGGAAGTTCAAACGTGCTCGATCAAGGACTACAATGAGCATGGCTGTATTACTCTTCACAGGAAGAGCAGGAGAAACCAATAAAGAGCCGGTTGTTAAATTTATTGGCATCTTGTGAGTCGGTTGTTGCGAGCCGGCTTGTCTCTCCTCCCCCCACCCCGCGAGCTGCAGGCTCCCCTGCTCCGCAGGTCGTCCATCATCTCCTGTCTGCCCTCAGCTCCCCGATAGCCCTCGTTTCCTTCCTGCCGCCATCCTGCCTTTAAATATTGTATTTTTCCTCGAGTCGCAGCGCCAGCATTGAAAGCAGCAGGCTCGGCTCGGCTCCAGCCTTCCCTCGCGTGGTTCCACCCTCGCGGAAACAGGAAATACATCAGAAGATGGCAGAAATAAAAAATTTGCACACAGTGTTATAGAATACCAAGGGTACGTGCCCAAATTGGGCACCAGGTGTTACACCTGTTTTCAACAGGCACAAGTCCTGATACCCAAATTTGGGCACCGAAATTGGCACTCAATGCTAGTCTATCATGGGTGCTCACCTTTGAGTATCCATTGTAGAATAGCATTGCAAGATTTTTGAACGCCATTTATAGAATCTAGCCCATAATTACTGAATAGCACATATTTCTGGCTTATACGCACACATGCATGTATATATACCATTATTCTAATGAAATATGTACATCATCAGCGTGTAACTGTTAATACGTAATTTATGAATTCACCTTTGGTGCGTGGAGCTTGCCAATGGAAAACATAGGAGAACTGTGCCTCCTGCTTATGCTGGATGTTTGTGGACAGCTTTAATGACTTTTTGCCTCTTACAAAACATCCATTAGCAGCCAAAATATCCCTGTAATGATAATAGATATTCTGGCAAATTGATATTTTACAGCTGTTCATCTACTGGAGGCACAAATGTCCAGGGACGAATTGACTCGGTTAAACTTTTCCCTTTGCCATGCTTCTCTTTCTCTAGGAGGGTTACTGCTGCCCCAGGGTTTTGCTTTCTTTCCCTCTTGTTGGAGTCTAGGGCATATAAATATATTAAAGAAGTATCGATGTTCAATTGAGCTGAGGGCCTCTTTTAATTCCAATTTAACTAAAATGTCTCCAAGCAGAGTTTTGAAGTCTTGCTCTGTCTGAGCAAGTAATTGTCAGGGGTTAGAGAAGTATTCTCATAGCCCATGATGTTGCCTGAGGTATAAGAAGAAAGAAATGATTTTAGACAAGGTTTATTTCATAAACCTGAGTAGAACACAATATTTCAGGCATCAGATACTGATATGAAAAAATATAGCATTATCCTGGAAGAGCAGGAGGCTCCACCACATTTCTTTTCAAATTTTGCAATCCTGTACTTGTGGAGGGTTGTTTAGTAACAAGTTGCCTCCATTTAAAGAGCTGTTATGGGCTGTTTAGAAAGAGAGCATAGACATCGATGTGTCTTTACAAAATATCCTTGTAAAAACTGAGGACATACGGCAGTGGCATAGCCAGACCTATTGTTTGGGTGTGTCCACAGTTAGGATGGGTAAGCCTTCCAAAACTCCCCCCCCCCCTTGTCATGAATATTTCTCCCTCTTCTCCAACCCTGGATCTAGCGTTATTCCCCTGTCCGTAGCCCGGCAGCCTCTAGTCTACATCAGCATTTTTGCTGGTGCAGCAGCTATGCACCTTTGTTGCTTGTGCTAGCCTTGAAGGCTTCCCTCTGCCTTGTCCAGGAAAAAGGAAGTGACATCAGCAAGGGCAGAGGGAAGACTATGTGGCTGACACTGGTAGCAGAAGTATGTCACTGTTACGCTGGTAAAGATGCTGAGGTCGATCCAAGAAGGAGGGGGGAGCTGACAGGTCATAGGGAATGCCAGATCTGGGGGCGGAAGAGAGCACAGCAAGCTGCCTGCCACCAAACTTTTTTTTGTGGGCTATTCAGAATGGGACTGAGCCAAGAATGGGTGGGCCCGTGCCCACCAAAGCCCATCTGTAGCTATGCCACTGACATACTGTGGAATTCTATATGGAATTCTATATATGGCACTGAATGTTAGGCACTACTTCTGTGCCAAATTTCCAGCACAGAGAAGCGTTCTAATGGATGCAAAGTGCCAAAATAGGGCTGAAATGGCAGATCCATGCAAAAACACACTCACGTGGTCATTTATAGAATAGCACCTAAGTGTTTCCACGTGGATCTGCAAAACGGGTCTAATGATGGGAGCATAACAGCTCGCTATCAACTAACAGAATTGGACTGCCTCTGGTTACACACTGCGAGTGATTTGGACATTCTTTTCAGGATTTGCGCTGTGTTGTTTTGTAACGTGTATCGCCCCTTATAAGAGGGGGTGATCGGCGTAGAATTTTACTCCAGCAAGAACAGCTGTGGATCTTTAAGTTAGATCCTTTAGAGCCCAATGGGCTTAATACTCGCCTAGAATGGTGTCATTTTTTCTAAAATGTCATCTATTGGATGTCTCTCTGAAAGGCATCAGACGTCATCCTATAGTTAAATGGGAGCCATCTTTTTTGCTACTTTGATCATCTACCTGAGTAGGACACTGAGATGAAACCTGTATGAGATTGTGTTTTATATGTATTTGTAGTGACACTGTTCGTGAGCCCTTTGTAATTTTTTTTTGCTTCTTGTAGAAGACTATTTGCCAATTGGGACCCTGAAGCAGTGAAGCGAAATGCTGGCCATCATTGGCCTGAGGGCAGTGTATATCATCTGAGCAGCAGCGGTTGGGCTCGGTTCCTGCATTCATCACCATCATACCCAGCTCTTTAAAGATAAGTTCTTTTGGGTCAGATTATTTTTTGCCATATGTCATGAAGGTGAACAGTTGAGCTTATAAAGTTTTTGCAATACTTATATCAAAAATACTTGTATTAAAAAATCGGAAGGTTTTTTTGCCAATGATGAAAGAGAGATTTTTTAAACTCTCTGCAGCTCCATTTTCTGCTTAGATTTGAGCTCTTTGAAACTTTTTCCTTCCTTTTTCATATAATATTTGAAGCATTTTTTTGTTTTGTGGATTTCTTTGAGTGGAGTTTGCATTTGTGCTTTTGATAATCCACACCTTTTGAATAATGATGGGAGGGACATGGGCATGTCAGAAGCACTTCCTTATGATGCGCATAGACAGACCTGGGTGGACAATCAGTTTCACAGACCCTCTCTGAGCTCTCTTGCAGTCAGCACAACACAAACAGTCACAGTGACTTGCTGCAGTGACACTTTATATGATTTAAAAGTGGTCTGAATCCCGACGTTCATCTGGCGTTATGCTCTTGAATATTGGGCTGCCATTCACTTGCCTAGATTCAGGGGCTTAATTTAGGTAATTATTGATCACTTATTTCCCTACTCTGAATCCTAACCTGATCTCTAACTGATTTTCCATGTTCTGAATCCTCTTCTGTTAACCAACCACTTTTTAAGGTCTTAAATTTAGGAGCCTTGTAAATCTAGGAACAAATTAGCCACATTAAATTTTCAAAGAGGCTAATTAAGGATCCTAATTCTCAAACTTAGGAGTCTAATTTCTTTAAATATCAGCCTCAGTTCTTTCAAAAGAGGTATTTCTGTTTCTTCACAAATGTGTATATCTCTTATCAGATGATCCCAGAATTTGATTCCTAATCATTCTGAAGAGTGATTATTTACAGCTCTACATCAGCATGGTCACAGTTCACTATTTTCACTATGCCAGATGCAACTTCACTGCTATCAGAGTCAGTCAAAGGTTTCAGAGGGTACATGGATGTCTGAACTCATTATATCATATTTCAAAGTCTTTTGCAATGGTTTCATCTTGTTCACCATACATTTCCCTGTTGAACGGTGCATTTTCTTTTTGCTTCTTCCATAGGCCTGGAGAGTAAATGAAAACCCCTTCCTGATGCAAGCATTCTACAATTTCATCATGGTTTTGAATGCATTCATTGATCCAATTAGCTGTGACAGAATGTTGTCTTCCCATTGAAGTTCAGGATTCCCTAGTTCAATTTAGCAATGACATAAGAAATGCCACCTCAGTAAACCATTGCTGTTCACCATACTCCTTGGAGTGTTGACTTTTTTCTTCAAAATATATTTTTCTTTTTAGAAGGAATTCCTGGAAATGTTCCAATACTTTCTCTTTACTGAGCCACCAAACCTCAGAATGCAAACTATAAGGTCTAGTTCAGACAGGAGTGCCTTCAACAGCCTGTAGTACAGTGCTTCGGCCAGTTTTAAGCTGTCAATTTTTATAACCACATCAATGACATGCTTAGAACTGAACACTTTTCCACACAAATCCTGCAAATTGATTATTCAGTAGTAGCAAAGAAAATAGTGGCAAGCCAGAATTGTAGTCCACTGCCATACACTTGGGAAATGCATTGCTAGGAGCAGTAAATGCTACCCCCCGAAATGACCACATGGTTCACTTACCACGCGGCCATTTCTTTTACCCACTGCGGTAAAAGGGGGTCTCAAACGCGTGTCAAAAACACATGCTGACACTAGTGCAGGCCCCCTTTTACCACAGCTTAGTAAACCACATAGGGCACAAAGGAAAGCCATCTATTGACTTCCCTTGCGCTGATGTCACCAAAGTGGGTGGGGCAGGAGCACACCACATCATTTTGGGGCATGTCACACAGGACGTATTTGGTGCTTGTGACACTCCTGGCCATAGGCCCTGGATTGCTCATAGGAATGGACAAAAATTGCTAACTTGTTTTCAATTGGCAGTTACTTCCAACTCTATCAAGATCATTGATTGGATTTGGCACCATGTGCTTCCTTTTTATTTAATGTAAAGTAGCACTTGCATTCCACTTTTAGGAATGTGGTTCAAGGTGTAATATAAAACAAGTCTATCAAACATACATAAAGCAAAGATAGATACACGTAGCAGGTATTCTCTGAGCACAGAAGGCCTTATATTCTCACAATTGGGTAATGTGGTGCCGCTTTGCCCAGTGTAGAGCTTATAACAAGCTTAACAGAGCATTGTGGAGTGTGAGACATGCTCCACCGCACATGCGCGAGCGCCTTCCCGCTCGCCGAGAGAGAGTGGTTACCGCAGATAAATACTACAGCATAAAAAATGAAAAAATAGGAGACAACTCCAAGGGGAGGTAGGAGGTTTGTAAGAATATAAGGCCTGCTGTCTTTGGAGAATACCTGCTACACATAAGTATCTTCTCTTTCTCCGAGGACAAGCAGGCCATTAATTCTCACAATTGGGGTATGCCTAGCATCCAGGCTCAATGAAAACAACAAACATTGGTCAATTGGGCCTTGCAAAAGAGAGGACATAACTCAGATTAACCCAAAACTATATAAAAACTGAATGAGAGTGCAGCCTGGAACAGAATAAAATAGGTCTAGTTGGGTGAAGTTGGATTCTAGACCCCAAACAGATTCTGCAACACTGTCTGCTCGAACCAACTCTTGCGTTGGGTATCCTGCTCAAGACAGTAATGAGATGTAAATGTGTGGAGTGAAGACTACATTGCAGCCTTGCAAATTTCTTAAATGGAGGCTGACCGCGAGTGTGCTACTGACGCAGCCATGGCTAACATTGTGAGCCTTGACATGACCCTCCAGGGTCAGCCCAGCCTTGGCATAAGTGAAAGAAATGCAACCTGCTAGCCAATTAGAGACTGCAGAAGAGATACCTTGTTCTGCGTGATGAGGGTTGGAGGACAGTCCAATCTCCATGGTTCTTCGGAGGATAACTCCAGAGGTAGAGGGAACAAGATCTGCCATGGCCAATAAAGTGTGATCAAGATCATGATCCCATGGTCTTGCTAGAGTTTCATCAAAGTTTTCAGCACAAGAGGTATGGGAGGATACACATACAGAAGGCCTGTCCCCCAATGCAGGAGGAAGGCATCCAACGCTAGTCTGCCATGAGCCTGAAGCGTGGAACAGTACTGAGGGACTTTGTGATCCAGATGAGTGGCAAAGAGATCCACCGAGGGGGTGCTCTTTGCTCGGAAGATCTCTCAGGCAGGCACTTGCTGAGAGACCACTCATGCAGTTGCATGACCCTACTCAGCCTGTCAGTCAGATTGTTGTTTTTGCCCACCAGATAAGGGTCTCGAAGGAATATGCCATGGTGGCGAAACCAGCGCCACATCCAGACAGCCTCCTGACACAGAGGGTGTGATCTGGTGCCCACCTGCTTGTTGGTGTAATACATTGTAACCTGGTTGACTGTTTGAATGAGCACAATTTGATGAGACAGCTGATCTCTGAAAACCTTTAGAGCATTCCAGATCACCCGGAGCTCCAGAAGGTTGATCTCACAGACCAGGCTCCTTGAGTATGAAGGCCATCTACATGAGCTCCCCAACCCAGGAGAGATGCATCCGTCGTGAGAGCCTTTTGAGGCTGAGGAATTTGGAATGGTAGTCCCAGAGTCAAATTGGATCAAATGGTCCACCACAGCAGATAGTGAACAAGCTATGAAGACACTTGGATGACATCCTCTAGATGTCCTGTAGCTTGACACTAGTAGGAGGCTAGGGTCCATTTGGATGATCACAAGGAAGAAAAGGCTTTAGTAGATAGATTAAATGAATTCTTTGTTTTGGTCTTCACCAAGGAAGATGTGGGAGAGATACCAGTGCCAGAAATGGTATTCAATGCTGACTAGTCAGAGAAACTGAATCAAATCGCTGTAAACCTGAAAGATGTAATGGCGCAAATCGCCAGGGCCAGATGGAATACATCTCAGAGTATGGATAGAATTGAAAAATGAACATGCAGAACTATTGTTAGTAATACGTAATTTATCCTTAAAATCAAGCATGATACCAGAAGATTGGAGGGTGGCCAATGTAACACCAATTTTTAAAAAGGGTTCCAGAGGTGATCCAGAAAATTAGATACGGGGTGAACAAACGTGTGGATAAAGGTGAGCCGGTCGATATTGTGTATTTGTATTTTCAAAAGACATTTGTCAAAGTACCTCATGAAAGATTCCAGAGAAAATGGGAAAGTCATGGGATAAGAGGTAGTGTTCTATTTTGGATTAATACTGGTTAAAGGATAGAAAACAGGGAGTAGGGTTAAATGGTCAGTATTCTCAATAGAGAAGGGTAGATAGTGGGGTTCCACAGGGGTCTCTGTTGGGACCGTTGCTTTTTAATATACTTATAAATGATCTAGATATATGAATAACTAGTGAGGTAATTAAATTTGCCGACAACACAAATTTAATGAAAGCTGTTAAATTGCAAGAGGATTGTGAAAAATTGCAAGATGACCTTACGAGACTGGGAGACTGGGCATCCAGATAACAGAAGATGTTTAATGTGAGCAAGTGCAAAGTGCTGCATGTGGGAAAGAGGAACCCGAATTATATCTATGTGATGCAATGTTCCGCGGTAGGAGCCACCGACAAGGAAAAAGAACTAGGAGTCATCGTTGATGATATTAGAAACCCTCTGCTCAGTGTGCTATGGCAGCAAAGAAAGCAAATAGAATATTAAGTATTATTAGGAAAGGAATGGAAAATAAAAATGAGGATATTATGCCTTTGTATTGCTCCATGGTGCAACCACACCTTGAATACTGTGTGTAATTCTGGTCACCACATCTCAAAAAAGATATTGTGGAAATAGAAAAGGTACAGAGAAGGGCGACGAAAATGATGACTTCCCTATGAGGAAGGGCTGAAACGGCTAGGGCTCTTCAGCTTGGAGAAAAGATCTGGCATGCCTGGACTGCCCATCTGATGGCCAGGCACTCTTTCTCGATGGTGGAGTAATTGATCTCATGAGGAAGCAGTTTCCTACTCAAGTACAGTATCGGATGCTCCTCTCTTTGGTGCTCCTGGGACAACACTGGAGAATAAAGGATTTTGAAAAATCTACTGCCCTAAGTACTGGCTCCTGACATAGGGCCTGCTGTAATATACCTATTGCCCGCCTCTCCCCCTCCTCCCACTTCAACTGAGTAGGGTTCCTTTTCTTTAGCATGTCTGTTAATGGTGTAGACAGGGAGGAGAAATGAGGAATGAACCTTCTATAATAGCCTATAAGTCCTAGGAAACCACGCAACTGTTTTTTCATACAGGGTATCTAAGAGGGGCCTTACCTCCCCCTGTCCCACCTCATATCCCAAGTATTTTACCCTATGCTGGGCAAAGTGACATTTTTGTGGGTTTAGGGTTAAACTTGCCTCTCTGAAGGATTTTAAGACAGCCCAAACCTGCGCTACATGTGTGCTCCAGTCCCTGCTATGGATTACTACATCATTCATATAAGCGGCGGCGTAATCTTGATGGGACCTTAGTACCCGGTCTAACAAGCGTTGGCAACTAGCAGCCGCTGAGTTCAATCCAAACGGTAATCTGGTGAACTGGTATAGCTCAAGTGGGGTACTGAAGGCCGACTTGGGGCAAGCGTCCCTCGTGAGTGGTATCTGCCAATATCCCTTGGTCAGATCTAAGGTGGTGAGAAACTTAGCCATTCCCAGTCTGTCCAGCAGCTCATCAATGCGGGGCATGGGATAAGCATTGGCTCGTGAAATAGTGTTGAGCTGACGGAAGTCAATGCAGAACCTCCATGACCCGTCAGCTTTAGGCACTAACACCACCGGACTGGACCAGGGATTGTTGGACTCCTCAAATACCCCAAATTCTAAAATTTCTTGTACTTGCTTGGTAACTTCCTGCCCTTTTTGGGGGGAGAGCCTATAGGGCCTCTGCCTAACTATCTTCCTCTCCACTGTCACAATGTCATGTTCCAGGAGGCAAGTCTGCCCTGGAAACAGAGTTAGTACATCTTCAAACTCCACCAACTCCCTCATTTCCTGCTGTTGGGCCTGATCACAGT